>NC_056741.1:1454798983-1455128983 GCF_019279795.1 Protopterus annectens
GTAGTACAATTTTCGGCAGGGGTAAACGTATTTGAATTAGTAGCATTTGCAACCGGCTTTCTGGGAATGAAACCTTTTTTGATGATGGGTGGGAATTTCGTTGTTCTGGCCTCAATTACTTCCTTGATGAATGCATCCAAAATTTGTGTGGGATCATTTCTGTCCAGTAATAAAGACTTAAGAACATTTCATTCCTGGATGTAAAGATCATCTTCACTGACTAATCGTGAAATGCGAATGAACTGGCCTCTTGCCATATTGCATTTCATGAAACGCGCTTGCATACTGGTGTAGTCCAAATAGTAGTTTCTAAAAGTATTTTTTCTATTCTATGTGGACCTCCATGACAAATTAACTGTGTTCAGAGAGATAGCAGTATGTATAAAAGTAGTCTGCTTTTCCACAAGACGCAAGCTTAAACTTTAGGAATGGAATGGAGAGTGAAAGGGAATTCAAAAAGTCATTTAAGCGTTGTTCACCACCCTCCCACAGAAAAAACACATCATCTATGTATCTTCTGTACAACTTAACATATTTGAAATCGGGTAGAAATGTGAGGGAATTGATTTCCCAGGAGGCTAGAACCAAATTTGCAAAGGCAGGGGCCATCCTTGACCCCATTGCCACACCTCTAATTTGCTGGTAAATAGAATCATCAAAATATACAGATGTATATATATATATATATATATATATATATACACACATATATATATATATATATATATATATATATATATATATATATACACACACACATATACATACATACACTTCCACTGCTGCTCTATCAGATATCCCGTTGGCTACTGATAGAGGGGCCGAGGAACACCCGATTTCACCACTGGCTTTGACGGTTCCAAGTGAGGAAGCCGCTTGTTTGCCAAGCAACCGAGACCTCTCCTACCATAGGCCGGGCCTCTAGCACTAGGCCTTCCCCAAGCCTACTCCTGTCAAGAAAAAGCAAAAGACAAAAATCTCACTCCTGCTCCTGAAGGACTGCCACATTGGCAGACTTTTGCTAACTCTCTGATGCAGGCCTTGATGGCCCTTAGAACCTCAGACCCTGCGCCATCTAGCATTTCTGTGCTGAGCCCTCGCCCAGCCTCTGCCTCTTCTCTGAATTATTGTCGAGCTTTAACTACCACTGAAACATAACTTCATAACTCACAATATATGTGAACAAAAAAGACCAAACTACTATTTTTTTCCGCCAAATCCCTCTCTTATGAAAAAACAAAACTTAAAGTCCTATATTTCTGTAATACAACCATTGGAAGTCACTTCTGATAGCAGATTATTAGGGGTGATAGTGGATGGTAATCTTACATTCCACCTGCAAATACAAAATTAGATAAGAAAAACTGAACAAAAACTGGGGATGCTTTACAGAGCCTAAAACTTTCGTACTGATGCAGCTAAAACTGTACTTGCCACTATTTATCTTCACCCCACACTTCTTAACGGTGTTCCCATCTTTCCTAACCTCCAGGCTCACAAAAATTAAAACTTTAACAATGAATGTAATATGTTGGTAAATTTGCAGCAAATACCCCTTTCCGAGTCCACCACTGTATAGCACTGAAAAGCCTGAAGTGGTTAGAATTCCTCATCGTCTAACATATACACAGCTTACCACCTCTAAAATTATGTAGCTTCCACCGTCTGTCCAGCAGTAAAAAACATTCTACACAGCTGTGTTCCCAGTTTGTCACTGCAATCCACTTACCAAAAACCTCACATCTGTCTACAAACCTATCATATCTGCTGGGCATTATTTGTATTTGTACAAGATTGCTAAGGCCTGGAGCTCCTTACCTCTATCCATCAGGTCAGTTCCCTCCATGCCATCTTTCAAAACCACTCTGGAAGACTTCCTAGCTAAAATCTGGTTCTGTTCTTGCTAAAAACTAGGATAAACTACATCTCTAAATGTGAACAAGTACCTTTTTATTCCTTATACTGCCTTACTCTTCCTTTTTCACCTACTGCCTTACTGCTATCATATTCTCTTCCGTGATTTTCTCTCTAAATATACCATAAGCCTCTTTCCCTCGCTTCATATTGCAATTCCAGTTTGTATTCAAGTAACCTACCTTGGATTTCTCTCCAAATTGTCTAAAATTTCTCTATTAAATGATTGTCATACAAGTTGTATTGACTTTTAACCAATGTTTTTATATTATGTCTAATTTGTTATAATTATTCAAAGTCAGATATTTTTGAAGATTGCAGAATTATTGTTCATAAAATGTTTTGTAATAATTTTGAGCTTTTCTTCATGGGCCTCCATTGATAATGAGCTTCTACCCAGTTGGACTTTCCAGGTAGTCAAATGTCAATAAATAAACCAACAAGTAAATAAACCAATCCCCTTCTAATAGTTTTACCTTCTTGCAAGAATGCGCACACGTAAATAACTGGTGTACTGAAAATTAGCTCAAAATAAATGTAAAAAAGTGCAGTATTGTGACATTTGGTAAGCAACCTCTCCCCCAAATGTACAGCATAGGCAACACCCCACTTCAAATGAAAATATTGTCAGGGACCTGAACTCATGGGCCTATAATCACATATCTTCCAGTCATCATGACAACACTAGTCCGAAAGTCCTCCTTAGTGTTGCTACTTTCCAACAGAATATAATCCAAATCTAGAGAAGTCAAAGTTTCTGTATATTTAAGCATTGATTAGGCCAATTATTGAGCATAATGCTCTCATTAGGATGGACTTCACTAGGCATATCAAACAATTAGCAAGACCACAGATGTTCCTAAACAAAGACATTAATGACTTACCCTAAACTGTCAGAAAAAAAACTTAAAGTACTGTCCTTTTCTTCAGAATCTTACATAATCTTGAGCAGAGGTCAAACATCTCAACCTCTCAGAGCAAGAAGTCTGGACAAAGCCGTAAATAATGGGGGGGGTCAGAGGCCCCAAAACAGGGTCATTGTTTTAAATACTGCTTTTGCAAACTTAGAAAATTGGTAGAATAACATGATTGGCATTAGCATGAAGTTCCTGAAGGGTATGAAGTCTGAAACTCAAACACCTGTCATTTTCTGACTTTAATCTTCAGTGATTTGTCAGTGATGTGCTAGACAACCACAATTTTGTGTAAAACACAGCAAAAATAATGAGGAAAAAATCTAGAAATTCTGTACAGTTGAGTGATTTGAAGGAGATGTGTGTCTTAGCTTTTTTGCCAGTTGCCTTGCATTTCTTGCATCTCCACCAGCAGATAAAATGCATTGCAGAAATAGATTTATCACCTATTACAATGAAATTTGAAAGGGAACAGAAACAAGTCGTAATATAATTCTAAGCATCAAGCTATACAACAGAAAAGTAAATTCATGCCGACCAATACATTTCTTTACAGGTACTGATCAATTCAGCTACATGTAACTAAGTGCAAGTATAGTATAGATTTGTCAGGGAAAGAACAGGCTATGACAATAAACCTTTCAACTGTCCCTTATTTTGCCTAGCAGTTTTGCTTCATCCCTAGTAAAAGTTGTGACTTGAAGAAACACACTTTGGCAATAAGCATACTTTTCAGCTCTCTCAAATTTTGTAGAAAAGACTGGCAAAAGGTTTGATTTACTGGTAAATCACTGAGGATTACAGCCAGTGTACAATACCATACGTTAAAGTTTCATACTTCTAGCTCAGAACAGGCACAGTGATAGAAAACCTTGTAACAAAAGGGCTAGCTAGATCATGATCGCTCAGTTATGCACACAAATACACATACATTAATTTAAAGAAAATTAGCAGCAATAAAAGAAATTGGTTGCTATTCAACTTTCCAAGGGAGTTACTGTAACATTTAAAATGTTTCCAGTGTTTGAGTCTTTCTGCCATCAGGTTTCATATGATTTCTGAAATAAAATCTTGACAGCCATGAGGGAAGCAAGTGGTACCAATGTTGCTGCTAAGAAACTGACCCTTCTTTTGTAAAATGTGTGATTTTCATTAGGGAGGATCACAGTTTGTAAACAGCAACACACATTGCTCTTAATATGCATGCTTATGCAAAACATGGTACTCCATTAACTTTATAAAGTGCATTAGAACAGATTTAAAAACTGTCCTTGAGTTATGGTCTTTCTTCGAAGATGTAGCGAAGTGAATTGTAAACATTTTCTTAACCAAAATACACATACATACAAATGTAAAAGCTTTGTGAAAAACTAATGTAAAAAACAGTTGGCTGCAGCAAAATCAATGGGTGCGTCGGCACTTCAGTCATGACCGTAAAATCACTATCTGCATTTATTTAAGAAGCTGGTACTATTTTGCAACACACACGCAATAAGTAAAACAAAGCCTTCCTGCATAAGTGGAACGGAGCCTTCCTGCGTAAGTGGAACAGAGCCTTCCTGCATAAGTGGAACGGATCCTTCCTGCATCAACAAAACGGAGTCTTCCTGCATTTGTGTGCATAACTGTACAATCACGATCTAGCTAGCTCTTTTGTTACACTCGTTAAGCTGTTTAGCGAGTGTAAAATAAAAAAAATAATAAACCGCTTAGCAGGTGTAACAAAAGGGCTAGCTAGATCATGACCGCTCAGTTATGCACACAAAAACACATACACTAATTTAAAGAAAATTAGCAGCAGTAAAAGAAATTGGTTGCTATTGGCAACCAAGACCACGTGCACACTGTGAAACTAAATGCAGTAAATAGTAAAGCCGTATTCTTACTTATTAAACGGAGAAAAGCCAGGAGAAGTTAAGCTGCCACTTTAATTTTGTGAACTGGACATTTGGTTTTAAACAAATCAGACTTGCCAATTAAGCTGTACATGAGAGAAGCGGATGCAGGCAGAGACTCGCACAACAGGTTCCTATTGGAAAATACAGTGTACTGGAAACACCAGCAGGAAAAAGCTTTCCTACCTCCTGCAGCTGTATTTGAGCACTCCAATGCTGGGGGGAAGGACAAGGCAGCTGTGACATCACAGAATGGGTGGGTTTCATTGTTTGAGAACCAGAGGCAGGCCGTGGTGATGTCACTTTGGTGGAGGGAACTGTTAAAAAAAAAAAAAAAAAAAAAAACAAACAATACCTGCAGTGCCTGGCCGCGATGACAGCAGTTGGACTCCAGCAAGCTTTACTGAAGCGCAAGAGAATGCTTTTGAAAGTGAAGCCATCCCTGTACGCTAAGGTAGGCTTCTATTACAGAATTAAGGGGAATTTAAATTTTGTAAACGCTGCATTGTTCGTTTATACAGGAAACTTTAAATAGGGCGCAAAAGGGCAGAGAAGTTGAGGAATGCATTTTAGAAACCCACTGTACTCCTCTTAAGTCTGGCAACAGCCCTTTCTCTTTTCTGTTGCCTAAGTCTTTGTGTTAAAAGTTTTTGATCTCTGTCGTTATCAAAACATTTGCTTAACAGTTTTTCTAAACTTGTGCATATTATTGAGGTAATCTCTTATTTTCTGTTTAGCATTTTGCAGTTGCTCCTTCCCTTCTGAGAGATTTCCCATATTTTGCAATACTTGAACCTTTGTCAGTAATTCTTTGCTTCTTAACCATATCTCTCTTTTGTTTCTACCCTATTTTAAACTCCACTTTATTCCACTCGCTAGCTATAACTTCTGTAGAAAATTCTGTCTTCCCTAGAAACTCTCACTTTCACTTTTTATTTCATTACCCTGCATTTTTATCTTAGCTGTTATTTGTGCATGATCTGAAATAGATGTGTCCAATGTTTTCATTAAATGCACATGGTCCTCTTAATTATAATTTATGTAGTCTAACCCAGTTATTGTACCTTGGGGAATTTGTAAATTCTCTCTGGAGCTCCTTTTACTGGAATTCATGTCTTCCATAGCAAGTATTTTCAGAAATGTGTTAAGAAATCTATCCTCTTGTGTTATATTTTCCCTTCTAGGTCCCCCAGATACATCCTCACTGTTTGCAAATCAGATTCCAGTCCCCACCTATTGGTAATAATTTCTGCTGAAAGCTGATTATTTCTCCCCAAATTTTCTTAAGCTCAGTATTAGTTTAGATGATACAAATACATGCCAGGGTAATCCTCCTCCCTTACTGCATTAAATCTACAATTATATTTTTTCCCTCTTGTGTCACTACTTCAGCTCCTCTAGCAATTACCATAATAACTCCCAGTTTCCTTTGTCCATGGTAATATCCAGCCTGAAGTCCTTTCTTTAAGAAATCACATCCTTATTTCTTTCCAAATGTGTCCCCTGTAGCATTGCTGTTTGCATTCTGCATTTAATATTCAGTACACTCAAGCTTTTTGTCGGCATTTGAAAGACATGTGTAAATGGGCGTGCCTTTGTTGAAGGTTGGACGTCGAGCTGGCACCTCGACATTTGTGAAAATCTACTGCCAATCATTAGCAGACCGGAGTTCTGCTGTGGCGACCCCTAACCGGGAAAAGCCAAAAGACAAACAACAACTCTTAAGCTGTTTGTCTGTACCTGTGGCCGTTCATGTTCTGAAATAATATGGGTAGTGTTGCCATTATAAGTTGTTCCTGTCAGTTGTATAAGATAGCTATTTCTAGGTTTTGTTACATGCACCCACTAATGTTTGGCAGGTTGATCTTTATAGAGTTGTTTCTTGTTATCTCCATCTGAACCTTTGCCACATTTTACAAGACTTTTTGTTCTACTGCAAATGCTTAAAAAAGCAAACATACCTCCAGAACCTATTAACTTAAAACAATTTCACAAAATTGTATATATCTTCAAATAATGAAGTTAAGCCCTCCTGATAAGAGCAATCGTCCCAAGCTTGACAGCTGCACCTGCACACATTACCTGACCTAAAATTGTTTATCCATGCTAAGGCGCATGTTACAGCCTGTGCTCCTACTTACACTAATTGCCAGTTGCTGTCTTTTTTTGTCTTTATTCTCCTCCCCAAAAACAGTTTGTATGCTTTCAGAAAATGTTAGCTAGTGCATGTTTTCTTAAGGCTAAAAGTTGTCATAGGTTTATAGGCAAGTACTAGGCTAGCTGCCCTTGTAGGCCATTTTAAGCCTAGCCAATTTCTCTTGTGCTCGAAATAACCCATTCCATTTGGTTATAGATTGGCCTTTACCATCCCATGGTCAGTAATTATATATTATCCCTAATGACAATACTTGGGATCATACCATAGATAATTTGAGAGTCTATGCATGGGATAAAGCATTTAGGCTGCATCTGTCCATTAGTAGTACAGAGAGTAATAAGATGATTTAATTGCTGCTAATTGATTGTAATTTTTATCTGAAGAAGTTCAGTCACTTGACTGGACGAAAAGCGCTTCATCATATTTCCTTATTTTATTTCATTAAACTTAGTTTTCTAAGTGGAGTATTTTGTTTCCTTCATCAGCAGTTACTCATTCAGTTGTCCGTCTCGTGGTTTTCCTAGATGTTCATCATGTTACCCTGCTGCAGTCACCACACTTGGGGTTATCCTGTCGTCAGGCGGTCCTGCAGTCGGCCGGAATTCCAAAGTCTTGGTCCGGCATCTGTTGCTGTCGCTTCTTCCCTGACATCAGTGCGCCAGGGGTATAAATAATGCATCCGACGCCATTTTCTTCAGTCTTTCTTGCCGCGCGGTGCCCGAAGCAGAAGCAGTTCGCAAGTGCCGGTCTGCCGACTCCTGAGATTTTCAAAGTTGAATTTCAGATCCAAAGTCTTCAATAAAGCTAAGTACCCCGTTGGGGAAACTTTTCTTGCCTCAGACCGATGTCAGAAAAAGTTAACAATTGTATTTCTTGTGGGAAGCAAATACGTCATAAGGATTTTCATTCTTACTGCATACCTTGCCTAGGCCCAGACCACGATGTCACTGGTCGTTTTTGTGCTAGGTTTAATAAGCATACTATAAGATGCTTTGATTTCGCACGACACTACTTCGGTAGAAAATTTAACTATACGATGCCGTCGGAGCAACCGACTACCGAACGAAAGGATATAAGGACAGGCAGCCTAGACCCAAGCCAGACTCCGAGGCCTTGGCTGGACAGGTCTCCGGTTCACCGGTCTTCATTGAGGCTCCGACGCAGCCCCTGACTACCACAGATTTGGAAACCGAGACCACTTTGGAGCCTTTGGCAGAGAGTGCTAGGCCAATGCAGCCATCTTGTTTAGCCCCTACCCACAACACTGCAGAAAGAGATGGTGCTGCAGAAATACCTTTGGTTTCTGAAGGCGTCTTCAGACCGACGACGCTCACCATAAAAACGTATCCTAAGCTTAAGACTCCCATTAAACCAAAAAAGACTGCTCTTCAGTCTCCAGTTCAAGGTCCCATGCCTAAGAAACAGATGCTTAAAATGACTGAAGATTTGATCTCTTTAATCAGGGGTTCCCAACCCCCACCCAACAAAAGGCCTAGACAAGAGGAAGATTATGCCTCCTCTGAACAAGTGTCTTTTTCCTCAGGCTCCTCTGAGGACCAAGATTACTCCTTTTCCCCTTATGAAGATTCTGATGCTGAGGATTCTATTCCCTCAGCTTTACCTCCTGAAGATTACTCCTTCGGGGAAACTTTACACACTATGAGGGGGAACATTTTCACTGGGAAGGTCAGGACTACTCTGACTCTAAGAAAAGGCTCAGAGAGATTCTTTTACTCCCCCAGCACAGACCACTTGCCATCCCCCCAGTTTTAGATATTGTGGATGATGTTTACTTAGAATCTAGTTTGAACCCAGATTCTCTGCCTCCTGCTCTAGCCAAACCAGACAGATACTATAGAGTGCCTGACTCCCACAAATTCCTTTATAAAAGCCCTGTTTCTGATCCAGAGACTATCTCCCAGGGTCCCAAAGGGGCTAAGGCTTCTATGGCAAAAAATCCTGTACCCTCTGAAAGGGACTCCAGAGCACTTGACAGGTGGGGGGAAAAAGGTTTACACCTCAGCCACTCTAGCTATGAGAGCACTAAATTGCCAATTTAACATGCTAAAATATCAGCAATTTCTAATGTCTCAGTTAAGACAAAAAATGAGCACACTCCCTCTACAGTCTGAATTGAAAGAAATGCAGGATCTGTTGCATGCAACTGAACAGGTGGGCAAACATACTTTACAATGTGGGCTTGATTCCTTAGAGGCTTCCTGCAGAGCAGCTGTCACTGGGTATGTTGTACGTAGGCATGCTTAGTTAAAGGAACAAACTCTGCCTGATCATGTTACAGCAAAGCTTCTAGATGCCCCCTTACAATAGGATGTTCTATTTGGAGTTGAAGCAGAAGACGTCTTAAAGAAAATGGAGGATAAGGCAAAATCTATGCAGACAGTCAGAGATTTTCTACAGGTACAGCCCCCTCGCTTCAGCAGAAATTGGCCAACAAAAACATTGGTCCTTTCCAGTTACTGACAGACCACAGAGGGGTAAATACAAACGTCCAAGAGGCAGAGGACAACCACAAGCCCAATACAAACCTTGACAATGGGGCACTGTAACACAGAAGGGAGGAGAAGACGGGCCCTAAACTGCTAAAAGGCAAACTCAATGATTTACACCTCATCAGGCCAAGCAACACTCTCTTGGCAGCTCCCTTGGGAGGAAAACTCACACTTTTTTCAGACAACTGGCACATTGTCACAAAGGACAAATGGGTCCTAGACATAATTTCACAAGGATACAGATTCCATTTCCACACCTTGCCAATGAAAAGAGGAATGCCAAACCTGCCACAAAATCAATGGGCAGAGGCACAAAAACAAATTACAGCTCTCATGGACATGAGAGCCATTCAACTGGTACCTACACGGGAGCAAGGCCAAGGATTTTACTCAAGACTCTTTCTAGTCCCCAGAAAGGACAATGCCTGGAGACCAATTCTGGACCTTTCAATTCTTAACACCTTTTTACAAGTACCCAAATTTAAGATGCTAACACTACATCAGCTTCTTCCCATGTTGGGCAAGAAAGCATGGCTAGTAACGGACCTCAAGGAGGCATACCTGCATGTCCCTATCAGACAAATTTGCAGAAGATACCTCCATTTCATTGCAGGTTCAACCCATTACCAATTGTCTGCACTGCCCTTTGGCTTATCCACTGCGCCCAGGGTCTTCACAAAATGCCTGGCACCAGTAATTGCATACTGCAGACAGAGGAATTCAAATATGCCCATACCTGGACGACTGCCTCATCCAAGCAGAAAGCAAGGACATCCTCTTACAACATCTGGCTTTTGTAAAACATCTTCTAAGTTGCCTAGGGTACACAGTAAACGAAAAGAAATCAAAACTAGTACCCTCACAAAATGACATTCCTGGGTGCCAGCTTATCTGACGCCAGACAAACAACTACAACTGACTCAATATTTCAAAACAATGGCAACAAAGACCCAACTACCTGCAAGAAAAATTCTGCAGGCCTTGGGCTTCATGGCATCTTGCATTCTACTAATACCATTTGCAAAGCTGCATATGAGGAAATTACAGTGGTACCTAAAAAGCGTATGGTCTCAACACAGCCACAGCTTGGACACAATGATATCTCTCATTCCCTGCCTACAACAGGAGTTTCTATGGTGGTCACAGGCATGTCACCTCAACAAGGGTCAGCCTTTCACCTTGCCCCCAGCCAGGCAAACTTTGACAACAGATGCATCGGACTACGCCTGGGGGGCACACATGGCAGGTTAGTGCGTTCAAGGTATATGGACTGCAGATCAAAGGAATCTGCACATCAATCAAAAAGAGATGCTAGCTGTACAGAATGCGCTGACAGCCTTCAAGAACCTATTACATCCAGGACAACTTAAATAAGGACGGACAACACCACAGTAATGTGGTACATAAACAAACAAGGGGGTACACACTCCTACCCTCTATGCAGGCAAGCAATGACCTTGTGGAACACAGCACTGGCTTACCAAATTCAGTTACAAGCTAAATTCCTGCCAGGAAAAAAGAACACATTGGCAGACGACCTCCGCAGAAACATCATGGATCCTCACGAGTGGAAACTGGATCCACAAGTATTTGCAATGATAACTCAGAAATGTGGCCTTCCTGACATAGACCTGTTTGCCAGTCCCCAAAACTATCAGCTGACAACATTTTGTACAAGGACACTTCACCATCAAGCTTGGAAAGTGGACGCACTCTCATTCAGTTTGAAAAACCTGACAGTATATGCCTTCCCTCCATTGCCTCTCCTCACAAAGGTTCTTCTGAAAGTCAGAAAGGAGAGACCAAGACCGATACGCATAGCCCCAGACTGGCCACACCAGCACTGGTACCCACTATTAAGGAATATGGCCTAGGGCCCACCTTGGATTTTACCACAAATTGCCCATTTGCTCACACAGCAAAACAATCAGATTCTACACAGCCAGCTCAAAACCTTAAATCTGGCTGCATGGCATATCTCCTAACCATCCAGCCAGCTCCTCTTTCCCAAGCAGTTATGGATGTTATTTTGAAAGCTAGGAGGCCCAGCACCAGAAAGGCCTACTCAGACAAATGGAAAAGGTTTTGTGCCTGGAACCAAGCTAAAGGCCAAAATACACTTCAGCCTCACACATGCCTCAGATTCTACAGTATTTAACTGAGATGTTGCACAAAGGACTTTCTTTTTCTTCCATTAAAATCCACGCATCAGCTATTTCAGCTCACTACAACACGGATCCACCCTTATTTTCACATCCACTTCTAAGGCAGTTCCTCAGAGGGGCAAAAAACATTAGGCCCCCCAGGAGAGCACCTACACCAACATGGGACCTCAATTTTATTCTGGAAAAACTTACGCTACCTCCCTTTGAACCGGCTTTCTCTGCAGATCTACAGTTTATATCATGGAAGACTGCTCTGCTGCTAGCAATAACTTCAGCCAGAAGAGTCTCAGAGCTACAGGCACTAATGGCAGTGGAACCTTTCCTCGTTTTCCATCAAGATAGAGTCTCTCTACGAACTAATCCTTCCTTCATGCCTAAGTTGGTTTCCAGTGTGGCTTTAAATCAAACCATCCACTTACCCACCTTCTTCCCAAATCCACAGAACAAAGGAGAAAGACTCCTGCATTCCTTGGACATTCACACGCAACTTCGTTACTACTTGGATAAAACTAAGGATTTCAGAAAATCTGACCAGTTCTTTGTATCCTATGCTACAGCTTCACAAGGGAAGGCTATATCAAAACAAACCATTTCCAAATGGATAGGACATTGCATTCGTTTTTGCTATACCCATCATGGAAAACCAGTTCCTGCTACCATTAGGCCCCATTCCACCAGGGCAACAGCTACATCTACAGCCTTCCTCAGGGGGGTTCCAACCAAGGAGATTTTGGAAGCTGCAACTTGGAATTCAGTACACACCTTTACCAAACACTATCACTTACCACTTTACTCTAAGACTAGGGCTGGCTTCGCCACTGCAGTTCTGCAGGGCCTTCTAGTCTCCTCTAACCCTCTATGACTCCTCCACCCATCCTTAGCTTTGGGATTCTACCCAAGTGTGATGACTGCAGCAGGGTAACACGATGAACATAGTACAGTTTTGTACCTACCATAAATGTAGATGTTCGAGTGTTCACCCTGCTGCAGTCCAGGTTACCCTCCCTCCACCACCTCTGATCTAACTGGCTATATCTCTACAATACCTTCCTGATGTATTTGCTTATAGCTGGAGGGATTTTGTGTTTGTGCTAAAATTTCTTAAATTGATACTAATTACTGACCACCTTTTTGGGGGCACCTGACATCTGGGGCAAGAAAAACTGAAGAAAATGGTGTCTGATGCATTATTTATACCCCTGGCGCACTGACGTCAGGGAAGAAGCGACAGCAACTGACGCCAGACCAAGACTTTGGAATTCCGGCCGACTGTGAGACCGCCTGACGACAGAATAACCCAAGTGTGATGACTGCAGCAGGGTGAACACTCGAACATCTACATTTATGGTAGGTACAAAACTGTACTTTTGTCAGTGTGTTATGATGGCTTCTGGAGGAATGCTTAATACTTCATTGGGCTTAGTTTCTCAACTTTCTCAGTCATCTCAAACCCTTACCCGAGATGTGGGAAACTTAACGGTCCTCATAGGAATTATGAATCAATGTTTGGAGGACCTGGCAGCTTGGTTGACAGTCTGACCCAGTTGAACGCACCACCTCCTGTGAATTCATCAAATGATTCAACACTTTTAAATGGAACCAACCAAGGTAGCCTTATTTTAGCGGAAATAAATAGTGAAAGGTTGGTTAATTTACTTAATAACCAGGGTGGGTTTTCGGATTCTCGGGACTTGCCAACCGATGGTACAACGCATGCACCCACTTTCACGGGACTTACTGGACTCCCTGATATATCATGCTGGTTAAGAGAACAACCAAGCTTACATATTACTGAGCACCTCCGTACAGGGACAACTGGCTGGGGGAAGTGTTAATATTGCCTCCAAACTTAAAATTTTGGACTACAAGCTTTTGAAAATTAAAAACAAACTACAGTTGAAGGTTAATTACTTTATGGAGTGCAACAAGGAAGGTATTGTTCCAAAAGTACTCTGGTCTTGGCAGTATCCTACAGGACTGGAGGCAGGCTCAGTTTTCCATTTAGAATTGATACAGTTATTCTATAAGCAAGGATTGGAATTGATCAACTTGATGTCCAAACACTATCAAACAACTGTTAATAGTTTGGCAGTTGGAGTTACGGATTTAGACAATGCAATAAAAATGGATCTTTATTTTACCTGCTACCAGTTTGACTACAAGAGAATGTTTAACACCATCAACCAACATGTCTCCAAATGTACTGATACTAAAATTAAAAAACTAATAAGAGATCTTAATTACTGCAAAAGTGGAGTAGCATATCCAAAACCACCCCCTTCACAAGACATGAATTTCATTGGTCTGTTACCTACACACCCACAAAATTAGAACACAAGCTCTGAAACTAACGACGAGGACCTGACGTCACCTGGCCTTAGACCAAGTAACTGGGGCAGTGACAAACAACAAGAGCGGGCTCCTAATACACCACTTCATAATTCGAGCAACACTTGGAGAGCGAATAAAGAAAGTCATCGCCAACAGCACCAGGACCAACAGGGTTTTTCCAATACCAGAGGCCAGAACCACCAATGAGCGTACAGTATGAGGAGAGCCAACAAAAACAACAACAAAAAGAAAAGGTGGATAACTGCCCTATGGGACTGATTTCAAACAACGGATTGTATGATAATTGCAAATAAAGATGGTGATTTTAAAATCTACAATTTTTCTTCATATAAAGTGGACCCTTTGTTAATTGAACTATTTTCTAAGGGGTTAACGTTCGTACCTACGAGACGTTTTTACCTAGGACTTCAATAGATTTGAAACTGTATACTCAGAAGATAAATCTGGCTGTAATGTTTGGTAATAACCCTATGGAATATAACAGATTGAGAGTTTTAAGTATTTATAACCCTCCCATTCATTCTTTATTAACACTGTTTGACCATGTTTGTGAACTTGACCTTAGGTCTTTGTACAGTCACACTAAGAATCTAGTAAGTGACACATTTTTTTATGCGTCAAAAACAGAAATGGAAGCATTGTGTGAATTAAGAACGCTACCAGTACGTATTCTTAAACCAGGTAAGGGTGGCGGCTTACTGTTAATGGACACAGATGACTATGTAGGGATGTTGCAAACAGTAGTGGATATTGATACATATGCCAAAGTAAGTTTAAACGAACTGAATATAGTATATAATCGTATTAAATCATTTTTGAATGACTTCTTTATTGATGGAGTGGTGGATGTGCACACTTAACTACATGTCAACTCTTTCACCAAGAGTACCGGTCTTATTTGGCATTCATAAAATACATAAGAGTCTTGTTAACCCTCCAATGAGGGCATTAGTAGATGCCAGATATTCCATAACATATGCTAGTGCAAAGTTGCTGGACTCCATTTTGAAAAAAATATGCAGAACGTGAAACACAGATTTGTAAGGATTCGTGGGCATTCCTGTCTGCTGGCAATGCACTTGAGTATGGGGAGGGTCTGAACTTCCTTACAACAGATGTTATAGAGCTGTATTTTTCAGTACCACAAGTGGTAGGTATAGAATGGGTTGTAGATAGATTGAGTTGGCATGGGGCTTTGAACTCCAAAGTCAGATGAATTGAAGTGTTAATGGACATCATTTTATCAAAAAATTACGTGATGTTTAACAACGAAATCTACCTCCAAAAAGTAGGGGTAGCAATGGTCTCACCATGCGGAGCGAGTTTCGGTAACCTGGTGATAGCCCATTGGGAGTACCAATTTCTTTTTAACCACACTGAAACTAAGGATTCAATACACTGATTTATTGATGATATTTTTATTTTTAAAGGTAATGTGGAAGCCGCTGATCAATTGATTAGTTACTTGAATAGTATGACTGTTTTTTTTAAGTTTTCAAGTAACTTTCTAGTGAGAAGATTGCATACTTGAATGTGGTACTCAGGAAGGATAAGTAAGAGAGGTAGTACACTGCAAGAATTTACTGTAAAAAAACATACTCAAATTCTCTGTTACATTTTACCAGCTTGCACCCACTACACCAAAAAAGATCAGTAATTAAAGGTCAGTTGTTGCGAGTGACAAGAATGTTCACAGAAGACTGGGCATTCCTTGAAGAATGTGAAAATTTGAAACCGATGTTTTTACGTTGGGGTTAACCGGAATCATTAATTACGCAACTAACAATTGAAGTACAACACAAAAGGGGAAATGGTACTTATAGACCCATTTAATGTGTGGGACAAACACGACGTAGCACTAATACCCCACTGAACATGGACAATGGTGTCGTGTATGTTCCTATAGATACAGGTCACGTTGAACAAACTCAAAGAACATGCTTCACTATTAGCTTTATTACACCATTTAGTTTAGATGCTGACAGCATCAGGAGTATATTAACAAAGAATTAGAATTTACTACTCACTGATAGGGAGTTAGTGAGTAAAATTGGTGACCACCCCATTACGATTTTTAAAAGGGGTAGGAACATGAAAACCTTACTTGAGATGCAGAAACATACTACTAATAGGACACCAGGAATGTTTAAATGCGAATCATGTAGGTTTTGTAAATATGTCTTCTGGTTACACTTTCACTATTCATGACAAAACAAATAAAGTTAATGAGAGATATAATTGCAATTCAAAATCGGTGATCTATTTAGCTCAATGTCAGTCATGTTTAGAATTTTATGTTGGCAAAACCGACAGGAAACTGAGAGAAAGAGTGTATGAGCACACTTATAGTATCATTAAGGGTAAAACTGAGAATGCACTAGCACAACATTGTGCAAACCATCCAACACATGTATTCCATTGTAGAGTTATTGATCAAATAGTATGTGATGCCAAGGGGGGCCCTTTTTACCTCTTATTGGAAAAACAAGGATTTCTATGGCAATTACTGTTACTCTTGCAGATACCCAGGTTTGAATGAAATAACTTCGATTATATGTATTTTGAAGTTGAAAAGCCTCAAGATAATATTTAAAAAGTTATTTTTGTCAAGTAATTTATATATGCAAAACATTGCTTATTTGGTGTTTCTTGCACACTTTTTATATGGTTTACAATTTTACGAGGTAATGTTAAGAACACAGGTTAGACAATATGTTTTACTTTATTGCATTTTGTGAACTTGCTCATCTAAAATGCCAAGATTTGTAAATATTGCTGGCCTGACTGAGTTTTTGGTACATTTTATTGGTATAGGATCACATGGGAGGGTGCATGTACGATATTTAAATGCTGCTAATTGATTGTAATTTTATCTGACGTTCAGTCACTTGACTGGACGAAAAGCACTTCATCATATTTCCTTATTTTATTTCATTAAACTTAGTTTTTTAAGTGGAGTATTTTGTTTCCTTCATCAGCAGTTGGTCGTTTGGTTGTTCGTCTCGTGGTTTTCCTAGTTTGTCAATAAATTTAAGTTGCACTTCAAAATAGAAAGGGATGAAGTTTCTTTTATGTGGATGGCGAGTCTGTTCCATAGCAGCGGTATCGTCTACAAAATATGCCTGTCCCTTCAAACCAACCATTCTGTTCATGTCGCAGAAGAGGTTTAGATCCCTAGACTGAGTATTTCTGATGGCATTTGACTTGCTGATGTGCAGTAAATCCATCAGTAGTAGGTCAGAGGATGCTTTTTATGCCAGGCACAGGTTACCTCTTAGCAGTCTGTAGGATACGGAGTATAGTGACTGGGCTTTTAGTCGGTCCATGTAGTATGTGCTGTTTAGGCCTTGTATCCTTTTTAGTAAGGTATCTCTGTGGGCGTTTACAATTGTTGCATGTGCCTGGACAGGTACATGCCAGAGGGGGCTTTACATTCAATGATTGGCCTAATGAGGGCTGGGTAAATGGGGATAGTAACATCATCTCTAAATCTAGACACAATCCTGGGCAGTATAGAAGGACTTTCTTACAACAATAAACATATGCTGGTCAGAAGTTACCTTTGTTAGCTTTCTTTAAATAAACTAAATTATACACTGTTCTAGTAAATCCATTGAAATATTTGGGTACCAGGAACGCTTTCATCTCTTATTCACTTTCAACAGTTTCAAACTTTTTTTTTTTTTTTTTTTTAACTAAACTGGAGTATCCCATACCATTTTATTATACGATTTCCTCAGCTTAGTTTATCTCCACTGAAGCATAAAAACAGTATATACAGCTGCCCTCAGCTGCAGACTTCTCAATTTGCACTGAACATCCATTTGTTAAAGAAACACTTTTCATTATATTCACAGTGTTCTGTTATTTTTTAAAGCCCCCATAATTATACAAAAAATGTTGGATAATTATCTATTGAAAAGCAAGCGAAAACATCTCGGCTGTAAAGATGTCATTTATAATCAATGCACTTTTACACCACATCCTTCACCACAATACCCAACAGTTACAGCATATTAACTTAAAATGCTTTTGTTCAGCCTTTTTTATCATTTTATACTGCAATTCCTACATTTTTTAAAAAAGAAAAAAAAATACTTGTTGGCTTTAGTATCTTTACGACCTACAACAATCACTGAAAACGCTTTACTGTACAACATGCAGTGCTCTGCTGTGTCTTCCACTACTTACCAATTTTTTGAAACCGCTTTTCTTAAGCTGTCTCATAATTGGCCAGCGTTTTCTTTGTTTAAGCTGATCTGATTTTTGCAGTTTTATCAGTTCATCTGAGTAGCTGCTTAAAGCTTTTCATTTTTCCAGCCTTCTGATATTTGATTTGATATACTCCTTCAGTGGTTCATTTGTTTTAATTGGCTCTGAGCACATTTGATTATTTTTTTCTTCTAAATTCTTGAAGCATCTCTTGCACCACAACTGGAGCTTGAACTGCTTTTTCTTGAACAACTGCAGTATTCTTCCCAGTACATGTTTTTCTCTCTCTTTTCTGGTTGATTTTGTTTCAGGCCAAGTTTATTCTTTGCTGGCATCCATGCAGTGTACTTGCTAGCTAGTAACTTAAATTTTTCTATAACTGGCATAATTACTAGTCCTTGTCTTTTTCTCTCTTCACACTTGGAGAGCTGAAATTAGTTTTGAATAGTGTGCCATTTTTAAGTCCCTTACCTGGGGGAGGGGGGGCTGTCTTAACCTCAAAGTTTGATTTGGTTGACCTGATTAGCCCTCTTAGTTGCCTATTTAGTTGGAGTGTTTATCTTTATGGGAATTAATCTGCATGATTTTTGCCATAATTTATTTTCTTTTTGTTTTATATCTTGTTTAATTTGGGATGCCACCATAGCAGTTTATTTTTGGGACTAGTTCTGGGCTTATTTTTTTATAGGAACAGTAGGTGAAACAGAGCCCCTCCCTGACACTCTTCAAACACAGCCTAGATCAGTGGATGGACAGTAGCCTCTATGCAACTTGTTGACATAGTTGTGCAGAGTTTGAGAACAATTCATTGTAGACAGCTGTGTCCTGTTCAGTTGGAGGGGCATTGAATTTTGACAAACTCGCTTGGTAAAAGATAGCTTGCCTTAGAATACTTTCTGCTACTGAGTTTGAGTTTACCGAGTTGATTTTGAAGGAGACAGCTTTATGGTCGGACCTTACCAGGGATGATGAGATTGGGGGGTGGGGGGGAGGTGCAGTGTTTATAGTGTCATCCATATTTGTGAGTACGAGGTCCAGTATGTGTTTACATATTCGCTGTTTGGTCAGGGGTGTTTGTATTTATGAAGTTCAGGAATCTGTTTGCCTGTAGATTTGAAGCAGTGTAGGATTCCCAGTCTATAGAATGTTAATTACAGCCTCCCAAAAGTAGAGTATTAGGTTGGATGGTAAGTGTTTCCAGTAAGTCCCAAGTATGCATTGTGAGCTTCTTGGGATATGGAAGGTGATCTATAGCTGGCTAGGTTATGGTACTGGGTTTTGTGTATGGTGATTTGCAATGGAAGAACTCCAGCATGTCATCCTTTTTGATCCCCCTAGAGGCATGCTTGTTGAAAGATATTCAGGCACCTCCCCCTTTAGCCCTTAGCTATGCAGCTACTGTTTTAAGAAGTGTGGAAGGTACTGAAACCTTGGACTGCTAGGGTACGCTCTGCTGCTTTAAACCATGTCATGGTAACTGCACAGATGTCTATAGTGAGGTAGTCTTGAAGGGAGTGCAGTGTTTTAGGCTCCTAGCATTGAGCAGTAATGCCTTCAGGTTCATTTGAGTTGATTTTGCTATGTTGGTAGGTTTGGCAGTTCGGCATTGTTTAAAAAAGGTACTATGGCGATGGATAAAGTGTTAGCCAGTATTCGAAAGAGGGGACTTGCCAGAGCAACATGATCTGTTAACCATCTCCTCCCAAACCGACAAATGTTGGTTCCCCTTAGAATGACACTAGAAAGACATCCAGTTATTGAAATCCATCTTTTGCTCATGTTGTGGCATCATCCTTAGTGATGGTAATGTACTGCTCAGTGCTAGGCTCATACCAGCCTTGGACACATAGTCTGAGAGCTCCATAATGTGTCTCTCCATATAGCCTAGGGAGGTACATCTCAGGTTGTTTACACTTGCATGGACTACAATGGAATCATACAGGCCATGTGGTGTAATGACTTGAGTGCGTGCATGATTTAGCAGACCCTGGTTCCAGATAAGTAGTTAATCAAGATGTCCTGACTGAAGTCACTAGTGCAGTATTCTTAATGTATGGGTTTTCATCTGCTGGCACCCAGCCAAGGCACCAAAGCTTTGTCTCCTTGAAGCAAACATTTTGTGACCTATTCTTTTAAGCATCAAGATATATGGGCAGCCATGTACACAAGAACCTCAGATTCTCTAGGCGCCAACCCATATGCAGGTCATGCATCCATCAATACTGATCTTTGCTGGGTCGTTGGTACCTTTGCTTCCCTTTATCATGTTTCAGATAAGTGCCCTGTTGGGGAGCCTTCCTTTTTCAAGTATTTTGATTGTGTATATCACTTTTTTATCTAGATGCCAGCTAGGAGGAGTAAGTGTGAGATGGGTAGGCAGATCCCATACAAGGACTTGCAAACTGTCTTTTTTTGTTTAGGCCCAGAACATTACTAGAAAACTTGTTCTTCCTTCCAGTTTGTTCCTAAAACCCTTATGTTGCGCATTTCCCGTGAACATGTTCCTTGAAACACCTCATCTAAAACACTTGGCCCAAGCTAAAATGGCAGAATCCTGTACATCCGATGTCACCCTTCTGCCTTAGAAGAAACTCAAAAGACTGAGACAACTCGTAGCTTGCATCTCTGAGTCAGATGCACCAGCTGTCCATCGGATGCCCTCTGTTACCCACTGTTTGGAGACCAGTATGGTTCCTGAGACCTTGCGGGTGGTGGATGCTTCAGATGAACCACATCTCATGATTTCAGAGGGCTTATGTGGAGTGCCTGAAATCCTTGTCAGGGAAGCGGTTCCTGTTACTCTGTTCTGTGGCAAGGTTCTGAACCTCTGAGACTAACTCGGGTAGATGTCACACCTGGAAAGAAAAAGTAGAAAACTAGGCATGTGACCTCTCCTACAACTTCCAAAGAAGAGGAATGTATGGATTTTTCTCAGGGCTTATTTAAGGCTGTGGCTCTCAAACCTCCTTCCTTTGTGTCATAGCTGCAACAGACCACACCACAAAGACACACTTATGATTCCTGTTCCTCTGAGGAACAGGATCTGGATTCTGATCACTGTCTTGGTTATTCTTCTCTGATGCATTCCCTTGAGCAGCTTTCTTGTGAAGGGGACTCTACCCGACTGCCCTGCTTAGGAGGCCTCCTTTTGAATGACCATCTAAGCAAATTTCGGATGTTCAAAATGGTTACTGCAGTCTCCTGGAAATGGGCACTCTTGGCCCCCTTTTCCAGTCCCTCCAGTACAGTAGATGCGTATCAGGACACCTTTAATTCTACATCTTCAACTCCAGGTTGCCAACCTCTGGCACCTAAAGACCAGACAGATTTTGCAAGGTGCCTGATTAACTAAAATGCCTCTATGAGAACCCTGTAGTTGACCAGGTTGCTGTCTCCCTGTCCTTGGGCAAGCCTTTTAAACTTCTCCCCCAGTGTTAACACCCTCCCCACTGACCAGGATAGTAGGGTTTGTGGATAGGTGAGGTAAGGTCTACATCTCTGCCACCTTTGCATTGAGAGCTATCAGCTACCAGATGCAGACAACTAAATGTTTGCTATCTGTCCTGCATTCTCTGAATAAGGTCATGTCAGATCCACAGTCTTAAGATTCTGAGCAACAAATGCAGACCTTATTGTCGCAGGCAACTCAAATTACTAGGCGTAGCATTAGATGCAGCTATGCTGCTGCAGATGCCTGTTCCAGGGCTGCGGCAACAGGCTCAATCACTAGACGTTATGCTTGGTTGGGCAGTCAACCCATCCCCTTGGACTGTAAATTTAAAATCTTAGACTGTCCAGTAGGCAAAGACCTCCTGTTTGGTCCTGAAGCTGCAAAGCTTTTCAAAGTCTTACAAGAGCAGGGTAAAACCATGAAGAACTGTAGGCAAATGTTGCTTTCTACAGTCCTTAGACACCACAGGAATGACCCAGCTTAGCCCACTTCCTTTAAAACACTTCTTATTTAGAAACAGAAAAACACCTAGACAGAGATTCTCAGACAACCCACATAGGGGATCTCCTAGGTGTTGCCTCCCTTCAGAGGTAAAAATCTACGGCTATGGTGCCAACTACACCCCCTCCCCACTCCTCAGTCCCTCCACCCCTCTTTCAAAAAGACTTTCCCTGCCCCTTCCTTCTGGGAAATGGTAACCACTGACGAATGGGTCCTGACTGTCAAAGAAGGCTGTGCCATGTCATGAAAAACATCCCCCATCTAAAGAGCTTGCTTCCTCCACTGTAAAAGCTACCTCCTCAAGTATGTACATTTCAAGGTACATCTCTTGTCCATTCTAAGGTTCACAATCAACTTCAAAAAAAATCCCATCTCACACCCACTCAGGACCTGTTTTTTTCTGGATTGTAGACCAGTCACATGCAGAACTCTTGCCTTCCCCCCTCAGGAGAAAATTCTCAGTCTGGCCACCTTTATCTAAAACCTCTACTTAGTGTCTCCCTACATAGCAAGGGAGATGCTCAAGGCCTTGAGTTTTATGACACCTATCATTCCTGTGACTCATCTGGCCAGAATACACATATGGAAAATTTAGTGGTATCTGAAATCAGTCTGGTCTCAACATTTCCATCCCCTGTGTACCCTAATCCCCCTAGTACCTTGCCTCAGAAGCTACTCTGGTGCTAGACATGGGTCATGCTCAACCTGCCTTTCTTTCACCCCCAGCCCTTCACAGCCAAGTTCTTATGCAGATGCTACAGACAGAGCATGGGGGGCTTGGACAGGATCCCACAGAGCATAGTGGAAATGGCCTTCCCCTAGCCTGAAAGCACACATTAACCAAAAACAAATGAGAGCCTTTCTGCAAGCACTGCAGGTGTTCTCCCATCTGTGGAAGCCAGGCTTTCTACTTGTATACACTGGCAATACAACATTTGTCTGGTATCTGAACAAACAGGTGCGAGATCCTACCGACTGTGCAGGCTAGCACAGGAGGCATTGTACCTTGCCATATGGGCATAACTCCTGACAGCTGCATACATTTCCTTACAGGAGAATGTATTGGCGGACTCTCTAAGCAGGTCTTTGGAGGACTGTTATGAATAGACCCTGAACAAGCAAATCTTCAATGCTGTAAGGCATTAATGGGGGACTTCGCAGGTAGACCTTTGTGCTTCTCCAGAAAACCAGTAGCTTCCACATTTCTGCACCTGGAATCCTTCCCCTCAGCTTGGAAAAGAGATGTCTTCTCTTTCCAATGGTCAGGGAGGTTCCTCTTTGCCTTTCACCCTGTCCCACTACTCCTGAAAATCCTTCCATAAGTTCAAACGGAAGCCCCAGAGCACCTATTCATTGCACCTTTCTGGCCAAGACAACATTTGGTTTCCTCTCCTACTACACCTGCTCAAGGTAAACTATTGGAAAATACTGTTGCAGCCAGACCTGCTCACTCAACAGCAAGGTCTGCTTATCCAGCCAAATCTAGCATCTCTGGTTCCGCTGTGTGGATGATGGGGTTCTGATCCCTAAAAGAGGCCTCTTTTCAGGGGGAGATTGTACAAGTGTTACAGGAAGCCAGAAAACATACCACCAGAAAATCATTTACAGCTAAATTGAAAAGCTTTTCAATTTAGTGCTTCAGGCACAGCTAGGACCCATTCTTACTAGATGTTCCTGCTGTCCTCAAATATCTCTCTGTGAATTACACACTCGTCTGGCCTACACTTCTATTAAAACCCATCTGTGTACCATTGATGCCTGTTTGCCTGTTGATGTCATGTCCAGGATGGAAGTCAAGATTTTCTTGAGTAGTGTCCTGCACCTTAAGCCACCTAGGAAGCCTATTCATCCTACCTCGGATCTCAACCCCTTTCGAGCAAGCAAGCAAGTTCTGCCTCTTTAAAATTCAGCACCTGGAAGATTATCCTACTGGCTTTTACCTCTGCCTGCAGAGTGTCTGAACTTTAGGCTGTTATGGCTACTCCACCCTTGCTCATTTTCCACAAGGACAAGGGTGACCCTCAGGGCCAGTCATTCATTCACTACCTTAATCAGGCCATCCACCTGCCTGTCTTTTCTCTAATCCCCAGAGTAAGTGGGAAACAATTCTCTGCCCACTAGGTATTTACAGGCATGTAAGAGTTTACTTGGACAAAACAAACTAAAAAAAGAACAAACATTTTTGTCTCACTCACGGATTCCAACCTGGGCCATCTTGTCCCTTAGCAAACTATTGTATCTTGATTATCCAAGGCTATTTCTTTCCATTACACACAATATGGGAAGGCATTGTTTTCCTACCCTAGACCACATTTCAGTAGGAGGTGGCCACCAGGTCTTGTGTGCATACATTCACCAAGCATTACAAGACTGATGCCTTTTCAAGATCCGGGGCTCCCTTTGCAAGGTCTGTTCTGTCTTGTCTCCTGGACAAGCTTAGCCTCCTTCTGCTCTACCTCCTTCAGCTGTGAGAATCACCCATATGTTAATACTGCAACAGTGATTTCGGTCAGAGCAGAGTACAGTTGTTTAAGAACTGATCACACTGTGGTATGGTTCCCCTCCTTCCCTGTTTTCTTTCTTCTCTCTCTCTTATTTTTCTCTCTGCTGCTCTGCAACAGACTGCTTTGGCTTTGGGGAACTAATAACCTCTTTTTGAGTTCCTAGCCTCCTACTTTCCACGCCCGTATCTCAGTATTCTTCACGCTTCTGGCTTAGAGATAGTGTGTACCAAATACCCTATATACCCTCCATGCTATGAGCATGTTAGATGCAAAGATGCAAGCCCTAAAGGAAGGTACTTTGTAGATACCCCAAACACAATAAAAACTGTATGTTAAGAATACTACATACTACAACAGTGGGGAGTTGCTGTTGTTTGCTGTAATGGTGTAAGTTCTTACATTTAACCTTTTTTTTTTCCTTTTGCAAGATGTGAGAACAGTTGACAGTTGGTGAAAAAGAAAATGTTAATTGTTTCTGTGTATTTGTGCCAAAGTAGAATTACAAAGGTCTACAATTACCATTCTGTAAAACTAGTCTGCACTTAGTCTGCACTTAGCATGAAATTTTTTTTTTGGGAGTAAACATATTTTTTTCCTACAATGCATGCCGTCTAGGTTTAATTATTAAGTCATTAGAGTTCTTTTCATGCAAGTATAATGCCAGAGCATGCCTCCCAACATCTTAGTGCCAGAAATCTGGACAAAGCCTGACAAAATGGGGGACAATGGCCCAAAGAATAGGAACACATTTTAAATATTGCTCTTGTAAACATCAAAACTTGTTAAGAGTAATATTATTTGTGTTGGCATACATTTCCTGAAGGATTTGAAGACAAACTCAAATGCAAGTCATTATTTAATGACTTCAGTCTTCATATCACCCCAGTAATTTGCCAGAAAACCATACATTTTATGAAAAATAGACGAAAAATATGAGGCAAAAATTTGGACAGTTGAGAGGTATGTGCTACGGTCATGCTGCTTGCAGCTCCTGTGGAATGACTGGTTGAATGGCTTTCAGAACTTTTTTCGGTAGTTTTCCATTAAACCCCTACCACATCACGCTAATCTGTTTTATATCGTAAGTTAGCATCCACTCCTCTGTACCTTTTCAGCCTGTGCTTAGTTTGGCGCACACCAGGTTCTTTCTCTTCTTCCACATCCTCCTGCCTTCCTTATAAATGCAGAAGCTTGTTGTCTGTTCTGCATAACCAGTACAGCCCTGAAAGATTTATTTTACCATGCACTATTGCTAAACTGTCAGTTCAGTGACTGTGCATACATACATTAACACCGGAAAAGTAGAAGCAAGTCTGTGTTTACCCATTTTCTGCTCCTTTTAATCACAGTTGCTTTAAACACATCTGCAGTAACGGAGACCTATTCAATGTACAAACCTGTTTTCTCCAGTTTGTGCATGGGGCCCAGTTTTCACTTCAGCAGTGACAATCGTACACAGCCAATGACGGCCATCAACTGTCCCTACATTTGCTTCACAGAGCCAGTGACGGGCATCAACTGTCCTTAAGTTTCCTTCAAAGGAACAATATATTCCAATGCCATTGTTAAAATGGTACATACCGAAATAAATGACACCTGTTCTGTTTTCATTACAGCAGTGAAGGAAAAGCATAGAAACGTCTTGCATCCTACTCGACCTGTACTTAAGCGTTGCCTGACAGAATGTGACATATATGCATTGCACTTCCCTGTTTATATACCCTGCTATGCGGCCATGTTACTATCTGCATTATAATGGTCACAACAATTGCTGCTTAAGTTAGAGCGCACCAACTCCGCAACATGGGTTTTTTTTTGGAATCCAAAAGAGAGGAACTGCGTCGCCGGGGACGACTCGTCACATCATGAAATATAATAATCATTAACGCCACAACCTTTACCAGATACTTTTAGGGTGATGTACCATCACGGCACCGTCCATTACTTATCGCTACGGCCGCCGTTGACAGCAGAGCGAACTGGTAGGGGTTTAATGGAAAAGTAATCTGTTTTCTCTTGGAGTCAAGGCTGTGCTCTATGTACAGTCAACTCTGGCACTGTTAAACCGTGAAGTAAGGGGAAAAGACTCATTCTGGGATTTCTGGAGAGAAGTAAGTGTGTGTGTGTGTGTGTGTGTGTGTGTGTGTGTGTGTGTGTGTGTGTGTGTGTGTGTGAAATTGCAAGTCATGTATTTATTTTTCATCCAGTCTAACATACACCAGACTCTGCTGTAGTGTCATGTGACACACGTCCCTGTAAAAGCATCATTATGCACCATCTTCAGTGCTCATCACTTAACTTGCTTTCTTTTGTAAGACAGTGTTACTGATGTGTGTTCATGTGTTGCTGTTTTCAGTCTGGCAATACTAATGGTCTTTTATTTTGCCTTAAGCCTTTAATTGTGAAAACTATAAGACTTAAGTTCACTAAAACTAGACTTCAAAGCCTTGAATGCATTTCTTTTATAGAAAAAAAAACATAACTTACTATAGAGAAACTTTCAAGGAAAGAAATCAGGTGAGGGCGAAGCATCCATGAAAAAGTTAAATCCAGGTTCTTCATAGATGACAAGTAAGCCTAAAGAAAGCGTAGCATGAATGGACAGCATAGCAGAAAAAAATTCTTCCACTTTTGATGATGTTGACAGTATAGCTTAGAAGGTTTCCAGTATAAGGAAAGTTGTAGCCTGTCTGACTGAAAAGGGGCCATTAAATGTGGTGTTCAGCAGAGGAAAACCATAGTCCCCCTTCACCAGTTAAAGGCATCAGTAAACCTTTGACATTGAGGAACTGATGTCCATTTAAGCACTGATAACTGAAAAAGTTGTATGTGGCTTTACTTTCCTAAGGAGTATAAAATGACACAACCTAATCTTGTAGTGTATGCAGCTAGACTTTTACTGTTCATAGTCTGCTGCAGGTCCAGGTGCCCCAGTTTTAGATTGCCTTCACCTTTGCAAGAGAGCATTTACTTTCCAGGAGGTGCAGTCACCATATGTCAACAGCTATCATTGGAGGAGATTCAAAGGTTGCTCACAGTGCCTTCCATCTTCTGAGCTTTCATTTATGTGCTGTTAAGTCTTCTAAGGAAGGAATTGGCTGTTCCTGTCTTCTGTGTTTGAAGAGTTTAACTTGAATACTAGCTGTGACAATGTGTAATTCAAGTCCTTTTTTTGAAGCTTCCATCCTTGTTAGGAATTATGTGGACCAGGGAACATGGCTTCTTATAAAAAGTGATACTGCAGACAAATCAGAGTATCATCCTATGGCTCTACATGGCCTTCTTGTCCTTTCGAGTCTTCCTTAACAGAATGATGAGTGATGTTGTCAACTCTGACCTGCCCCAAAAGCAGCAGGTACGTTGCGTGTAACCTATTTGTAAAGATGGGGTCTGGCATCAAATTCTTAAGATCCTATCTACATTTGTTTCTCAAGCACCAAAAAGCACCCTTTCTGTTGCAGTTTTGTCAGACGTCTGTCTGCTGTTATGGACTAGTTTGGTAAAAATGTTTAATCTGGCATTTGGAGTATCCATTATTTGACTCTCATGGTACATTGGCAGTTTTCCATTTTAGAGCAGGTAGAGGACACCCTTCTGTTTGTCCGCCACCCTGATACCAAATAAATGACAGAATATGCAAGCAACAGGGTATACAACCACACAACTGATCACAGTGAATGAGCAGGATGTTTTGTCAGTTGAAGGTGGCTACCTGCTTTGTTCCCATTTTGCTACTTAGCCATCCTGTAGGGTGAAACCTATGCTGTATATGAAGTTGGCATGAGGTCACTTTGAATATGTTGGTTCTGCTTATTTCCTTGGTCTGTGTAGTAGAAGTCTCCTAAAAACCTGTATCTAGACCAGTCCCATGTACTATTCCTTCCATCCCCTTAGAACTAGCAGTAGCATGTGTATGTATGTGTGTATATTTATATAATTTATTTTCTGTAATTTGTCTGTGTGTTTTGTCTTCCTTTTTCTGTTTTCTGTCTACCTGTCCATGTTCTTATTGCCTTCAAATATCTCTGCTGCCTATAGTCTTCTTTGTAGGCTTAACATACTAGCTACACAAGAATGTAAAAGGAGGGGAGCAAGGATCCTATTGCGTTGTTTTGGTGAATAGGCTGTTGGGAGACTGTTTTCCTCTGAATTCTTTGAGTTAATACATTGCATTGGAAGACAGAAAAAAGGATAAAGTTGTGTTGTCCACTTTTGAATATCCCCTGTGAAGCTATCACTTCAGAAGCTTTCCTTTTGTGAAAGTCCAAAGAAGCCATGGCTTGTAACATCAAGGACCCTTGATGAGTTTGAGTGGGTTAAGTCATTCACAATTTTGGCTGAGAAGAATATTGCAGCTGTTCAGCAAAAGCAGTTCATATTTTAGCTTTGGTACAGAAGATGGCTTCCAGTAATTTAGAGGAAAAAAACAAGTATGTTCAGAGGTGCTTAAAGAAAGTGGAATACTGAAAGAATATATATAAAGTCAAGTAATATTAGGTTGGGAAAAACTAGCTAGCTATTCAGATGAACTGATAAAATTAGAGGCTGAAATGGGGAAAAGTGTCAGAGTATGAGGCTTCTGAAGAGCTATTTCAGAAAATAGAGCGTACAGAGAGAGAAAACCTGAGATTTTTTGCTGTCAGAGAAACTGGAAGGAACAGACTGCACTAGCTATATGACAGTACAAGTAACTAGACTTTGGTTACACAACAGGATTTGTTAATTGAGAGGGCTAATTGTATATATATGCTCAAAAGCAGCCAAGAGCTATGTTTAGTATGCAATCATATCAGCAGAAACAGTTGCTCATGACAAAATTGTGGCAAAAAGAAAAAGTATTATAAATTGGGGATGGTAGTGTGTTTGTGGAAGTAATTATTCACAGTACACAAGGCAGAAGAGAAGGAAATTTATATCTGCATCTGGGGAATATGAAAGGTAGGTGTGCAATTCAAGCTGCTTTCTTCAGAATATTTTTTTCCTGTAGGATCAAAGACATTTTTCTATTCAGAATTGGCCAAGGAAGAAAAAATATAGCCAATAAAGAGTGAGCGAGATATCGACCAGAAGGCGACACTGCTTTTTGTTTCTTCTGATAGTAACGAAGCCCATTGAGCCTTTGCAATTGAAACCTTTTCCACTGTTCCTATGAAAAATGCTTGAGACACAGAAAAACATTCTAATGTTGACTATAAAGACCCAGGAGTACTTTGGACAGTGAACCACAGTCTGGTTGGAGAGGGAGAGGATCAATAACAAAACCAGCAACATTGTGAAATTAGTGAATAAATGGGAGACAAGCATCAATCCCATTAGATATAGGGATAAACATGTGAAATGTAGCTTTGAAGAAATGTTTAAGAAAGGCTGGAATTTTGTTGACTTTTAAACTGGTAGGTACAGTATGATACACGTCAATCTGTTGTTGGTGACGGAAGAAGTAATTAAGCAAAATACTTTTTGCTCTTCCTAATATTTGTATAAACATTTCTTGATGTAAAATGCATGTTGTATTGTAAAGCAGTCTTGTATAGTGTGCAGTCGGGAAATTTTTAATGTTGTGTGGGTTGTCTTTACAGTGACTGCTGTGCATGTTAACGATAGTAAAAGAAAGTACTTTTTTACTAGCTGTAAGCTAGTACACTGTAACAAGGTAAGAAAGGTTATACAGAAGCAGTTTAAAGTTAATATAATGTGCTCTTGGGCTGGTGAGTGGGAGAAGTAAAAATGTATTGAACACAATATCTGTAGAACTAATAATTTTTCCATTTTTACATTGTGGATATCCGGAGAAATACTTTTGGGTTAAGCTGTAGATACAGTTTTTTATTTAAAGCAAGTAGGTTTGAATACAAGGTAAAATGGTGAAATGCTTGAGACATGCTAATTTCCTGTATTTGTAAAGTTTTGGCCATCTTTCCATTAACAAAGGCTTTTGGTGGAAGACGCAACGTCCACAGATGCAGGCAATTAATCCTTAGAGAGATAAGTTTGTTCTAGGTGAAGATGTCAGATTGTTTTCACGCATCTGCAAAGTCAGTTGTGTTCCTTGGGAGAAGTCTGCAGATGCGAGCAATGAATCATGAGAGGTCTAAACACTGTCTGCTGTGTGAAGTGTATTAATTAAAATGTAATTAGCTTTTTAAAGTACATTAACAAGCAGTTCAGTGAAAAATAACATTTTAAATTTTGGGAAGTGAATAAGCAGTACAAGTAATTGCCTCCCCAGCATCTTTTAATATTTTATATTAAATGCATTCATTGTATTTACTTAAAGGAAAATGAATGTTTGCTGGAAGCGTGCAAGTTGTTTTTCATGTTTGGAAGGGGGATAGAGGCAAGAAAAGACAAGTGGAATCAAAGGCTGTAACATGCACTTTAGTTTAGGAAACCTTCATTTTGGCTTTATCCTTGGAGGTGCAGCCATCAGTTTTGGGCAGTTGGTTCTCTCTGGATGGGTAAATAGTTTTTTTGAAAATGTACACAGTTTTTGTGTGCTAGTATGTTAGTAGGTTCTGAAAAAATGTTTGTTTTTGTCTGAGTGCTTTAATTGACACAAAAAGTCTTGAAGGTGTTACATAGGTTCAGATGGAGATAAACTATACATGATCGGCCTACCTAGCACTAATTTATGTAAGCAAGCTTAAAGTTGAAATGTATATTCAAAAGAACTGTTGTGTAATAAATGGACTTAACAGCTTTCTGTCATAATGGGTACTCTGTCCATATTAGAAAGTACTTAATTCAGTAAATTGATGAACTGTTTTAAAATATTCAGCTATGGAACGTAGAGGTGTCATATGGATCACTATGGTGGTAGAATTCCTGATGTGGGAATTGGCTGTAGGTAGACATCTTCCTAACGGACCTTAGCACTAGAACTGCATGTACCAACTCCTCCCTATACAAGGAAGAACACTTGCATGACTGACCAGAGAAAGTAAGCCCAGTTGACATTCAGCTGTTTCTGGCCATGGGGATATGCATATGTCAGTAAGAAGGTTTGTGGTCTCTCTCCAGCTGCAATCTAGACCCTCTCTAAGTATTCTTCAAAAATATAAGTACTCTGTTTGGAAATTTTTTCTTGCACTTTTGTTCAACCTTTTGTTTGCTAATGATATTGATACTTTTTGCTGGAGTATGGCTTATGTGGGCATAAGCATCCTTTGGGATTGCAGGCATCAGCTCTGATAAAGATTCGTATTCTGAATGCCACCTTTTGTTTTTCAGGGTCTCATCTTTTCATTAGTTTCCTTATTTGTGTGGGTTTTCTTGGGGGGTGGGGGAGCAAGAAAACTAGATTGTGAGCTCTGTTGACTCAGAGAAAATGGATGCCATTATGCAGGCATTTGAGCATTTGTTTGCATCTTTAGGGAAGTCCCTTCTCCTAAGAGAGTATAAACAAGAGCACTACAGTAGTGAGACCGAGGAGGAGAGGACTATAAAAGGAAGTGGAAAGTTTTCCTTTTATCTTAGTAGTCTAGAGAATATCTCTGCCATGAAATGGTTATCTAGCCCATGTTGGTGGCAGCTGTTTCTCTTACTAGTCTGTCTAACCTCTCCAAAAGCAGAAGTGCAGGGGTCAGATAGTATGTTCTCTTGAGATCATTGCTGCTTGGCTGGTACTTTTGAAGTTGCATTCATATGAACAGTGTACCTCTAAAGTCAACAAAAATGACTGCAAGCTTTCCTGGCCTTAGGACTACCTTAACCTGCATTAGGTAGGGCAACAGAGCATGGAATGCTAAACACTTGGGGAGGGGTCACCAGGGACAGCCTTTGCTCATCTGGTTGCCTAGGCAAAAGGGCTCCACAACGGCCCCATCCTGATCTACCTACACCATCCAGATTACTTTTTTCTTATTTTTTCTTACATTATGGCTTACTTTTTAGTTTTTCCTGTACTCATTCAGCATATTTTAACGAATCCATTTCTTTGCTACAAAAAAATAAATACTGGAAAAGTGCCTTTGCTAGAGCGGCTCCCTTGGTGTCTGCCTAGTTGGCCTGTGCCTAAGGCCGGCTGTGGGGGTTACCAACCATCACAGATTGTGATCTCTGGAGCCAGACACAGAAGGACTCTGTGCCCAGCAACACTAGTGGCCTCCCAGGACACATTTCAGTTGAACATGACTTTAAAGGACCTGGAATAGCTTTGTGCTCAGTGAGGAGATAGCCATGCATAACCATTCTGCACCTCCTAGTAATAGGCTGAACAATAGTTGCACAAAGCAGCATAAACACCACCCTTGGTGGCATGCTTTCATCTTAAACTTAAAATCATTAATAGTAAATTGCTCACAACAAAGAATAATTTTGCACATAGAACAGCTCCCACACCTAGACATCTTAAAGTTTGTAAGATCATTTTTCCTGCTATGAATGACAAAATGCTCAACCAACCACTTAAAATTCTGGACTTTCCTGAGGGTAATGAAAGAATAATGAGCAGATAGTGACAGTATTGCTTTTTTTGGACATTTAACTGTGAGGATTCCATCAACAAAAAATTTGAAAGCAAAATTTACAGGAAATCTACATTTTCAAACATGTATTCTTTGTTGAGAGCACAAAAAGAAAGCAATGCTTTAGCTAGACACACTACCGACCCTTCCTGGACATATCTTTAAGTTTGTGGTTATAGAGAGGGTGCTAGTAGATGATTATAGAGAGGGTGTTCGTAGATCTACGTTGTGGTCCCTGGCAGCTACTTTTAGAAAAACGTGAATTGTATTGGCATCTGCAATTAAATGCTGCTAGCTGATCACAGGGCTTAATGGTTTTACATCTGTTTCTTTGTTAAAACCGAAGGCTTTAGAGAGGTAGCATTAGTTAAATGTTTAAGTTTCTCTTATTTGTGTTTTTTTTTTTTTTTTTTTTTTTTTGCTTTTTTGAAATGTGTTGTCACTTTAAATATTTTTTACTTTGCCTAGACTATTTGTTAGTTTGTTCAATATTTGAACGAAAGTAAGTGGCGGATGGAATTTACACTGAATGTGGATACACAGCAGATAAACTTTTTGGATGTGACAGTCACCAGAAATAATGACAATACGTTGGCATCCAGGATATATCGGAAGTACCCACAGTATAATAATTTTGCTACAAGTCTACATCCCCGCCACATTATAGAAAATATACCCAAGTCTCAATTCTTAAGGGTGAAGAGAATTTGTTCTTCTCCAGATGGCTATTCGAGGATGATCTTACGGAAAGGGTTTTGGTTAGGGGGTATCAACCCCATTATATTAGGTCGGCCAAAAGATGGGTAGCAGGTCAAAATACGTCTGAAATATTAAAATATCATGATAAAAAATTTGAGGATGATAACGCTATTAGGTTTGTCACTACATTTGGTAAAAACATTAATATTATTATAGAAGTAATCAACAAAAACTGGAATATCTTAACTAATGAGGAGTTGTCAGGATTACTTTCCGCAAAATGCCCATTTTCATACAGAAGGGGACAAACGTTAGGATCTCATTTCAATCATTGTAAATGGGGCAACAGAGATAGGAATTTTGAACAACAAGGCACTTTAACTGGTGAAAAGGTGTGTGGGTCATACCCATGTGGGCATTGCTCACTACGTAAACATATGTAAAAATTAAGCAGTTTTCTAGCAAGAATACCAGTAAGGTGTATGACATAAAATTTTTTGCAAATTGTGGGTCAGATTGGCTGGTATGTTTAGTGACCTGCTCCTGTGCTGCTTTTTATGTTGGGCAGACCTGTAGGTCTATGCGTGTTCGTATTTCGGAACACTTTAGTGACATTCGTACCATACATATTTCAAATGCTCCGTATATACATGCACTTAAACATAGTAATGCCAAGTTCCACTTTAGGGTTATTGATCAAGTATGGGGGGGACAGGAAAAACAAATTGGGATGGCATGCAATATTAAATAAGAAGGAAAGGGGATGGATTATTAAACTTGGGGCTTTATTTTCTCCAGGGCTTAATGGCCATATGTAGTTTGTGTGTTTAATTATAGTTTTGATAAATGGGGATGCTGCTGCTTTAAATGTTGATTTTCAGTTATGTAATGAAGATGGATTGTGGTATAAATGTTGGTGATATGTGTTCATGTATTTATCACTGAAGAAGGCAAGATTGCCGAAACCAGTCTGATTTTTATGGTGTTGCCACATTAAAGAGAAGTATGAATACGCTTACATGGTGCTGGCTATGTTTTTTGAGAAATACTTAGGAGTTTTGGGCCTGTGCATCAGCCTTAACGTGCGGGGTGTGTCTTTGAAGTTGATTGTGGTTTCTCCTTTATGCTTACCCACCTTCCCTTGATCCCAAAGTTTCTCCAGAAAGCCAGCAGGCTGAAGTGCTCAGTGATCATCATTTCCCCCTTCTGGCCTCATCAGGTATGGTTCCCCTTCCTTTGGTCTCACCTGAGGTATCCCCCATGGATACTGGATCCCAATTAGGACCTCATCTCCCATCCATCAGAGTATCAAAAACCCAGTCTGCACACACACACAAGCTAACAGCACGGTTTCTCCATTTCCAGTGATTATAAGAAAGTCCAGGCCAACTTCCCCAGTTCGCAACATAATCTTGGCCTCTCGGAAAGCTTCCACAAAAAAGGTCTATAACAGTAAGTGGAGAAGATTTACAATTTGGGCTACATAAGAGAATATTGATCCATTTACAGCTCCTGCATCAGCTGTTCTCCTTTTTCTGAGTTCACTTTGTCATAGGTTCATAGGTTCATAGGTTCATACTAGGCTATCTGCCCGAGGGCATTTACAAGCCTAGCCCATAGTTTTGTGGCTTACGCCACCCCTTTAGTATGGGGAACTATACCCATTATTTTGCTGTGCTTCTGTTGAGCAGTGACACTGAGGTAATCCCTGGGGTATATCTGCGATCTCCCATCCATTGGTCAAGATTTCTCTTGAACAAGGCCAGCGAGGTGCTCTGCCTCACATATACCGGGATTTTATTCCACAGCATAGGGAGTCTTTGGGTGATGAATCTATCCCTCCAGCACGCCCTATTAATAGCCGTGTCGAGGTTTAAGTCTCCGCCCTTGTGACTCTGACAGATCTAGATTTTTGAGGTGAAGCATATTCATCAAATCTGGGTTTGACATGGCCTTGTATGTTAGGCAAAGGTCACCTCTGAGCAAGCGTGGCGACTGAATAGAGCTGGAGTTCTTTCAGTCGGGCAGCATAGGGCAGATGTTTGAGACCCTTTATCCTTTTGGTGAGGAACTTTTGTGGCCTCTCCAGCTGCTGCAAGTGTCGGGTCAGATACATTCCGAATGGGGCATTGTACTCAATCATTGGTCTGATGAGTGATGAGTATAGGGAGACTATGACCTCCCTTGATCTAGATGAGAATCCCTTCATGATAAGGTGGGCAATGTAGAAGGTCTTCCTAACTACTTTAGCTACATGGGTATCGAATGACAGACTACTATCAACCTGGGTCCCCAGGTCCCTGATAACTTCTTCTGTGCTCAGTGGATTGCCACCTATTTGGTAGCTAGGGTAACCTTGTTTTTCGAAGGGTATGACTATGCATTTTTGGCATTTAACTTTAGGCCATGGCTCTGGCACCAGTTATCCGTTTCTGTGAGACCCTTCTGAAGGATATCTGTGTCAGATGTGTTTTCTACTATGGCCCAGTTTGCAGTCATCTGCAAACTTTGTCAGCCATAACCCTCCTGTGTTTGCTTGTACTTGGAAAAGTAGATGCCAAACAAGAGTGGGCCCAGGACTGAGCCCTGTGGTACACCACTTGTGACAGGCTTTGAGTCTGACATGGCGCCAGCAACTCTGACCCTGTGGGTTCTGTCACTCAGCCAGTTTGCAACCCATCTTGTGATGTATGGGTTAACATTTAAGCTGATGAGTTTTTCAATGATACCCGAGTGGGGTATTGTATCGAAGGCCTTCGCCAGATCGAGGTAGGCTGCATGGACTGCCTTTCCTCATCAATGGCTTTGGTGACTGTTTCAAAAGTCAACCAAGTTTAGAAGGCATGATCTGCCTTTGACAAAGCCAAACTGGGATGGATCCAAAGTCTGCAAATTCCCTATGTCTTTATTTATGAGGTCCATTATGATCCTCTCCATGGCTTTGCAGATAAGGCTTGTCAAGCTAATGGGCGGTAATTTCAGGGTCGGTGGAGGCACCGCCTTTGTGAAGTGGGACCACAGTTGCAGTGCCACTCCTGGGTGCGTATCCAGAGGTAAGACTATGATTAAACAGCTGTCCTAGCTGTGGGTTTAATTCCTCGTTGAGTTCGTGGAGCACACAGCCGGGGACACCATCAGGTCCCATGGATGCTGTGTTTTTGCTTTGGAGAGAGCAGTTCTCACTTGGGCGTTGGAGATGTTTGGGGGCTGCAATCGCTTGGTATAGATATCTCTCCTTTTGGGGGAGGGGAGAAGTTTGCACTGAACCTGTCAGCCAGTATGTTGGCAATGTCTGTAGGATCAGTAATCTTCACATCATTTTGAACTAGTTCTGAGCATATCTGGGAGTTTCCTCCCAGGTTTCTAACATAGCTAAAGAAGGCCTTATGATTGTCTTTTGAGTCTTTAGCTATTTTTCTCTCAAAATTTGCTTTGGATGATTTTATGAGAGCTCTTAGTTTTTTACTTATAGTGATCAAGGGTGTCTTACCTTTTAAGGATTTTGCTCTATCTTGTAGTAGCTTCCTCCTTTTGTTGTAGAGTTTGTTTATGGCTGGGGTCCACCAGACTGGACGCTTGCCTTTGGTACAAAGAGTCTTTGTTTTGCTTGGGATTGCCTTATCCATGCAGTCCTGCAGGTGCTGGTAGAAGGCATTTGTAAGTGATTCAGCGGCTTGAGTACTGTTTTCTGCCGGCTCGGGGCCTTAAAGGAGACCACACTAGTCTTTAGAAGTGTGAAGTCGGCTTTCGAGAAGTTCTTTACTGTGGTCTTTTTATTTCAGGTGGGGTGGGATGAGGACCTCCAGCGAGATTAGTTTGTGATCTGATCTCACCAGTGAGGGGTATACTTCGGTGTTGAACATTGTGCTCCCATGTTCGTGATGATGAGATCAAGTATGTTTTCTCCTCTTGTGGGATGGTGACTAGTTGTTCCATGGCATTTGAGTTTATGAATTCCAGGAACTTTTGGGCTAGGGTGTTTGGGCTTGAGTAGTGTTCCCAGTCTATATTAGGGTAATTGAAGTCACCTAGTATGATGGTGTTTGGTGATACATTTATCCTCTAGTGTTTTCAGGAAGGCCATGTGAGGTTCCTGAGTTTGTGAGGGTGGCCTGTAACATGCTACAATTTGTAGAGCAGTCTTGCCTATGGTTAATTGCACCTGGATGGTCTCCGATGCATCGTGCGTTGCCACCAGTCTTGAGGTGTGGGTGTCTTTGATGAATATGGATACCCCACCTCCTTTCTTGGTATTGTCCGGATTTTGGGGCCGGAACGCATGATAAGAGGTAAAACCTGATAGTGCTGGGGTGCTCTCAGGAGCCTTGAACCAGGTTTCTGTCACTGCACAGACATCGATGTTCTCCATACTGAGAAGGGCCTCGAGTGCGTGCATTTTGAGATTTAGACTTCTGGCATTGAGCAGCATTACCCTTAGTTTTTTTCCTTTTTTGTGTTCTAGGGTGGTAGGTTTAGAATTTGAGCCTTGCCTAAAAAAGGCACTATGGGGTGGCAAGAGCCTTTGCCAATATCCGGAATCCCAGGGTGACAGGTGCAAGCCGTCCCTTGCGAAGCGTGGCTTGTCCAGCATGTCATCCCAGGCAGACAGACATTGGATCCCCTTTGAATGACACCAGAGTTTAAGCCAATTGTTAAAGCTGATCATCTTATCTCTGTATTGTGGCATCATTCTTGGTGAAGGTAGGATACTGCTCAAGGTCAGGGTCATACCTGCCTGGACTACATAATCAGAGAGCTCCTCAATGTCTCTTTTCATGTAGTCCAAGGAGGTACGCCTCAGGTCATTTACACCAGCGTGGACAATGACTGAGTCGTATTTGTACCTGCTGTTGAGAGACCTGAGTGCTTGCGTTATGTGGCGGATTCTAGCGCCCGACAGGCAGCTTACTGTGACCTTCTCCTTACTCAGTCTGGTGAGCGGACGCCAGTGTGTCTGACTATGGAGTCACCAATGACTAGTGTGTCTGGCATTGTGTTTGGCCTTAAGGGCTGTGACTGTTTGACACTCTGACTGTGAGGTCTATGTGTTGCAGGTGTTGTGTTCTGAGGTGGTGGTTGTTTGGGTGTCTGCTTTGGTGGCCTCTGCTGTTTTGGTAGATTTTTGATCAGAGCCGAGTATGTCTTTGTGTGTTTATGTGTATGATTTGAGGTTGTGATGGTACTATGTGAGACTGGGTCTATAGTGTGTGTGGTAACCTTCTCCTCCTGACTGGTCTTGCCAGTCCTATGTTGAGAGAGCTCAGCCTCCAGTTTGGCCGTATAGTTGCATCTCGCATGTATTTGTGTTTTGTGGGAGGAGGAGAGGGTTGTCTGTGTACATGAGGCAATTGTAACATTGCCTCAATATTCCCAGGTTCACCAGCTGAGCAGGAGAGGACACAAGCAACTGATCCCTCGACATGCTAGAAGGACTAGACAAAAAACTTTAAAAGAGATTCCGGGGACGTGGGTGACCGAGAAATGGGGTTTGCCTTTTGGGGTGCTATCTATAAGAGTGCCGTATCAAGGTAATAAGTACTGTAGGAGCAAGTGCTAGGTTTAACAGATAGAGAAAAGTCTACTTGGAGTCAAGTAGAGATGATCTTTTTAGGTATTAGAGAAAGTGCTAGTAACAGGGATGCTTAAAGGTAAGATTGAAAAGAATGCACTCTGCAGTGTGCACTAGAGAAGTTAGATATGAAAGTAGGTAACTTGAGTTTTACCTGTTTAAAAGTTAAGGTTTAGTGGAGAGTTACTATTTTTAAAACAGTAAGATGGACTGAAAGGGGTAGTTACTTTTGTATTTTGGTGCTATGAAATACTGTAGGATGGCCAATAAATTTAAATAATTGAAGGTGGGATTTCAAAAGTGATGGTTTTGTGATTACTCACATAAGCCAGTGAAAGTAGAGAGAAATGAGATATATGGTCAGATTAACATAAGAGGCGGGCAACTAGAAAGACAGTGGTATTTAACAAGACAACTTAAATGGGTGGGAGGGAGGGAAAAATTCTGCCTGACTCAGAACAGAGAGAGCTGTGGTCTCTTTTGAAGTTTTAATATGCTGTTAGAACAGAATGCAAGCAAAACACAAGATAAAGAAAACAAACTACAGTATTCAAAATATAGAAAGGCAATACAGAAATACAAAAAATAACAGCAAACTAACCTTTCCTTCACAGCAAAGTGTAGCAGAGTCTGGATGAGCCTTTCTGACTGCTCCAGTTTGTTTACCATTAAGTTATAGCTGTCTGCCACTTCTAATTTTTGTTCAGGCAAGGGATCTTCCTCTGTTTTCTCATTGAAGTTATGCAAAGCCTTTACGAGGGATATTTTTCTGCTAAGGCCTCCAATATAAGATCCTTCTCCCCCTTGGGACCTTACAATTGTCCTTAAAGGTCTCACTCAAAAACCTTTCAAAACAGCTGCTAGTTGTGACTTGAAGTTTCTTTCATGGAAGACTGTTTTCTTGGTAACCATCACGGCTGCCAAGAGAGTATCTGAACTTTTAAGCCTCATCAGCCAAACCTCCTTGCATCATTTTTTCATAAAGACAGAGTTTCCCTAAGAACATATATTCTCCTTTGTTTGAATAATATGAAAAGAAGACCGGCAACTGAATGGACTGATTAAACTTTGCTTCTGTTGCAACCTAGGCATAAAGGATGGACTAGTTCTTAGGGAAACTATCTTTATGAAAAAATGATGCAAGGAGGTTTGGCTGATGGAAGATGAACATCAAGATGATGCAACATATATTCTCCTTTGCTTGAATAATAATAAAAGAAGACCGGCAACTGAATGGACTGATTAAACTTGGCTTCTGTTGCAACTTTAGGCATAAAGGATGGACTAGTTGCATCATCTTGCTGTTCATAGACAGTTGTGTTTCTGTCTGCATAGGACAAAGAAGCATAGAAAGACTGATCAACTCTCTCTATCTTTTTTTACTAATTGTTTGGGCCAAGCGGTATCCAGAATTACCCTGCTTAAATGGATTGCATTTCTACCATTTATTCCCAAAAAGGAGTTGAATTGCCTTGTCCACCTAAAGTCCACTCAACTAGATCCATGGCCAGTATAGCTTTTTCTACCAGAACATCTGTTGACAAAATATGTGCTGCAGCCACTTGGTATAAGACTCACACATTTGTTACGCATTTTAAACTGGACATTGGTTCCATAAGCAGGGCATCCTTCGGCTTGACAGTGCTCAGGCAAATCCTTTCTTAGGGGCCACTCAGGAGTCTGGTAGATGGAGACTCTGACCCAACAGTGAGGGAGAATGAAAAGGACAATATCAGATGCAGAAGTTATGTACTTAGCATAAATTGGCATCTGTGGTGTTGTCCATTTTTATTCTACCTCAATTCCCTCCCATCCATCCCTCAACCTTGGTATTTTTGAAAAGTTACCTAGAGGAATTTGGAACCCATAAATTCATGGCTTGGGCCCCAGAAACTCTCGATCTTTTCTCTCTTCAGATAATATTATCTGTTAGGGCAGCAAACTCGATCTGAGGAGTTAAGGAAGTTGTGATGCTTTATGGAAAAGGGAGGAGCTCGAGAGTCTGATCCTAAAGTCTTGTGAATGCTGCCAAGTCAGATCCAATGTTGGCTCTGAAGACCTAACAGTGAGGAAGAATGAAAATGGAGAACACAGATGTCAAGTTATGGTAAGTACTTCTGTTTTTCATAAACCTTTTTCATATTTCAAGCTATAAGTATTTTCCAGCCGGTAAACTTGTATGTCCTTCACTGCTTTTACTTTTGTTATTTTCAGTTTTTCCCAACATTCCTTTCTTCTCTATAACTCTGGTGCCCATTGAGAAGGTAATGGTCCTACACATTTCCCTTTAAGGTTATGCATCTTGTTCTTTCCCCTGTGAAATAAGCCACTATACAATTCCTGTTTTTTCTTTGTACTCCCTAGCACATTTTCCAGTATTGGATTAACTCTTGACTTCTTCTTTCAGGTTATTGCAGTTTTTGGCAGCTAATATAATTAAAGTTAACATAATCTTAAATCCTGCTATTTTAGCTCCCCTATTCCAGTTTAACAGCAGCTTTTTTTTTTTTTGGACACCTTTATTAAGTTCACTTAATACATGGGCAAACAAACATAAACATTAATATAAAAGAAAACAAATCATGTTAACATTTTTCCAGTTACATACTTTCTACATGTGTGTTCTTTATTTTTGCTTTTGTAACTGTAACTTCAGCATTACACATTGTCCAGTTCTTGCCTTCGCTTAAACATCAGTCCTTTTCCTGAAAATTATTCTTGTTTATTACCACAATTTGCATTTCTTTCTATGTAATTTGCTCCTCCTCTTTTTTTAAAGACCCCACATCCAGTTCTTTTACCTCTGTTTCAATATTTAATACTTCGAAATACATTTGTTTTCTATTTTCTAGTAATTGTTTTATGGCAGCCACCAGAATTAAACTTAACAAGGCCCTTACTATGTCTAGGCAATTCAGATCTTGTGTACCAGCTCAAAAGGGTCGTTTCCATAGTTACACCCATTTGCTCATTCAATATTTATGCAGAGTACTCTCTGGATTTTTTTAAATTTGCCAACTTATTACCCTCCCAAAACATATGTTCCCCGTTACCTCTTTCTTCCCTACCACACCTCCAGCATTTGCTGCCTACCTGAGGAAAAATTTTTTGAAGTCTGCTTGAGGTATAAAAATACCTACGCAAACAATTCCAAGCAAAAATCCTAAACTTTCTGGACTTTGCATACTTGTGAGCTATATAAATGTCCTTCCAGTGTTCCTTTGTAAATTGCTTAGCCAGTCTGTCTTCCCCATCTTTTCTACCCTTCTCTGATTCTTATAGTCATTGTGCAGTATTTTATGTGCCCTAGTAATTATCCTTTTTTAACAGCAGCTTCTGTTTTAGATTCAACACCTCTACCAGAGCAGGTTTGTCATGTAGAGCTCCCCGGTCAATTTCTTTGTCTATACACTGATATCAGTTGAAGGCAGTCTCTAGCCTGCAGTCCAAATGTCTTGTTAACCTCATGCCTTTCTGTTACCTTTCTCTCTCTCTCTATCTCACAATACCTTGGTTCCTTTGACAGTTTTCTCCACTAAATCCTAGCTCCCTCTTGCCTATTCTCTTCATACTTACTTGCCATCGTCCCTGCTGGCAAAATCTCCTTTTTCCATTTCTTGTTGGTTTAGTTCTTAGAATATTTTCTGCTACTTTGACTATAATATTCTGTGTGGTGGTGGTTATACTCTAAGGATGTGCATCCAGAATCCCACACACCTTATTTCTTGAATTCACCCCCTGCTTCATTATTATCCCTTTCCACTATGATTATAGCCTTCTGCTTGTGTGATGTATATGAGCACTAACTGTGTAGCTGTAAAATATCCCTTCACATTGGGTAACTCTAAACCACCCTATTCTATCGGAAAGGTCAACTTGTACCACTTGCCCTCTTCCCCTCCCAGATAAATTCTTTCAGCTCCTCATTAATTGTCCATATCTTCTCTGGTTGATAAAAGGATGCCTGACCTGTATATTAAACTAAAGGAACTAAAAACATTTTTCACTGTTTGTATCTTACTATCCATATCCTTAAGCAAGAGCTTCCATTTTCTCAGTTTTTGTATTATCTTTTGTTTAGTCTCTTCCCACATATCCTTAGCTACCATAACGGAAGCCTTTTTAATCCATACTCCTAAATACTTAATCTTATGCCCCATAAATTTTGGTATTGTTGAATCAGTTCATGTGGTGGGTACATAATTTACAGGTATAACCCTTGTTTAGCTTCATTAATTTTATGTCTCAACTGTCTCAGAATACTCTACAACACTGCAATGTCCTTTTCTAAATTTATCGGGTCAAAATGTATGCAAATGCAGCCAACCTTTCTAAATAACCTTACCAATTGTATTCTTAAATTTCCGAGTCCTTTACTTTCTTTGCCAAAGGCTTTAAATATAGAGAAAATAACAGAGGAAAGACTGTCCTGCCTGCCCCCCACACACACACACACACACTAAATTCTTCATATGTTGTAATTAACCTTGTGTCAGGGAATGCAAATAATTCAATTGTCCTCATCATAAAATCCCAGCTTATTGTGTTGAATGCTTTGTCTGCATAAAGACCCAACAACCGTGGTATTTTCTTACAGTCTGCTTCCCTCTGGATCATCATCATTCTGTTAATATTGTCAAATGTTAGTCATCCCCTCCATAAAACCATGCTGATCCATATCTATTAATTTTGGCAACACCTTTGCTAGTATAGATATACAGTGTATAATCGCGGTTTAAAAGTGAAATGGATCTAAATGAAATTGTCTGACTGCTCTTCACCGTCTTTTGGTGTTAGTCACCATAGCTTTCTTCCAAGATGTTCATAGGTAGGTACTAGGCTATCTGCCCGAGGGCATTTATAAGCCTAGCCAGAGTGTGTCGACTTTCGCTGCCCATTGATTAATTAATTGATCCTCTGTCAAGCAGAGTCAATGAATTGATCCCAGGGATGTATTTTCTGTTACCCATCCGCTTGTCAAGGTTTCTCTTGAAGAGTGTTCATGAGGGGCTCTGCCTGATGTAATTTGGAATTTTATTCCAAAGCATGGGGAGTCTCTGTGACAGGAATCTATCCCTCCAGCATGTTCTATTTAATATTTTTGAGGTTTAGCTCACTAAAGCGCGTGGCTCGCAGTGACTTGGATTTCCTTAGGTGGAGCATGTCCATCAACTCTGAGTTGGACATGGCTTTGTAAGTCAGGCAGAGGTCACCTCTGAGTAAGCGATATGCCACTGAGTACAGCCGGAGTTTTTTCAGTCGGGCTGCATAGGACATATGTTTGAGGCCAGTAATCCTCTTGGTGAGGTACTTTTGTGGTTTTTCCAGCTGTTAGCAGTGTCTTGTGAGGTACATCCCAAATGGGGCATTGTACTCTATGACGGGTCTAATGAGTGACGAGTAGAGAGGCACTATAACCTCTTTATTTCTAGATGTGAACCCTTTAGTAATTAGATGGGCCACATAGAAGGATTTCCTAACTACTTTGGCAATATGATTGTCAAAGGAGAGATTACTATCTACCTGGGTCCCTAGATCTCTTATTACCTCTTCTGTATTAAGGGGGCTGCCACCTATATGGTAATTCATGGGTGTTTTGTTTTTCCCAAACGGGATGACTATGCATTATTTGGCATTTAGCTTGAGGCCATGACTTTGACACCAGGTGTCCGTTTCAGTAAGGCCCTTTTGCAGGATGTCCGTGTCAGCTGGAGAGTCAATTATGTCTCCCAGTTTGCAGTCATCAGCAAACTTAGATGTTCTTTATGTTTCACTGTTGCAGTCATTACATTTGGTTAATCTGCTGTCAGGTTGCCCTCAGTCGCTTGAATAACAAAGTCTTGAGTCCTGCGTCGGTTGCTGTCTCCTCTTCCATGACGTCAGGTCGTCAGGGGTATAAAACATGCAGCCGACACCATTTTAGTCGGTCTTTCTTGCCGCGCGGTGCCCGAAGCAGAAGCAGTTTGCAAGTGCTGGTCGTCTGACTCCTGAAATTTTCTTTTTCGAGTTTCAGAACCAAAGTCTTCAAACTAAAGCTAAGTACTCCATTGGGGAAACTTTTTCTTGCTCCTTACCAATGTCAGTAAAAGTTAATAATTGCATTACGTGTGGGAAGCAAATAACCTCATAAAGATTGTAATTTGTACTGTATTCCTTGCCTAGGCCCTGACCACAATGTGCCTTGCTGTCGGTTTTGTGCTAAATTTAACCAACGCACTATTAAGCGTCGGTATATTTTTGCTTCTTAATATTTTGGTTCAAGATTTAACTACCCTGAAATGTCGTCTGTTAGCAATCCGACTACCGGAGTTCACAAAAAACGCAAGGAAAAAGACAGAGACCGTCGAGGTCCAAAACCAACGCCGAAGCTTCTCCTAAGCCAGTCGCTGGTATTCAGTGAGGCACTTTCGCAGCCTCTGATACCCGCTACTTTTGAGTCGCAGGTCTCTACCGAGACCCATTTGGAATCCGGTATGCCGCGAGATTCGCAAAGTATTGAACCCGCATGTCTCTCCCTTGGATGGGTCCGGAGCCGCTGAGCAGGCACTGGCTTCTGAGGGTGTTTTCAGGACTCAACATTTTTATATAAAACTAATAAACTTACGCATGAGCCACGTGCTTAGGCCCCTATGCCTAAAAAAACAAATGATCAAAATGGCTGAGGATTTAATTACCTTGATCAGGGGTTCCCAAACCCCCCCCCCCCCCGCTAAGAGGCCTAGGAAAGGCACTGATTGAGTCTTCAGAGCAGGTTTCCATTTCTTCTGATTCCTATTCTGATCAGGAATTTTCTATTCCACCTTATGAGGATTCTGATGCAGAGGAATCCATCCCATCTGCATCTCCTCCTGAGGCTTACTCTTTTGGAGAAACTTTGCATAATTTAAGGGAACATTTTCACTGGTAAAGTCAGGACTTTTCTGAATAAAAAACGAGGCTTTGGGATTTCCTCCTTCTACCGCAGCATAGGCCTTTGGCAATACCTCCTGTATTAGACATTGTGGATGATGTGTTCTCGGAATCAAGCATGGCTCCTGATTCCTTGCCTCCGGCTCCTAGTAAGCCAGACAGATATTACAGGGTTCCTGACTCCCACACATTTCTTTTCAAAAATCTTGCTGCTGATCCTGAGACTATTTCTCAGGGTCCCAAGGGTGTTAAGGCTTCTACAGCCAGAAACCCTACCCCTTCTGATAGAGATTCCAGGGAGCTGGATAGATGGGTAAGAAGGTTTATGCGTCCGCAACCGTGGCAATCAGGGCTTTAAACTGCCAGTTTCATATGCTTAAATATCAACAGCATGTTATGGACTTACTGAAACAGAAAATTATGTTGGTTTCTGATTGTGTGGAAAATAGTTACAGGATTTATTGAATGCAGCAGAACAGGTTGGAAAGCATACTTTGCAATGTGGCTTTGATTCCTTGGAGTCCTCTTGTAGGGCCACCGTTACTGGATCTGTGATAAGAAGGCATGCCTGGCTCAAGGAGCAAAATCTGCCTGATCATGTTAAAGCTAAATTGTTGGATGCCCCTTTATAGCATGATACTCTGTTTGGTAATAAGGCAGAAGAGGTTTTAAAGAAAATGGAAGACAAAGCTAAATCTATGCAAACTGTAAAAGATTTTTTGCAAGTGCAGCCACCCAGGTTCAGTAGGCACTGGCCTACTAAAAATTGGTCCTTTCCTGTGTCCAACAGAGCCACTCAGGGCAAACCCAGGTGCTCAAAAGGCTCCAGATATCAATTACAGGGATCTTACAGGTCAAAGCAATGGGGTGCCTCCACCTCCAAATCTGGAGGTGGTAAAGCACAACCCTACATTAAGCAGTCTCAGTGACTTTCCTCTACCATCTCCAAGCACTTATCTTTTGGCAGTCCCCTTGGGGGGAAAACTAGCACTTCATGCTCAAAATTGGCAGTTAATTACCCAGGACAAGTGGGTATTAAACATAGTATCCCAGGGGTACATATTTCATTTCCATACTTAGCCAATTCCAAACGGATGGTGGGATCTGCCACAAAACCAGTGGGCAGAGGCCCAGAAGCAAGTCATGTCCCTCATGAATATGGGGGCTATTCATCTGGTACCAGAAAAGGAAAAAGGACAAGGATTTTATTCGACTTTTCCGGGTACCCAGAAAAGACAATTCATGGCGTCCAATACTGGACTTATTGATTCTGAACACGCTCCTGGACATTCCAAAATTCAAAATGCTGACTTTACAACAGCTACTGCCTGTGCTAGGCAAGAATGCTTGGTTAGTAACTCTAGACTTAAAAGAGGCATACCTGCATATCCCAATAAGGGAATCCTGCAGAAGATACCTCCGCTTCAAAGCAGGCTTTTTGCATTACCAATTCTCTGCACTGCACTTTGTAAAGACCCTGGGCACAGTAGATAAGCCAAAGTGCCTGGCACCAGTAATTGCATTCTGCAGACAAAGAAACATTCAAATTTATCCTTATCTGGACGATTGTCTTATTCCGGCAGAGGACAAGGACACTCTTCTTCAACATGTGGCATTTGTAAAAAGGCTCCTAGCATGCCTAGGGTACACCATAAACAAAAAGAAATCACAACTGGTACCCTCTCAAATAATTACATTCCTGGGTGCAAGCTTGAATACAACTGCTCAGATGGCTTACCTCACGCCAGACAAACAACTGCACTTGACAACATACTTCAAACAAATTTCAACAAAAACCCAGTTATTTGAAAGACAAATTATGCAGGCTTTGAGGTTCATGGCATCCTGCATTCTACTAATTCCATATGCGAGACTGCATATGAGGAAACTTCAATGGTACCTAAAAAGTTTATGGAGTCAACATTGTCACAGCCTGGAAACAATGATCCCTCTCATTCCCTGCCTACAACAGGAGTTTCTTTGGTGGGCAGAGACATGTCACCAAAACAAGGGACTGTCATTCACTCTACCCCCTGCCACCCAAACCCTAACTACAGATGCATCAGACTATGCTTGGGGGGCCCACCTGGCAGCGAGATGCATTCAGGGCAAATGAAGCCCAAACCAAATGCATCTGTATATCAACCAGAAAGAAATGCTAGCTGTTCAGAATGCTCTGACAGCCTTCAAGAACTTACTTCATCCAGGACAACTACTGATAAAGACGGACAACACCACAATCATGTGGTACATAAGCAGGGGGGTACCCATTCCTACCCCCTCTGCAGACTAGCCATGGCCTTGTGGAACATGGCTTTGACTTGCCAAATACATCTTCAAGCTCAATTCCTGCCAGGAAAGCAAAATACTCTGGCAGACGACCTAAGCAGAAATCTTATGGACCCGCACGAATGGAAACTGGATCCACAAATCTTCAACATGTTAACACAGAAATGGGGAAACCCAGACATAGATCTATTTGCCTCTCCCCAAAACTGTCAGTTGGACAAATTCTGCACGAGAACTCATCACAAAAAAGCATGAAAAGTGGATGCTCTATCCTTCAGCTGAAAAAACCTATCCGTCTATGCCTTTCCCCCCCTGCCTCTACTCTCCAAGGTCTTACTAAAAGTCAGACAGGAAAAAACAAAAATGATTTTAATTGCTCCGGACTGGTCTCGCCAACACTGGTATCCACTTCGGAATATGTCACACCTTCCTCTGTGGTACTTGCCTCAGAAATATCGCCTACTGTCTCAGCAGAACTATCAAATTCTGCACACTCTGCTCCTAACTCTGAATCTTGCAACATGGCTAATCAACTAATTATTCAAACCACATCTCTCAGTAAACCTGTGATGGATGTCATTTTGGAAGCCAGAAGGCCTAGTATTAGAAAATCTTATGCTGATAAATGGAAGAGATTCTGTGCTTGGAACCAAGCACAGGGAATAGACACAGTAAAGCCCAATATTCCTCAGATTTTACAATACGTAACTGAGATGCTTGACAAGGGCCTATCAAAATCCATGCCTTTGCCATCTCGGCTCATTACAACACAGAGACTCCTCTCTTCTCTCATCCAGTGCTAAAACAGTATCTCAGAGGGGGAAAAAATTTATGGTCTCCCAGGAGAGTGCCAACTCCCGCATGGGACCTCAATTTTGTGCTGGAAAAACTCACCCTACCTCCTTTTGAACCAGCAGCTACTGCGGATATAAAATTTCTTTCTTGGAAGACAGGTTTTCTTTTGGCAGTCACTTCAGCTAGAAGGGTTTCAGAACTACAGGCTCTCATGGCAGTGGAGCCTTTCATTATATTTTACCCGGACAGGGTCACCCTCAGGACCAATCCTTCCTTTATGCCTTAACCAAACCGTTCACCTGCCAACTTTTTTCCCAGATCCGCCGAACAAGGGGGAGCGGATTCTGCATTCATTTGGATGTACACAGCCAACTAAGATTCTGCTTAAACAGGACAAAATCTCTAAGAAAGTCTGAGCAATTACTGGTAGCATTTGCTGCAGGATCAGAGGGGAAGGCTATATCAAAGCAGACTATTTCTAAATGGATAAGCCACTGCATTTGTTTCTGCTATTTGCACCATGGTAAACCTGTGCCAAAGAAGATCAGGTCCCATTCCAACAGGGCTGCCTCTACTTCAGCAGCTTTTCTCAGAGGGGTCCCTACCAAAGACATTCTAGAAGCTGCTACTTGGAGCTCTGTTCATACATTCTCAAAGCATTACCATTTACCTCTCCTCTAAATCCAGGGCAGGCTTTGCCACTGCAGTCTTGCAGGGCCTTATAGCTGCTCCTAATATTGTTTAGCTCCATCCTCCCATCCATAGCTTTGGGATTCTACCCAAATGTAATGACTGTAAAAGTGAAACACGAAGAACATAGTACAGTTATGTACACTTACCATAAATGTAGATGTTCGAGTGTATTCACTGTTGCAGTCTGGGTTACCCACCCGCCATCCCCCATTCTATACCTTTTCTTGCCTTCACTATACTCAAAGGCCTTTGTGGTGTATTTGCTTTTAGCAGAAGGTAAATTTTATATTTCTAAGGTCCATTTATATATATATTTACTGTTCATTTATTTTTACTCCCCGTTTGGGGGGCACCTGACATCTGGGGCAAGAAAAACTGATTAAAATGGCATCGGCTGCATGTTTTATACCCCTGACGTCATGGAGGAGGAGACCGCAACCAACGCAGGACCAAAGACTTTGTTGTTCAGGCTGAGGGCAACCTGCCAGCAGATTACCCAAATGTAATGACTGCAACAGTGAATACACTCGAATATCTCCCATTTATGGTAAGTGTGCACAACTGTACTTTAGCCATAGTCCTCCTGTTTGCCTGTACTTCTGAGAAGTATATGCCAAACAGTAGGTGTCCCAGGGCCGAGCCTTGCGGGACACCACTTGTGACTGGTTTAGAGTTGGACCAGGAGCCCACTATTCTTAGCATGTGAGTTCTGTCTGTAAGCCACTTGGCAACCCATCTCGTGACGTAGGGGTTTATGTTCAGGCTGGTGAGTTTTTCTGTAATACCCGAGTGGGGAATGGTGTCGAAAGCCTTGGCGAGGTCAAGGTAAGCTGTGTGAACCACCTTTCCCTCGTCTATGACCTTGGTGACTGTCTCGAAGAAGTCAACCAGGTTTAGTAGGCATGATCTGCCCTTAACAAAGCCGAACTGAGTCGGTTCAAGTGTTTGGAGGTTCCCAATGTCTTTGTTAATGAGTTCCATAATGATGCGCTCCATAGCCTTGCAAACTAGGCTAGTCAGGCTTATGGGGCGATAGTAACCAGGGTCAGTTGTGGCCCCTCCTTTGTGAAGAGGAATAACCGTTGCTGTGCGCCATTCTATGAGCACGTAGCCTGTAGAGAGGCTGAGGTTGAGCAGCATGATTAGGTGGGGGATAGTTTGTTCTATAGTTTGTGCAAGACACAGTCTGGGACACCATTTGGTCCCATTGACACAGTGTTTTTGGCTTTTGAAAGGGCTGTTTTCACCTGTGTGTCTGTGATTTTTTGGGACACTACACTTTTCCGGTATTGTTGTGGGCCCTTTTGGAGTTGGGGTTTCCCCTCCTTTTAAAGTACTGTTAAACCGAATCTTCCAGAACTTTATCACTTTTTCTTCCCTCCAGACTTAATCAGGAGTACCATCTGCTCCTGGAAACTTGCAGATTGATTATACGTACCCGTTTTTATCTCATCTCCTGCATTACATGTTAAATTGTTGAGACTCTTCTGCCTCTAATAATGGCATAATTGTCTTCCATAAATATTTCCATTTATGCTATTTCTTGATTTCCATATTTCTTTGCTTTCTACAAATTGTGATAAAATTTCCAAAGTCTCTCTAATACTTGTGCAGGATCTCCGGTTATTTTTCTTGTTATAGTCTTCCCTAAGTTTGGCGACAGCCATATGGATTTTTTTTAATTTGCCAACTTATTACCCTCCCAAAACATATGTTCCCTGTTACCTCTTTCTTCCCTACCACACCTCCAGCATTTGCTACCTACCTGAGGAAAAATTTTTTGAAGTCTGCTTGAGGTATAAAAATACCTACGCAAACAATTCCAAGCAAAAATCCTAAACTTTCTGGACTTTACTTGTGAGCTATATAAATGTCCTTCCAGTGTTCCTTTGTAAATTGCTTAGCCAGTCTGTCTTCCCCATCTTTTCTACCCTTCTCTGATTCTTATAGTCATTGTGCAGTATTTTATGTGCCCTAGTAATTATCCTTTTTTAACAGCAGCTTCTGTTTTAGATTCAACAACTCTACCAGAGCAGGTTTTTCATGTAGAGCCAGGGTTGCCAGATTTCCAGCAGCCCAGGTAGGGAAAAGAAGGTCTCTCACGTCAAATGAAGACCCAAAAAAAAAAAAAGGTCTTCGGCAACTGAAGACCAAAAAAAAAAGGTCTTTAATGCGAACAGAGTTCCACATTAAAGAACTGAGCTCACTCAGTAGCTCTGCACTAAACGGAGACTTCTCGTGTTTAGTTCCATTCAACACGAAGCTCCGTTTTTAGCAATTTTTGATTGGCCGTATCGGCATATGGGCCAATCAAAATCAGCTTCTTGTTTAATGCGAACACAAAACTCCGTGTTTAGCAATTTTTGATTGGCCCGTATGCCAGGTATACGGGACAATCAAAAAACAAAGCGGAGGCTGGCCGGGATTTTAACCGGCAGGGCGGGATTCGGGATCAGGCTGCTGATCTCGGGACAGTCCCGCCCAAATAGGGACGTCTGGCAACCCTGTGTAGAGCTCCGCGGTCAATTTCTTTGTCTATACACTGATATCAGTTGAAGGCAGTCTCTAGCCTGCAGTCCAAATGTCTTCTTAACCTCATGCCTTTCTGTTACCTTTCTCTCTCTCTCTCTCTCTCTCTGTCTCTCTATCTCACAATACCTTGGTTCCTTTGACAGTTTTCTCCACTAAATTCTAGCTCCCTTGTCTATTCTCTTCATACTTACTTGCCATCGTCCCTACTGGCAAAATCTCCTTTTTCCATTTCTTGTTGGTTTAGTTCTTAGAATATTTTCTGCTACTTTGACTATAATATTCTGTGTGGTGGTGGTTATACTCTAAGGATGTGCATCCAGAATCCCACACACCTTATTTCTTGAATTCACCCCCTGCTTCATTATTATCCCTTTCCACTATGATTATAGCCTTCTGCTTGTGTGATGTATATGAGCACTAACTGTGTAGCTGTAAAATATCCCTTCACATTGGGTAACTCACCCTATCCTATCGGAAAGGTCATCTTGTCCCACTTAACCCTTGCCCTCTTCCCCTCCCAGATAAATTCTTTCAACCCCTCATTAATTGTCTACATCTTCTCTAGTTGATAAAAGCATGCCTGACCTGTATATTAAACTAAAGGAACTAAAAACATTTTTCACTGCTTGTATCTTACTATCCATATCCTTAAAGCTAGAGCTTCCATTTTCTCAGTTTTTGTATTATCTTTTGTTTAGTCTCTTCCCACATATCCTTAGCAGCCGTAACAGAAGCCTTTTTAATCCATACTCCTAAATACTTCATCTTATCATGCCCTCATAAATTTTGGTATTGTTGAATCAGTTCATGTGGTGGGTACATAATTTACAGGTATAACCCTTGTTTAGCTTCATTAATTTTATGTCCCAACTGTCTCAGAATATTCTACAACACTGCACTGTCCTTTTTCTAAATTTATCGGGGACAAAATGTATGCAAATGCAGCCAACTTTTCTTAATAACCTTACCCAACTGTATTCTTAACTTTCTGAGTCCTTTACTTTCTTTGCCAAAGGCTTTAAATATAGAGAAAATAACAAGAGGAAAGACAGTCCTGCCCCCCCCCCCCCACACACACACAGACACACACTAAATTCCTGCCACTTATTCTTCATATGTTACAATTAACCTTGTGTCAGGGAATGCAAATAATTCAATTGTCCTAATCATAAAATCCCAGCTTATTGTGTTGAATGTTTTGTCTGCATAAAAGACCCAACAACCGTGGTATTTTCTTACATTCTGCTTCCCTCTGGATCATCATCATTCTATTAATATTGTCAAATGTTAGTCATCCCCTCCATAAAACCATACTGATCCGTATCTATCAATTTTGGCAACACCTTTGCTAGTATAGATATACAGTGTATAATCGCGGTTTAAAAGTGAAATGGATCAAAATGAAATTGTCTGACTGCTCTTCACTGTCTTTTGGTGTTAGTCACCATAGCTTTCTTCCAAGATGTTCATAGGTAGGTACTAGGCTATCTGCCCGAGGGCATTTATAAGCCTAGCCAGTGTGTGTCTGCTTTCGCCGCCAATTGATTAACTGATCCTCTGTCAAGCAGAGGCAATGAATTGATCCCAGGGGTGTATTTTCTGTGGCATATCCACTCGTCAAGGTTTCTCTTGAAGAGTGTTCATGAGGGGCTCTGCCTGATGTAATTAGGAATTTTTTTCCAAAGCATGGGGAGTCTCTGTGACAGGAATCTATCCCTCCAGCATGTTCTATTTATTGCTGTGGTGAGGTTTAGCTCACTAGAGCGCGTGGCTCGCAGTGACTTGGATTTCTTTAGGTGGAGCATGTCCATCAATTCTGAGTTGGACATAGCTTTGTAAGTCAGGCAGAGATCACCTCTGAGTAAGCGATATGCCACTGTGTACAGCTGGAGTTTGTTCAGTCGGGCTGCATAGGACATATGTTTGGGGCTAATAATCCTCTTGGTGAGGTACTTTTGTGGTCTTTCCAGCTGTTAGCAGTGTCTTGAGGTACATCCCAAATGGGGCATTGTACTCTGTGATGGGTCTAATGAGTACCGAGTAGAGGGGCACTATAACCTCTTTATTTCTAGATGCGAACCCTTTAGTAATTAGATGGGCCACATAGAAGGATTTCCTAACAACTGTGGCAATATGATTGTCAAAGGAGAGATTACTGTCTACCTGGGTCCCTAGATCTCTCATTACCTCTTCTGTATTAAGGGGGCTGCCACATATGTGGTATTTCGTGGGTGTTTTGTTTTTTCTCAAATGGGATGATTATGCATTTTTTGGCATTTAGCTTGAGGCCATGACTTTGACACCAGGTGTCCATTTCAGTAAGGACCTTTTGGAGGATGTCGTGCCAGCTGGAGAGTCAATTATGGCTCCCAGTTTTCAGTCATCAGCAAACTTGATTAGCCATAGTCCTCCTGTGTTTGCCTGTACTTCTGAGAAGTATATGCTGAACAGTAGGGGTCCCAGGACCGAGCCTTGTGGGTCACCACTTGTGACTGGTTTAGAGTTGGACATGGAGCCCGCTATTCTTAGCATGTGAATTCTGTCTGTAAGCCAGTTGGCAACCCATTTCATGATGTAGTGGTTTATGTTCAGGCTAGTGAGTTTTTCTGTAATACCCAACTGGGGAATGGTGTTGAAAGCCTTGGCGAGGTCAAGGTAGGCTGTGTGAACCACCTTTCCCTCGTCTATGACCTTGGTGACTGTCTCGTAGAAGTCAACCAGGTTTAGTAGGCATGATCTGCCCTTAGCAAAGCCGAACTGGATCGGGTCAAGTGTTTGGAGGTTCCCAATGTCTTTGTTAATGAGTTCCATAATGATGCGCTCCATAGCTTTGCAAACTAGTCAGGCTTATGGGACGATAGTTACCAGGGTCAGTTGTGGCCCCTCCTTTGTGGAGAGGAATAACTGTTGCTGTGCGCCATTCTATGGGCACATAGCCTGTGAAGAGGCTGAGGTTGAAATGTGTTTTTAGGTGAGGGGGTTAGTTTGTTCTGTAGTTCGTGCAAGACACAGCCTGGGACACCATCTGGTCCCATTGACACTGTGTTTTTGGCTTTTGAAAGGGCTGTTTTCACCTGTGCGTCTCTGATTTTTGGGACACTACACTTTTCCAGTATTGTTGTGGGCCCTTTTGAAGTTGGTGTTTCACCTCCTTTTAAAGTACTGTTAAACCGAATCTTCCAGAATTTTATCACTTTTTCTTCCCTCCAGACCATTTGCTCCTAGAAACTTGCAGATTGATTATACTTCCCCATTTTTATCTCATCTCCTGTATTACATGTTAAATTGTTGAGACTCTTCTGCCTATTTCTTGATTTCCACATTTCTTTGCTTTCTTCAAATTGTGATAAAATTTCCAAAGTCTCTCCAATACCTGTGCAGAATCTGCGGTTATTTTTCTTGTTATAGTCTTCCCTAAGATTGGCGACAGCTATTTATACTTTTTGTTGACCAAGTCATTGTACTGAAAGTTTTTGTGCTCTATAGAGTTGATAAAAAAAAATTTGCTTAACAATTTTTATAAATTCATGCATGTTATCCAGGTGCAGCCTTATTTTCTCTTTAGCAGTCTGCAGTTGCACCTCCTCTTTCTTTTATGGGATTCCCTTTATTCTGCAATACTTTAACCAAAGTTAGCCCATCTAAGTAATTACTTCTTAACTATATATTTTTATTTCTACCCTAGTTTGAAACTCAACTTTCTTTTATCCCACTCATTAGCTATACCTTCTGAAGAGCTTTCTATCTTTCTCAGTAACTCCATAATAATTTCCACTACCCATTCCCTTGAACTCCTGTCTTTTTAACAGGCATGGAATCATCAGTGTCTCATTTTTACTTCATTACCCTTCGTTTTTATTTTGGTTGCTCTTGGTACATGACCTGAAATAGTTACAGGATGTGTGTCAAAGCTGTCAATCCACGTTCCTGTGAAATATAATTTGTTTAGTCTAGCCCAGTTATTGTACCTTGGGGAATATGTCCATTCTCTGAGTTCCTGATACTGAATTCACATCTTCCATATCAGATATTTTCAGAAATTTATCTTGTTCAGTTATTTTTCCTTCTAGGCCCCAGATATGTCCTCGGTATTGCATATCAGATTCCAGTCCCAACCTTTAAGTAATATTCCTTGCTGAAAGCTGATTATTTCTCCCAAAATTGTAAACTTTCATAGTTGCAGTTTTAGGTTGAATATAAGTAGATGCCGGCATAATCCCAACTCACTTACCACCACAAATCTACCATTATTATCTTTTTTCTTCTTAAATGACTATTGGAGCTCCTGTAGCAGTTAACATAAGTACTCCTCTTTTCATTTGTCCCTGATACTCTGCTGAGTATCTACCCTAATATCCTTTTTTTATCGCATTCATATGCTCAGTTTTTTCCAAATGTGTCTCTTGTAGCTTTGCTGTTTGCACTGTACACTTCCTAATATAATTGAATATTCTTTCCATTTTGATGGCACAGTGGTGCAGCAGTAGCGTTGTTGCCTCACAGCAACAGGTTCTACAGTTCGATTCTTGGCTGGAGTGCCTTCTGTGCGGAGTCTGCATGTCTCTCTGCATTCATGTAGAGTTTTCTCTGGGTACTCCGGTTTCCTCCCTCGTTACAAAGACATGTCTGGAGGGTTTCTCCCAGGGCGTCTGCTGAAAATTGGCTTCGTTCCAAGTCTGACTTTCCCAGTAAACAAATGTTAAATAACTAAAATAAAATAAATGGTCTATACCTGTGGGACCATTCACATTCCAAGATAATATGGAAAGTGTCGCTGTTATGTTAAGAAGTTATGTTCCAGTCTGTTATGTTTGACAGCCTTTTTAGATATCTATTCCCAGCTTTTGTGGTACATCCATCCACTAGTAGTTGGCAGGTTGACCTTTTATACAGTTGATCCAATGTCCATTTTCATCTGATTCACTCTTTGGGACTCTGGATCTGACTCTGATCCAAACTCTAAAACTTCAAACCTTTGATACACGGCTCTGACTCCTCCATTATCCAAAGTTCCCTCTCAGCTATCAAATTACCAGCGATCTTTTTTTGCCGCTTCTGCCCAGCTGTATGACTGCAGAGGCTCTGAGTTTGTTTTTCTGGATGTGTTTTTTTTTTCATTGTTTTGTCCATTAGGAATTTACTCAGTATTATAACTTTCTCACCCTTTTCTGTTTCTCCTTTCCTACTATAAAGTATAATCCATACATTCTCTGTGTGTGCCTGTGTGCCTGTATGTATATGTGTGTGTGTATATATCTATATGTATGTGTGTGTGTGTGTGTGTGTATGTATGTGTGTATATATATATATATAATTATATATGTGTATATGTATATGTGTGTGTGTGTGTGTGTGTGTGTGTGTGTGTGTGTATATATGTATATATATATATATATATATATATATATATATATATATATATATATATATATATATATATATATATATATATATATATATGTATATATATATATATATATATATATATATATACATATATATCTATGTGTGTGTGTGTGTGTGTAAGGTGAGTTTCTCAGTGATGCAATGGCTCATCAGTTGAAGATGTCTCCTCACTTACACAAGGGGCTGTTCACTCCAAGTAACCCTACCCTTCCCCAGAATATAAGCAGTGGTCTTCCTGGTCTCCTCCAGGGTACTTGAACCACCCAGTGTGCCTGAGTCTGCACAAACCCCTCTCACCTCCCAGTAGAGGCAAGTGGGCCATGCCCTCTCATTCCTTTTCCCTGCCTGGTTTCTCCAGTACCAGTCCCACTAATTGAATCCTAGTCACCTTGTTTCCAATAAGGGCTTCATCCTTCTGCTCCACAAAGTCCGGCTGAGATTCTGTTTTTATATGCATCTATATCTATATTTTTCTATCTGTATATATCTATATCCATATATATATATAGATATATATAGATATATATATATATATATATATATATATATATGCATGTTTGTGTGTGTATATATATATATATATATATATATATATAATGTTAAGTTGTCTATCTCGCCTTCATTCTTGCTGGTTGGGTTCAGAGACGATCCTCGGCTCTGAATCGGCCATCTTCAAAAGCTCGAGAGCTGCCTACTGGCTCATGGCCCCCCCTATATCCCATGATGCCTGGCGCTAGATACCCAGATCTCGTTTGCCGCTTCTGCTGTGAGGTTGCTTTTACTAGCTCAGGTCATATTTTTCTATTTTATTGTTAGCTTTAAAAAAAAATGTCTGTATTATAGTAGTTATAGTTATAGTAGTTCTAGTTAATTTTTTGTAAATTAGTGTCCCTTCCTCAGAAACTCATTTTTGTTAGAGAGTTCCCCCCCTCTCCTTGATTTCTTCAAGGTAGCCGTTTTTAGTTAGAGGCTAATCCTTGTTCTTTTATATTGTAGTTTTATTAGAAATTATTTATCAACAGCTTTACTTACTTTTTCCTTCTATATAGTGTGTGCGCGCTGTTAGGGTGTGGTAACTTGTGTTGAGTGCGTGTGTTTTTTTGCTAGTTACCTACTTCCCCTTGATTGCTTTTTCTCAGTAATTGACTTTCTTTTTTACAGGAATGTCCAAAGATACGGAAGTGTGACTCATGCTGTCAGAAGATGTCACTTACAGATGGTCACACTTCTTGTGTCTACTGTATGGGCGCCCTACACCTGCAGAACTCTTGTTCGGTGTGTCACACCTTTAGTCCAAGAGTCCTGTAGGAGCATAGGAATAAGCTAATCCTTAGGGGTTTGCTCAGACCTGAAGGGTCACCTGCTAAGGCCCAGCCAGTGAAACCCTCTAAGCCAACGAAGCCGTCGGCTCCCAGTTCGGAGCCGGCATCGGGTGTGGCATCTGCTTCAACTTCGGTTCCGGCTGGAACCGAAGTACCTGTATCCCAGTCGGCCCCGACTCTAGTGGCGGAACCATCAGGGAGTCGAAAACGCTCTAGATCTCCATCCCTAGAGTCGATACACTTGGCTCAGGGGTCGCATCTATTACAGTCGGAGTGAAGTCATCGATCCCACTCTTCTCGGTCTTCTTGACTATCTGACCACTATTTGGAGAGAGTGGTGAGCAGGCTTCTAAAATTGCAGGCCCTGGCAAAAATGTTATCTAGCCTCCCTCATCAGGGTTCGGCTCTGCCTGTCTCTGCAGTAGTTCCTCCTTCGACTCATTCTTTGAGTTCGGAGCCGGAGCTCGCTGGGGCTCAGATCGTGGAACCGTCAGTGCCGATACCTACCCTTTCTGTTCAGCCGTCGGCTCCAATCGCCTCCATGGTGCCGTCCTTGGAGGGATCTGTGCGCCGGGACTCTCTCATTGGCTCCAGGGGGGCGAGTGGCATCAGACCCTTGTCTGACCCCGTTCTCCCTCTCGGAGCTTCGGCTCAGGTGAGTTCGGCTCCTACATCGGCTTTGGAGGCATCCCTCTCTGTACCAGGAAGGATTCCGGTCTTTTCGGAGCCGGAGCCTTCTCTGCTGTCGGGAAGGGGCACCTTTGAGGTCATGAGGAGTGTGCTGGCCTCTGAGTCAGCCCCACGATCAGCCTCATCAGCTCCTCCCCCCATGGTGCCTGCGTCTGCCCCTCCTCCAGACCCCATGCGTGGGGAACAAGCGCTCCAGGGCACCCCATTGGGTGTATCTTCCTCTTCCGAGGCCTCCCCTGATAATTCAGAGGAGTTACCTCGAAAGTGGAAATGCAAGAGGAAGCATGTTGACTCCCCTGAGTCTTGTCACTTCAGATACCTACTTAGAGGTTTCAGACGGGTCCCCGAGATCCCCCTCTGAGGACGTCTCTTTCTCAGACATCCTTGAGATACTTAGGCAGAGGGGGAACTGGACTACCCTTAACCCTTCCGAGGATGAGTCGGTATTCCTGGATGCGTTTGGTTTCCGACCCTCCACCTCCTGGCTGTCTCAGCCTTTCGATCCACTGATGTCTGTGGTGGAGCGGAAGGCGCGGTCAGCCCACGACACAGTGGAACCAACCCCCCAAAGACCCACAAAATTTATTACTGCACCACAGGACAAGCAATTTCTGATGAAGGGTGTTCCCGTTGATGCCATGGTGGTAGCAGCGCCCACAAAAAAGGAGTTGGCTGAAACTTCTTCGTCTGTCCATCCCCCTAATAAACAATCTAGGACGATGGACAGATATGGGAAGCGGATGTTTTCCTCAGCGACCATCTCCATGAGGTCGCTGAACTATTTGTGCCACTTTATCCGCCTTCAAAGGGATCTCCTTAAAGAGCTAGGAGATACCCTTCAAGATCCATTAACTGCAGGGGCCCAGGCTAAGGTTGCCTCCCAGCTGGTGACTCTTAATTTGGTAGTAAACTCCTCCATGCGGCTCATCTCTTATGCAGCCGATGGCACGAGTAGGGCCCCAGGCACAGGCGTGGCTTTGAGGAGGCACGCTTGGATGCAGTTATGCAACTTTGCGGAACCCTTCAAGGTGTCTTTCACCAACACCCCCTTTGATGGTTCTGCTCTGTTTGAACCACAGGCGAAGGATACCCTTACCAGGCGTGAACATGAAGGCAAGACTCTCTCTGCTGTGGGAGTCTGTTTTTCCACTCCTTCAAGACCGTATCCCAAGGGTCAGAAGATTGGGAAAATGTGGTTCCGCAAACCCCAGGGAGCCGTGCCTGACACACGTGGGGAGTTCCCCTCCAGGGGCAGAGGAGGGAACAACAATAGACGCCGCCCTAGGGGTAGAAGGGGTCTGCAAAATCAGGGCCAAAGAGAATCTTTCTCTGACAAGCCCTTCCAGCATCCCTGAAGTGCTGCCCGGCTGTCCACCTTTGGAGGCAGTCGGGGGAAGATTATCGCTGTACCCAAAAGCCTGGCAAAGTATAACACAAGACAAATGGGTACGGTCTATCATATCCAAAGGCTACAAAATCCCCTTTTTTCGCATGTCACACATTCCCAACAAATCCCTGCCAGATGTTCCACCCAATCTAAGAGATCAAGCAGTTCAAGAAATATCAAAACTGCTAAAAAAAAAAAAAAAAAAAAAAGAGCCAGCCAGTCCCAGCAGACCAGCAAGGATCCGGAATTTGCTCTAGGTTCTTTTTGGTACCAAAAAAGACAGGGGACTGGAGAGCCATTCTGGATCTCAGCAGACTAAACAGGTCTGTTCAAAGAATGAAGTTTCGAATGATCACGCTACAGTCCATTTTACCCTTTCTGGGTCAGGACAATTGGATGTGCTCCGTAGATCTACAGGACTTGTACTACCATATCAAAATGAACAGACGCTCCAGAAGATTCCTCCGCTTCCGGCTGGGAGCCAGTCATTATCAGTTCAGAGCTCTGCCCTTTGGTCTCACCACAGCCCCCAGTGTGTTCACCAAATGTTTGGCAGTAGTTACCACTCACCTGAGACGGCAAGGATTCAAGGTGTTTCCATATCTGGATGACTGGCTCCTTACTGCTACCACCAGACATCACCTGCTGCGAGCCAGAGACTGCACCATCTAAACTTGCTCCAAACTAGGCATCACAATAAATTTTGATAAGTCTGCATTGTCGCCTTGTCAATCTATCACCTTTATAGGCGCAAACTTAAATACAAAGGACATGTCAGCGAGACTTCCATTAGACAGAATGCTAGACATTAGCCGACATGTGCAGGTCTTGTTAGAATGCAAGAAAATTCAGGCCAGATTCATCCTAAAAACCTTGGGTCTCATGGCAGCGGCAGTCTTACTAGTTCCCCTTGCTCGTCTTCATATGAGGATTCTTCAGTGGATGCTGTTCACCCAATGGTCTTTCCAACAACTTCCAATGTCACACAAGATAATGATCACACAGACATGCAAAAACCAACTTGCTTGGTGGATGGTTTCCCCATCAGTTCCCCAGGGCAGACCATTTGCTCTTCCTCCTTCAGTGGCTACGGTGACCACGGATGCCTCCCTGATGGGGGGGGGGACATTTTCAGGGCAGAACAGTCCAAGGCACCTGGCAGCCTCACGAGTACCATCTGCATATCAGTGTCTTGGAGATGACAGCCATGCTTTTGGCGTTGCAATCTCTTCACAACTCTCTTCCCACCGGGACCATTGCAATTCAAACAGACACTATGTCGGTAGTGTGGTACATCAACAAGCAGGACGGAACCAGGTCCCTACCCCCTATGGGGAGAGGAAACTCAGACTCTGGCAGTGGGCGATCTTCCCAATGGTTTCTGATAGCAGCGCACATCCCTGGGAAGTCCAGTGTTATAGCGGACAGGCTGAGCAGAGCAATTCTCATGCCTCACGAGTGGTCTCTCAATCAGTCAGTGGCGGACCAAATCTTCCGCAAATGGGGTCAGCCTTGCTGCGACCTTTTCGCCACCCCCTTCAACAGCAAGTGCAACAATTTCTTCTCTCTCCTCCCTCTTCCCGGACACTCCCCCAGAGACGCTGTAGTTCACTATTGGCCTCAGGGACTTCTTTATGCATTCCCTCCGTTTCCCCTGATTCCCAAACTAATTCAGAAAGCTACCACATTGGGATGCAAGATAATCCTCATTGCTCCTTACTGGCCTCGACAAATTTGGTTCCCGTTCCTGCATCATCACATTCTGGAGCAGCCCTGGACTCTGGACCCAATTCCAGACCCCCTGATCCATCAATCGGGCGGGCTGCATCAATCCCTTCAATCTGTCCAGCTCAATGCTTGGTTGCTCCACTTCCAACCATAGCCAGGCTTCCTAACATCTCCCACTCTGTGCGTGAAATCATCTTATCATCGCATAAGTCTGCCACTAGAAAGACTTATGCTAGTAAGTGGAAACGTTTCTCTTTCTGGGCAGAGGCTAGGAATATAGATCCCTTTTCAGCCCCTGTGCACCATATTTTGGATTTTTTAGCAGAACTTTTTCATGCTGGATCTTCTTCTGCCACGATTAGAGTTCAGTTAGCAGCAATTTCCAACTTTCATACAGGTCTGTCAGATGCTAGTATTATGTCCCATAAGCTTTGTAAAGCTTTTCTCAAAGGGACTACTTTACTCAGGCCCCCAGTGAGAGATCCCCCGCCGCCGTGGGATCTAAATTTGATCTTGGCTTCCCTGATACTGCCCCCCTTTGAACCTGCAGCTTCCTGTTCTTTGAAGTTTCTCTCTTGGAAAACCCTTCTGGTTGCAATTACTTCAACCAGAAGAGTTTCTGAACTTCAGGCTCTTTGCATTCGCCCTCCTTACCTAGTTTTCCACAATGACAGAGTTTCTCTCAGGACTAATCCTTCCTTCCTTCCAAAGGTTTGTTCTGACAGTAACTGGAATCAGTCTATTGATTTGCCTGTATTTTTTCCAAATTATTCCAACAAGGCGGAATACAAATTGCATCAGTTGGATGTTCATAGACAGTTACATTTTTGCTTGCATAGAACTAAACAAATCAGAAAATCAGACCAACTGCTCCTGTCTTATGCTCAAGGTAAACAAGGTCTACCTGTATCGAAAGTAACATTATCTAGGTGGTTGACATCTATTATTATGTTTATATATCAGCTGAGGAATAAAGAGCTTCCTGCTAAACAAAAAAGTCACTCCACTAGAGCTTTAGCTACTTCAGTGGCTTTTCAGGCAAGATTGCCAATGGAAACTATTTGTGCGGCAGCTACATGGGCCAATCCTCATACCTTTATTTCACATTATAAGCTTGACGTGGCCTCCAGGAGCAGAGCTGATTTTGGTGCCACTGTTCTGAAGAGTCTGTTCTGATGAGCCACCCAGGATTGATGTGCTAGGGACGCTGTCCCAACCAGCAAGAATGAAGGTGAGATAGACAACTTAACATTAAGAAGTTATGTACCTACCATAACTTTCCATGTTAGTTGTAGTCTTCTCGCCTTCTTTCTTGCGTCCCACCCTCCATCCCCCTGTCCTAGTAGACCGAGAAGAGTTCCTTATGTTTTCCTAACTGGCTGAGTCTTCTCTGGCTATTCCTTCTGACTAGTAGTCTCTCCAGTAGGATTTATGCATTCTAGGGCAGGATTCCTGTATTATTATTACTATTATTATTATTATGTCTGCAGTTAGACTTACCAAACGAGATCTGGGTATCTAGCACCAGGCATCATGGAATATAGGGGGGGCCTCGAGCCTGTAGGCAGCTCTCGAGCTTTTGAAGATGACCGAATCGGAGCCGAGGATCGGCTCCGAACCCAACCAGCAAGAAAGAAGGCGAGTAGAAGACAACTATATATATATATATATATATATATATAGCCCTGCTGTAGCAAACAAAAAAACAATTTAAATTTTTTTTTTTTTAAACTAATTAGTATTTTGTTTGTTATCTTATTTTTAGTTAGTCCATTAGACATTTTTTATTCTTTTATTTTTTTTTTTTTTTTTTTTTTTTATCTTTTTTTGTAAATTTTATCTTTTGTCATCATAAAGGGTAATATGAAAGGGAATAAAGAAAGAAAGGGGAGATCTTATGGATGCTAGGCTTAGAGGGTGAAAGCAATTTTATCATAGACCTGCTCTTTGAGTAATGCTGACTTTATTTATCCCAGTTTTAATGAAGTAGAGCCTCTTGTTTGTTTGGCTGCATATTCTTACAGTTCATTTATTATTTGGCAGTAAGAGGCAGAAGTTTATAGTGTAGGCTGAAGTGTGCCATTTTGTCCTTTTACAGACCATTGGGTTAAAAAATCTTGAGAAGAGTTTGTATAATACAGACCCTTTCAAAGCCTGTTTATCATTTTACAGACTTCAAAGTTTGTACTAACAGTAGCCAGACCTCTGTTAAAGAGTTAGAAAAGAAAATCAGAAGGGTATCTGTTTTGTCAGGTTTTACTCAGTTATTTTGTGGACCTAAAAAGAGATGAAAGGACATGTAGACCAGTTTTCTGCTGCTCCCCTTTCTGCAAGGCACCTGAAAGTACATTTATTTCAGAATTGTACTCTGTTCAGTTCTTGGGCGGCCACGGTGGTGCAGTGGTTAGCATTGCTGCCTCACAGCAAGAGGTTCTCCGGTTCGATCCTCGGCTGGGGTGCCTTCTGTGCGGAGTCTGCATGTCCTCCTGTGGGGTTGTGCGGGGGTTCCCTCCGTTTGCTTTTTCTTCCCACATCCCAAAGACAGTGTGTGTGAGTGTGCCTTCTGTGGAAGGTTACTCTGTTCAGTTCTTCCCCTCCTTTCAAATGATGATCATAATGCTGCCGTCTTTCCACCTCACAGTAGATCAGTATTTAAAATAGTGGCAAAGCAGCACTGTTTGCTTTCCTTAAATTTAGTTTGGTGACTACTTCCATCTTTACAAAGTGTTTAGCTCAAATCATAGCAGCTGTTGGGCAAAAGAGTCTGCATATTTACTTAAGAGTTAGCTGTTCCAGTGAAAGTTACGTTCACCATAACCCATTTCTTTGGCAAACATACCTAATTCCTGATCATTGAAAGACTAAATTAGAATGATTTTGAAAGAGAGCAGGCCCCTTGTACTCCCTACACCCCTAAATCTCAAAACTTGCTAACTGTGACATCCAAGAGTAATGGGCATAAGAAGCTCCATTAGCTCCACTATTCTGAGATCCTGCTGTAACTGCAAAGATGTGCGTAACACTTTCCACACCACAATAAGCACAGATTTACATAGATGCATTAACAACCTTTTCAAACACCATCAGAGATGCAGAAGAAAAACATATAACACGTAAATCAATGAAACGTGTCACTTGGATCTTTTTTCAAAAAATGGGAGCTCAAACTGCATGAAATCTGCATGGATTCATAGGTTCATAGTAAGCTAACTGCCTTGTAAGGCCATGTTAAGCCTAGCCAATAGCCCGGTGACAGAATTAAACCCTGTACCTTGTTTCCATGATGTGAAAACCTTCACTGTTACGCCAAGCCGTCTCTCTTAACTCAGTATAGATTCATTGGTAAATAGTAGGTAGCTGCCCTTCAGGCCATTTTATGCATAGCTGTTCTCATCATCAGCCCTCTACCCCTTTTCCCATTTTCTACATGGGGTTGGGGTGTCTTGTAAACTGTCACAGTCTCTCGCTCTCTTCAGTGCCACTTTCCTACCTTCTTCGACACTCTTGCTGGACTGTCGCATATTATCTTTCACACAGTCCATCCACCTCTTTGCTGAATACTGTCGTTTCCTTTTGCCTTCTTCCTGTCTGTCCCTAATCATCTTCACCAGATTGTCTTCTGCTTTTCTGCATGTGTGCATTAACCACTGTAATCTGTTCTCTCTGACTTTTTCTGTAACTGGAGCTACTTTGGCTTCTGTTCTTATGTACTCGTGTCTTTGTCTGTCCCACAGTGTACATCCTACCACCCACCTCAGGCACTTCTTCACCATCACCTCTAGCATCCTCAACTGCTCTGCCTTTAATGCCCAGGTTTCTGTACCATACAGTAGTACTGTTCACACCAATGCTTTGCACACACTACTTTTTGGCTTCTTTGGCATTCTGTAATATTGTACTTGACATTCTCTTCCAGTTGGCTGCAGCCCCTCTGATTCTAGCTTTGGCCTCCTCATTCAGACCTCCCTTTTCCTCAATCACCCCTCTGAGATACTTGAAGCTGTTAACCTGTTCTACTGTTTTCCCTTCCATCTCAATTTTCAGTTTCTTCTGATTTCCCCACATTTGCTGCCATTGCAAGTTCTTACCTGTACTCCGTTTTAACTGATGTGCCATCAGTTTTGTATTCCATTCCCCTATCCTTTGCTGAAGCTGTTGCTCAGAGTTTGGCTGTAATGCCGCATCATCAGCATACAGCAGCTTTGTTGATCCCCCTCCGACCTGTTCGCTTAAGTAGTCCATCACCACTTTGAACAGCTGTAGGCTCAGTGCTGAACCCTGATGCATAACCACTCTCACAGGAAACCCTTCTGAGAGACTAAACACTGTACTTGAGTCATTGGATCCTTTTACATAGCTAGTACTAATTTTGCAGTGTTTCTGGGACTTCGAACCATGGCATGACTGCCCAAATCAGCTTTCTTGGGAATCTTGTCATATGCTTTCTCCAAGTAAGCCATTAAGCCTAGCCAATTTCCTCTCGTACGTGAGACTCGCTCTCTACCTTGTGTCTGAGGTAAACATCTTAACTATTATGCCAGCCTTGTATGTCTGTGACTGTCATTTAAACTTCCTCTCTACACCAGCTGGGACATTCTGGAGGTAATCATCCTGTTTATGCAGTCCTTTGGCCAGTCTTTAAACTACAACAAATGGGATTTGTGCTAGCTCAAACTACTGTTTTTCTGGAAATAGTACTAGACTTCTATTCCAAAAGGTTTTCTTACTTAAGAATTTTGTCCTAGTACCTTTCTGAAAATTCTAAATTGTCAGCCAGCAGCTTCATAGTTCCCATTACCAGACTTCATGTGAAGTTTCAGCTGTTGGCTCCAAAGTCTGAGAGATTAGACACTGGATCCCAACTATGCTATAGGAAGTTAGCTGGTTGAGAATAGTGAATTGTAATGGAAAGGTGCTTCTGCCATCTGAATCATTGTTTTCTGAGAACGAATGTCAAAGTTCAGCAGAGGAGCCACAGTGAATGTGACTGTCATCCCAGGTACTAGTTCATAGGAGGCACCACATTTGTTTGTTTTAAATTGAAGTAATAAAAAGGCATCAATTCCTGGGTGTTTTGTTTGTGCAACCACTGGCACCTGGTTGCCTGCTTCCTTTTCAGTTCATAAAGAAAAAAATCTGTTTATTCTTGCTCTTTACATAAGGCATTTGCCCAAGACCTGACCTTAAACCAGCTGACTGCCTTTTAGTTTTGGTGCGATGGTGAAAATGTCCTCTTACTGACTGTTGACGTTTGTTTCTAACAACTTGCAGAGAGTAAATGGAAAGAGGATTTGATGTGCTGCTAGAAGAGTACATTGCCGACATACTGCGACCATCTACAGAGTTGCTCACAGCAGGTGGGCTTAAAAGTTGATCAAAGGCAAGAGTGCACAATTTATGTTCAGCCATTGCTGTGTGCAGAAGTCTTCACAAATTAGTTCTTTGAGTGCAAATGACAGTGAATCAGGGTATTTTAAAACCTGTTTAATTCTTATAAAGGAACAATTTTCAACTTTTCTTTTGATTGTAGAATAAAACTCTACTGTTCTTGTGACAAAGGGGATACTGCCAGCCCAGCTAGCTGGATTTTTTTAAATAACTATGTCATTGGTGAATATCAAAATGATTTGTGTAAGATGCTTGTGTTACAAATGTATTAGAACTGTGTCGTGTATATCAAACTTGGTTTGTACAGATGTGTGTTGAAAAGGTATTTTATAATGTGCTTGTGCTTAAAATGTAACCGCAGTGTACCCTACTCGAAAAGAACAAAAATGTGCATGCACTATTGTAACTGTTAAAATGTATATACTTTAACAATGGAAATGAATTCAGGAGGTTAACTTCAGAAAAATAACTGAAATTAAATTACTTTATGGCTACTCCATAAAAGATGACATCTTTCAGTTTCAATGCAGCAAGGAGACGATGTCTAAAACTAGGGAGCTTTCTGCATTGCCTCTAAGGTGAAATAATTACTAGTCTTTTAACGTGAAGGAAAGTAATTGTTTTATGACTTCCAGCATCTGCCAAAGATCTGAGGTCTATGATTTTTACAGATAGATGCTAAATACTATCCGCTTCCAGCAGTGTGGGGTCACCTGGGGCAGTCACATGACAAATGATGTCATTCTGCAAGCTATCCTAGCAGTAATATTTGAGAGATTAATTTGAGAAGTCTCTTGGAGAGACGGGGCATTCAGTATTCTCTCTTGGCCCTGATAAATTCCCACATCTGCCTTGCTCTGATGAAGTAAGTTTCTAGGAACAGTACAATTCTCTTGGATGTAGTCAGGAATACAGCAAAGCTTAGTTTAGGTATTTTTTTTTTTATTTATTTGAGACTGTCCTGCAGTGTTGTTTTAACATATTTTGTGTGATTTTAAACTCTGTCACTGTGAATATATACTGAGTATTTTCTTGTTCTTTTATTATTAAATATATTTAAACCTTTCATTGTCGCAGATATTTGTAGTTTTATTTAAATTTTGAATGTATTTGCATATTTATTTGGTGAAACTATGTGGGCTATTCCTAATAGCCTTGCTCTTGTTCAGACTACCATTTGTATTAATATTACACAGTAAGATTGGACACCTGATAAGGAGTTGGCTGGTGGCAGTGATAACTATCTTATAGTCTGGGCAAAAGGGGACATAGCTAGTAAACCTCTGCCAGCCTTTCTGTGTGTGTGTGTGTGTGTGTGTGTGTGTGTGTGTGTGTGTAAATCAAACCTCAGTGTGTGCGTGTCAGCTACTTGAGCAGGCACACGCACTGGTTGGACAGAGGGTGCTGGAGGTCTTGGCTTGGCCACTCGGCTGAGATCTCAATTCTGTAGCTATGCCAGTGGGTAGTCTTATTGGGGACTGGTCTGGAGAAAGAGGGAGAAACCGGCCCCGGACTGACTGTGTGCTCTTAAGGGAAACTGCACTTTATGCAGAGAGCTGGATCTGGAAGTACTGTGTGTACCTGTTATCCTCCCAGTGTACATCCCCCAGTGGTGAGGATAGAGACTCCTTGATTACTGGTTCAGTGATGGGTCATCACAGTGCTCCTCATGTGCAAGATGTGTGACCTACCAGCAACACACAGTTGCTTTAAAATGCAGTGGTTATGCACAAGTCATACATCTAACTACACTTATAAAATGATTGTGTGGTCTAAAATCCATGGGTTATAAAAAAACAAAGGTACAAAACAACAGTGATGGTTTAAACTAGTACCACCCTTAGACTGGAGGGTCCTGCAAAGTGATGTAAAAGACTACTCTCTTGTAAATTCAGTATTGAAGATATTTGTTTAACCATGATAGTGTTCTGTTAAATGTAATGTATTCCTAGAAAATCAGCAGGAGAGGAACAGTCAGACTTGCACATCAAATGGAATTTTGCATTCTGTGCATCTTTGCAAACTAGTTAGTGTTACCATGGAAGTACAATATTTACATTTGTAGTTTAAAAAAGTAATTAATGCTGGCCTCACAAAAAATAATGTCAGACACTAACTTTATTCTTGAGTAGAAATCATAACTAGTCATCACAGATAATAGAATTTGCTTTATGTATTTTCTTCTTTTTATTTTCATTATGCATTACATGCTGTTAATTCAGTAAAGGGAAGACTTTGAAGGCAGCATGAAGTATAAGCCACAGACTATATAATACTGAAAGGTAGGTGGTAGTTATTGCCGCAGTTGCAATACGTTGTGCCTGTCTTCCAGACTTGCCAAGTTTGATTGTAGCTTTTTTAGAAAACTGCCATGAGTTTAACTATCTGTGGTCTTATTCCATTCAAGCTACTATCTACAGTACGTATGCATTTATTTTTCCACAGTTTTTGGTGGCAATACTGTACCTTCAATTGTTGCTTCATTTTTTTAATTTTATTTTATTTTTATTTATTTAACATTTGTTTACCGGTTAAGTCTGACTTGGAATGAAGCCAATTTTCAGCGGAGGCCTAGGGAGAAACACTCTAGATGCATGTCTTAGAAATGTGGGAGGAAACTGGAGTAAACCCACATGAACGCAGAGAGGACATGCAGACTCCGCCCAGAAGGCAGTCCAGCCGAGAATCGAACCGTAGAACCTCTTATGAGGCGACCACGCTACTGCTGCACCACTGCGCCGTCCATTATGACATTAGTTATATAATATATCAGCCAGATAATTGCAGTATATGCTGGATGTTTGCAATTTTGTAGTAGTTTGTGTTTTTATTTTTGTTCATTAGTTGATACAAGTAATTATATTTTCTGCAATGTTTGACATGAATTTGAACAAGTCAAAAGCAGCATAGCTATACAGCACTTAATTGCAGGCATGGCAGTGCCAGAAAGGGGTGGGGTCAGGTTAGTGGGTACAAAATGGGTGTGTTGCCACAGTCACTAAATTGTCTTGTCACAGCTCTGCACACTTCTAAGATCCATCCATTTAGAGATTGGGCTGTTTTTGAGTTGGGAATGTACATCGGCTTAGAATAAGTGATAGAGGTGTTTATGGCACAAAAAATATTTCAGAACAGCTTTGGAGTCTTCTGGTTGAAAATTGACAGCAGTCAAGTGGTCAGGGTAGTGCAAAGCTTAATTGTACAAGACTGATCATGAAAGACTGGGAACTGGTATTGTCAATAAACCTCCAGCTGCAAGTGGTTCATCTACCCCTTTAAGTGAATGGGGTAGAATTTGAGTTTTTCCAGTTAGATATGAGGGAAAACTTTGGCAGTGTGTAGTTAAGGGGTTTATGTCTTTCGATAAAACATTCTGAAAGTCAAGTGCCATAAATGCTTAGTCAGAACGTCAAAACCAAAACAGCTTTTTTGTTGGGAGAGGCCCCCTGCACCTCCCACACTCCCTGCTAATTATACTAACTCTGAGATCACACTACAGTGGGGAAAGCGAATTACTGATCCCTGCTGTACTGCGATATGTTACCGTTGGCTTCCTGTGCACTACAGTACTGCAGCACTTTAGATTTTGACTGTATTATGGCATTCGACATGCAAAACATTAAATATTAAGACATTGACCCATAGTTAAGCTTTGCCTTTAGAAGTATGTATTCATTTCAGTGGAGTGTACGCACTTGTACTTGTTGCCTACATTTTATGGCTTTGGGGGATGTTCTTCATTTAGTAACAGTACTGTGCTTTTTTATAAATGTCTAAGTTATGAGTGAAGTGTTAAAAAGTAGAACATGAACTGTAGTTTGTGTGGGCACTCAGATGCCAACCACTTTTATAGATTTATTGGTAGGTACTAGGCTATCGGCCCAAGGGCCTAAGTAAGCCTAGCCAACAAGGTTCCCTGGCTTATGCCACCCAAGAAAGTTAATTTCCTGTGCCCCTGTCGAGCAGAGCCACAGAAGTGTTCCCCGAGGTGTCTTTCCTATTTTCCATCCACTAATGTGCTAATGAGGAACTTTGCTTGATATAGATGGGTAGCTTTTTCCAGACTATAGGAAGTCTCTGGGACAGGAATCTATCCCTCCAGCATGTCCTGTTTATTGTGGTGACAAGGTTTAGGTCCCTAGAGCATATAGCTTGGAGGGATTGGGATTTCTTTAGGTGTAGCATGTCCAATAGCTGTGGGTTTAACATAGCTTTATATGTTAGGCAGAGATCTACTCAGAGTAAGGGATATGCTTACAGAGTAAAGCTGGAGTTTTTTGAGATGGTCAGTGTAGGGCATCTGTTTCAGGCCAGTAATACTCTTTGTGAGGTACTTCTGTGGCCTTTCCAGCTGCTGCAGATGTCTTGTGAGGTACATTCCAAAAGGGGCGTTGTACTCTGTAGTGGGTCTAATGAGTGTTGAGTAGGGGGGAACTATGGCCTCTTTTTTTCTGGATGAGAACCCTTTTGTGATGTGTGCCACATAGGATTTCCTTATTACTGTGGCAATGTGATTATCAAAGGAGAGACTACTGTCCACCTGGGTCCCAAGGTCTCTTATCACACATTTGTCGTTAAGTAGACTACTGTTTATGTGGTAGTTCATGGGTACAGCACTTTTTGGCATTGAGCTTGAGGCCATGCCTCTGACACCAGGCATCTGTTTCAGTGAGGCCCTTCTGTAGGATGTCCACATCATTTGGGGACTCGACTATGGTTCCTAATTTGCAGTCATCTGTGAACTTTGTTAGCTAGAGGCCTTCTGTGTTAGCCTGTACTTCCGAGAAGTAGATACCAAATAGGAGAGGTCCCAGGACTGAACCCTGTGGTACTCCACTTGCCTCTAGTTTGAAGTCAAATTTGGAGTCTGCAACTTTTACAGTGTGGGTTCTGTCAGTGAGAAAGTTGGCAACCCATCTTGTGGCGTAGGAATTTATACCTAGTTTAGTGAGTTTAGCTATAATTCCAGAATGGGGGATGGTGTCGAATGCCTTGGCGAGGTCAAGATAGGTTGTGTGAACCACCTTACAATCGTCTACAGCTTTGGTGACTGCCTCAAAGAAGTCTATTGGGTTCAGAAGACATGATCTGCCTTTCACAAACCCAAACTGGGTTGGGAGGTTACCAATGATTTTGTTTGAGCTCCCTGATGGTATGTTCCATGGCCTTGCAGACCTGACTCTACAGGATTTTCTTTGATTATTAAGCGTTTGTTCTTTAAGGCAGCAGTGTGTAACTCGAGTTTACTATAATTATAGCAGCTACCTGAATTGTGTAGTATATTTCTGACCTAGTATTGAATTCATAGATTCCTAAATTAGTAGTAGGCTATCTGTTCTTGGGGTCTATTTTAAGCCTAGCCAGTTAACCCATGTGAGAATCAAACCCTGCACCTTGCGTTGGTAAGGCAAATATCTTCACTTTTATGCTAACCTCCCTCTTTGTCTGTATTCTCCTTGTAAGTTATTTTTATTATATTAAATGCTGACAGTCTTGACAGAAAGCTTAAAGTAGCAACTCAATAAAAGCATAGCTCTTGCATTTTGCTGTTTCAAGATTGACTTGAAATCTGTATAACGCCAGTTGGTGACTTCAAAGGGGGGACTCATTAGAATGGTGCAAGTCTGTATTATAGTAAGTCAGTGACCATTGCGTAAGATCAGACAGCTGGGGTTGGTCACTTTCATCCTTCTCTTTATGGCCATTTTTTTTTTTTTTTTACTATATTCACCTTAGAAGTCCAACTGCAACCAACAAGGTCAGCCTTAAATGAAATGAAGCCTTAGTCAAAGGACTGTGTGGGTCCACCCTTTTGCACAACAGTCCCACCTGCACTACCCCAGTGCCTTTCCTCTCTTTCCCCTCAGCCTGTCCCTACACCATCAGATTACGTTCTTGATATTTTCACTTGGTCTTACTTTTTATCTTTTTTCCTCCATCCTTTTAATACTACTAAGCTGGCCAAGACTTCACTGCAGTAAGTGTGGAGAGGAAGTAACTGAACAAACCAGAGCCCTGGAGGCTGCTAGGCAGATGTTTTGAGGAGCATTGAAGACTATTGTTAAAAAACCTTCTAATCAGTGCTGGATTGAATAAAAATCCTAACTAAGGAAAGAATTTTTAGTAATCCCCTCTAGTCTCTTCTACTTTCTCTCTACACTTTTCTCCTTTTAAAATCCTCTTGGCTCAAGCTTGCATATATTGGCCAATCTTGTCAAGCCTGTATATAAAGTATTCAGATCAAACAGGTCTGCTTGTAAGATTTTTTTTGTACCCTCCAGTAGTAACCCTAGCTACTAGTCTGTTTTTTTCTATCCTGTATAAAATTCCATAAATTATAATTTTTCTTTTTAAGAAATGCTATGTAACATTGCTATTATCTCTTAAGAAACCCTATGTAAAATGTTAAGTTGTAATATTATGTTTTCTCATTCATTGCATGTCTTGGAGCTTTTCTTCCGGGTCTCCGCTGAAAATGGACTTGTTGTCCAGTCAGACTTTCCCAGTAAACAAATGTAAAATAAATAAAAAAATTTCAAGAAAAACCAAAGGTGTGCCCAAAGCTAACAAAACAGTAATTCCCATTAAAATAAGACCAAATGCTTGCAAAGCTGTGTAAATCCTGTCTGGGAATAGTGATGTTCTTCGTGTTTCACTGTTGCAGTCATTACATTTGGGTAATCTGCTGGCAGGTTGCTCTCAGTCGGTAATCTGCTGGCAGGTTGCCCTCAGTCGGCCTGAATTCCAAAGTCATGGATCCTGCTTTGGTTGCTGCCCTCAGTCGGCCTGAATTCCAAAGTCTTGGGTCCTGCGTTGGTTGCGGTCTTCCATGATGTCAGGCCGTCAGGGGTATAAAACATGCAGCCGACGTCATTTTCTTTAGTCTTTCTTGCCGTGCGGTGCCCGAAGCAGAAGCATTTCGCAAGTGCCGGTCGGCCGACTACTGAAATATTCGAGTTTGAGTTTCAGAACCAAAGTCTTCACTAAAGCTAAGTACCCCATTGGGGAAACTTTTTTCTTGCTTTTTACCGATGTCAGAAAAAGTTAATAATTGTATTACTTGTGGGAAGCAAATACCTCATATGGATTTCCATTTATACTATATTCCTTTACTAGGCCGTGATCACAACGTGCCTGGCTGTCGGTTTTGTGCTATATTTAATCAACGCATTAAGCAGCGTCGGTATATTTTTGCATCAAAGTATTTTGGAAACAGATTTAACTACCCAGAAATGTCGGATAGCAGTCCGACTACCGGAGTACATAAAAAATGCAAAGAAAAGGACAGAGAAAGGCAGTCGAGATCCAAAACCAATGATGAAGCTTCTCCTAAGCCAGTCTCCAGTTCGCCGGTACTCAGTGAGGCGCTTTCGCAGCCCCTGATACCCGCTACCTTCGAGTCGCAGGCTTCTACTGACACCCATGTGGAGTCCGGCATGCAGCAAGATACTCAAGGTATTGGAACAACGGATGTTTCTCCCTCAGATGGGTCCGGAGCCGCTGAGCAGGCAGCGGCTTCTGAGGGTGTATTCAGACCTCAACATTTGTATATCAAACAGACGACAGCTGCAAAACCAAAGACAAAAGCAACTTCTAAAACTAAAAAACCGATGCATGAGCCACGTGCACAGGCCTCTATGCCTAAAAAGCAGATGATCAAAATGGCTGAAGACCTTATTACCTTGATCAGGGGTACTCATCCCCCTCCAGATAAGAGGCCTAGGCAAGACACTGATTATGAATCTTCAGATCAGGTTTCTGTTTCTTCTGATTCCTCTTCTGATCAGGCATTATCTATACCTCCCTATGAGGATTCTGATGCTGAGGAGTCCATTCCATCTGCATCTCCTCCTGAGGATTATTCATTTGGAGAAACCTTGCATACTTTGAGGGAGCATTGTCACTGGGAAAGTCAAGACTTCTCAGAATCAAAAAAGAGGCTCAGGGATTTCCTTCGTCTCCCACAGCACAAGCCTTTAGCCAGTCCCCATTTTAGACATTCATTGTGGATGTTGTGTTTTCGGAGTCAAGCTTGACCCCTGACTCCTTACCTCAGGCTCCCAGTAAGCCTGACAGATATTACAGGGTCCCTGACTTACATAAATTTTTATTTAGAAACCCTGCTGCTGATCCTGAAACTATTTCACAGGGTCCAAAGGGAGTTGAGGCCTCAACAGCAAAAAATCCTACCCCCTCTGACAGAGATTCAAGGGCACCAGACAGATGGGGAAAAAAGGTTTATACATCTGCAACCTTGGCAATCAGGGCATTAAACTGTCAATTTCATATGCTTAAGTACCAACAACATGTTATGGGATTGCTGAAACAGAAAATGATGATTTCAGAATGTGCAGAAAATAAGGAATTGCAGGAATTATTGCATGTAGCTGAACAAGTTGGAAAGCATACTTTGCAATATGGTTTTGATTCCTTAGAGGTCTCCTGCAGGGCCACAGTTACAGGATCTGTGATTAGGAGGCATGCCTGGTTAAAGGAACAAAATTTGCCTGATCGTGTTAAAGCTAAATTGCTAGATGCACCTTTACAGCATGATTCTGTTTGGTATTAAGGCAGAAGAGGTTTTAAAGAAAATGGAAGACAAAGCTAAGTCTATGCAAACTGTTAAAGACTTCTTACAAGTGCAGCCACCAAGATTCAGTAGACACTGGCCTACAAAATAATTGGTCCTTTCCTGTGTCAGACAGAGCTCAAAGGGGCAAATCAAGACACCCTAAGGGTTCCAGATACCAGGCGCAAGATTCATTCAGGTCAAAGCAATGGGGCGCTTCCACCTCCAAATCTGGGGGAGATAAAGCGCAAAACTACAGAAAGCGATCCCAATGACTTCCCTCTGCCTACACCAAGCACTTATCTTTTGGCAGCACCCATAGGGGGAAAATTAGCACTTTTTGCTCAAAATTGGCAGTTAATAACCCAGGATAAGTGGGTACTAAACATCATATCACAGGGATACAGATTTCACTTCCATACTCTGCCAATGGCACATGGTTGGCCAGATCTGCCAAAAAATCAGTGAGCAGAGGCATGGAAACAGGTTCCGTCCTTCATGGATATGGGGGCCATTCAGACAGTACCAGAACAGGAAAAAGGACAAGGTTTTTACTCGACTGTTCTTGGTACCCAGAAAGGACAAGGCCTGGCGGCCAATACTGGATTTATCGATTTTGAACACATACCTGGACATTCCAAAATTCAAAATGCTGACTTTGCAGCAGCTTCTGCCCATGCTGGGCAAGAATGCTTGGCTGGTCACTTTAGACCTAAAAGAGGGCATACCTGCATGTCCCAATAAGACAGTCGTGCAGAAGATACCTCAGATTCAAGGCTGGCTTAATGCATTATCAATTCTCTGCACTGCCCTTTGGCTTATCTACTGCGCCCAGGGTCTTTACAAAGTGCCTGGCACCAGTAATTGCATTTTGCAGACATAGAAGTGTACAAATATATCCTTACTTGGATGATTGTCTCATTCAAGCAGAGAGCAAGGACACTCTTCTTCGACACCTGGCGTTTGTGAAAAGGCTTCTAACATGCCTAGGGTACACAATAAATGAAAAGAAATCACAACGGGTACCCTCTCAAAAAGTAACATTCCTGGGTGCAAGCTTGGAAACAACTGCCCAGATGGCTTACCTCATGCCAGACAAGCAAAGGCAACTGACTGCTTACTTCAAACTGATGGCAACAAAAACCCAGTCAAATTCTGCAGGCTCTGGGCTTCATGGCATCCTGCATCCTACTAATTCCATATGCAAGACTGCATATGAGGAAACCTCAGTGGTACCTAAAAAGGTTATGGAATCAACATTCACACAGTCTGGAAACAATGATTCCTCTCATTTCCTGCCTGCCCGCAGGAGTTTCTATGGTGGGCAAAGGCATGTCACCAAAACATGGGACTGCCCTTCACTCTATCTCCTGCCAGCCAAACCTTAACAGACGCATCAGATTATGCCTGGGGGGCCCACATGGTAGGAAGATGCATTCAGGGCTTATGGACACCAAAACAAATACATCTTCATATCAACCAGAAAGCGATGCTAGCTGTTCAAAATGCCTTAACAGCCTTCAAGGACTTACTTCATCCAGGACAACTACTGATAAAGATGGACAACACTACAGTCATGTGGTATATAAACAAGCAAGGGGGCACACACTCATACCCCCTTTGCAGATTAACCATGGGACTGTGGTACACAGCTTTGATCTACCAAATACATTTATTTATTTATTTTATTTATTTTACATTTGTTGACCGGGCTAGTCTAGCTGGAGAAATTTCCATTTTCAGTAGAGGCCCGAGGAGAAAAGCTCCACAGAATATACATCATCAAGCTCGATAACTGCCAGGAAAACAAAACACTCTGGCAGACGATTTAAGCAAAAACCTTGTGGATCCTCACGAGTGGAAACTAAATCCACAAGTCTTCAGCATGACAACAGAGAAATGGGAAAGCCCAGACCTAGATCTGTTTGCCTCACCTCATAATTATCAGTTGAAAAGATTCTGCACAAAGACTTATCACAGACAAGCATGGAAAGTGGACGCCCTATCCTTCAGTTGGAAAACTTATCAGTTTACGCCTTTCCTCCTCTGCCTCTTCTACCCAAAGTCCTCCTAAAAGTCAGACAAGAGAAGCCAAAGATGATATTAATTGCCCCGGACTGGCCCAGCCAATACTGGTACCCAATCCTAAGGAACTTGGCTCAATACCCAGCTTGGACCTTGCCTCAAAGACCACAACTACTGTCCTAACAAAACAATCCGATCCTGCACAATCAACTATTGACTCTGAACCTGGCAGCATGGCTAATCATGTAATCATACAAACGACACCTCTCACTAAAGCTGTAATTGATGTCATTTTGGAAGCCAGGAGGCCTAGTACTAGAAAATCTTATGCTGACAAATAAAAGAGATTCTGTGCTTGGAGTCGAGCACAAGGAACTGATACAGCAGAACCAAATATTCCTCAGATATTACAATACTTAACTGAGATGCTTGACAAAGGCCTATCTTTCTCATCAATCAAAATCCATGCTTCTGCCATTTCGGCTCATTACAATACAGAGCCACCAATCTTTTCTCATCCTTTACTAAAGCAGTATCTTAGAGGAGCCAAAAATTTAAGGCCTCCTAGAAGATCACCATTACCTGCATGGGACCTCAATTATGTGTTGGAAAAGCTCACCCTGCCACCATTTGAACCTGCTGCTACCGCTGATCGAAAGTTCTTATCATGGAAAACAGCTCTAACTAGCAATTACTTCAGCAAGAAGAGTTTCAGAGCTACAGGCCCTCGTGGCTGTAGAGCCTTTTATCATATTTTACCCAGACAGGGTGTCTCTGAGGACAAATCCTACTTTTATGCCCAAGGTGGTTTCCAGTGTGGCTCTTAACCAAACAATTCATCTACCAACTTTTTATCCAAATCCACAGAACAAGGGGGAGAGAATTATGCATTCCTTGGATGTACACAGACAGCTAAGATTCTACTTGAGCAGGACAAAAGCTCTAAGAAAAACTGAGCAATTACTAGTGTCATATGCAGGATCAGAAGGAAATGCTATTTCAAAGCAGACAGTTTCAAAGTGGATAAGCCACTGCATCAGTTTCTGCTACTTACACCATGGTAAACCTGTGCCCAAGGGCATTGGGTCTCATTCCACCAGAGCTGCAGCTACTTCAGCAGCCTTTCTCAGAGGAGTACCAACCAAAGACATTCTAGAGGCTGCTACTTAGAGTTCTGTTCACATCTTTACAAAGCATTACCATTTGCCTCTCTACTCCAAGTCCAGCGCAGGCCTTGCCACTGCAGTGCTGCAGGGCCTTATAGCCGCACCTAATGCTGTTTAGCTCCAGCCTTCCAACCATAGCTTTGGGATTCTACCCAAATGTAATGACTGCAACAGTGAAACACAAAGAACATAGTACAGTTGTGTACACTTACCATAAATGTAGATGTTCGAGTGTATTCACTGTTGCAGTCCAGGTTACCCTCCCGCCATCCCCCTGTTATTCTGAAGTTTCTTTGTGGTATATTTTCTTGTAGATGAAGGTAAAGTTTATATTGATGTGTGTGTGTGTGTGTGTGTATATGTATGTATATATATATATATATATATATATATATATATATATATATATATATATAATTTTGCTACCTTTTTGGGAGCATCTGACATCGGGGGCAAGCAAAACTAAAGAAAATGGCATTGACTGCATGAACATCGTGTTACACTGCTGCAGTCATTACACTTGGGTTATCCTGCCGTCAGGCGGTCCCGCAGTCGGCCAGAGTTCCAAAGTCTTGGTCCGGCGTCGGTTGCTGCCGCCTCCTCCCTGATGTCAGTGAGGCGGGTATATAAGATGCAGCCGACACCATTTTCTTCAGTCTTTCTTGCCGCGCGGTGCCCGAAGCAAAAGCAGTTCGCAAGTGCCGGTCAGCCGTCTCCTGAGATTTTCATTCCAAATCCAGAACCGAAGTCTTCTACAAAGCTAAGTACCCCATTGGGGAAACTTTTTCTTGCCTCAGACCGATGTCAGTAAAAGTTAATAACTGTATTTCTTGTGGGAAGCAAATACCTCATAAGGATTTCCATTCCTATTGTATCCCATGCCTAGGCCCTGACCACGACGTTACTGGTTGTCGGTTTTGTGCTAGGTTTAACAAGCGCACTATTAAAAGTTGGTTTGATTTTGCCCGACATTATTTTGGTAGAAAATTCAATTATAACATGCCGTCGGAACTTCCAACGACCGGAATACACAAAAAGCGCAAAGACAAGGATAGGCATTCGAGGCCTAAAAGTGATGACGAAGCCTCTTCTAGGCCAGTCTCCGGTTTGCCGATTTTCAGCGAGGCGCCTTCGCAGCCCCTGACGACCGCTTCTGTAGAACCACAAGCCACCTCTGACTCCCACGTGGAGATGGCTGGGCCTTCGGATGCACAAGCTCTTCAGCCTACCGAGACTAACCTCTCAGAGGGATCCGGAGTAGCTGAGCAACCCACAGCTACAGAGGGTGTCTTCAGACCTACTCATTTAAGCATTAAATCCTCAGCTAAGTCTAAGCCTCCTTTAAAGTCAGTGAAACAAATACAGCATTCTCCAGGACAGGCCTCCATGCCTAAGAAACAAATGCTCAAAATAGCTGAAGACCTAATTACTCTGATCAGGGGGTCCCATCCCCCTCCTGATAAAAGGCCTAGACAGGATGCAGACTATGACTCATCCGACCAGGTGTCCATCTCTTCTGATTCATCCTCAGACCTAGGATACTCTTTACCTCCTTATGAGGATTCTGATGCTGAGGAATCAGTTCCATCAGCCTCTCTGCCTGAGGACTACTCCTTTGGCGAAACCCTACATACCATGAGGGAGCATTTCCACTGGGAAGGCCAGGATTACACAGAATCCAAGAAAAGGCTCAGAGACTTCCTTTTATTACCTCAACATAGACCCCTTGCTATTCCGCCAGTGTTAGATATTGTTGATGATGTGTGTACTGAATCCAGCTTAAATCCTGATTCCTTACCTCCAGCCCCTGTTAAACCTGACAGATACTACAGAGTCCCTGACTCACATAAATTTCTGTATAAAAGCCCTGTCGCTGACCCTGAAACTATTTCTCAGGGACCCAAAGGAGTTAAGGCCTCATTAGCCAAGAATCCAGTTCCCTCTGACAGAGATTCCAGAGCATTAGACAGATGGGGAAAGAAAGTATATACGTCTGCAGCTTTAACAATGAGAGCCTTAAATTGCCAGTTTCACATGCTAAAATATCAGCAATTTTTACTGTCTCAGTTAAAACAAAAAATGCTTCCAGAGTCAGATCCTCCTAATTTTAAAGAAATGCAGGATTTATTGCATGCAGCTGAACAAGTGGGAAAGCATACTTTGCAATGTGGTTTTGATTCTCCAGAGGCCTCCTGCAGAGCAGCAGTTACAGGCTCTGTTATTAGAAGACATGCTTGGTTAAAAGAACATACGTTACCAGAACATGTTAAAGCAAAATTATTGGATGCACCTTTGCAGCAGGATGTGTTATTTGGAGTGAAGGCAGAAGAGGTATTAAAGAAAATGGAGGATAAGGCAAAATCTATGCAAACGGTGAAGGATTTCTTACAGGTTCAGCCTCCTAGATTTAGCAGAAACTGGCCAACTAAGAATTGGTCCTTTCCAATTACAGACAGACCTCAAAGGGGAAGATACAGACATCCAAGAGGTAGAGGTCAAACACAAGGTCCTTACAGGCCTCGACAATGGGTTGCATCAGGCCAAAAAGAAGGGGAAGACAGGCCACAACCATATAAAAAGCAGCTCCAATGACTTCCCACTACAGCTGCCAAACAAATCCTTCTTGGCAGCCTTCTTGGGAGGAAAACTGACACTCTTCTACCGCAATTGGCAAATGATCACCAAAGACAAATGGGTTCTCAACATTGTATTTCAAGGTTACAGGTTCCACTTTCACACTCTGCCAAGGTTAAAAGGAATGCCAAATCTGCCACCAAATCAATGGGCAGAGGCTCAAAAACGAATTACAGCACTCATGGATATGAGAGCTATTCAAAAGGTACCATCACAGGAGCAAGGACAAGGATTTTACTCAAGACTCTTTCTGGTACCCAGAAAGGACAAAGCCTGGAGGCCCATTCTGGATCTTTCATCTCTAAACACTTACCTGGGTGTTCTGAAATTCAAAATGTTGACATTACAGCAGCTTCTTCCCATGCTGGGCAAGAAAGCTTGGCTCGTGACTTTGGACCTCAGAGGCATACCTGCATGTCCCCATCAGACAGAACTGCAGAAGATACCTCAGATTCATAGCTGGTTCAATGCACTACCAATTCTCTGCACTGCCCTTTGGCTTATCTACTGCGCCCAGGGTCTTCACAAAGTACCTGGCACCAGTAATTGCATTTTGCAGACAGAAAGGAATTCAAATTTATCCGTACCTGGACGACTGCCTGATTCAAGCAGAGAGCAAGGACATTCTTCTAAAGCATCTGGCGTTTGTAAAAAAGTTAAGTTGCCTGGGGTACGCAGTAAACGAAAAGAAATCAAAACTAGTGCCCTCACAAGAGATTATATTCCTGGGTGCCAGCTTGAACACAACGGCCCAGATGGCTTATCTCATGCCAGACAAACAAGGACAACTGACTCAATACTTTCAACTGTTGGCAACAAAGACCCAGCTCCCTGCAAGAAAAATTCTGCAGGCCTTGGGTTACATGGCATCCTGCATACTACTAATTCCATATGCCAGACTGCATATGAGGAAACTACAATGTTACCTAAAGAATGTATGGTCTCAGCACTGTCAAAGTTTGGAAACAGTTATACCACTAATCCCTTGTCTTCAACAGGAGTTTCAGTGGTGGGCTCAAGCTTGTCACCTCAACAAGGGACAGCCTTTTACACAACCCACAGCCAGGCAAACACTGACAACAGATGCATCGGATTACGCCTTGGGAGCACACATGGCAGGCAAATGTATTCAGGGCACGTGGACCGCAGAACAAAGGCATCATCTGAAGTAGTTACTTCATTTGCTCTGCAACCTGTGGGTATCGGATCCGATCTCAGATCCAAGCTGGCAGCTTCACAAGCTACAAGATCCAAGCTCCTAGCTCCTCCCCCCTACCCATAATCCCCTGCCACTAACTGTATTACCTCAGATCGTTTTTGCCGTGGCTGTAGACAGCTACTTTTTGAAAAGCTCCTTAGCTGACTGGTGAGATTGTTCCTTTTTTTCTCAGAAAAGCTTTTTTTAGTTTTTTTTTTTTTGTGGTGTGTGTGTGTTCAGAGACCTATAGCAGTATAGTTTGTTAAATAGTTTTCCTTTTTTGTGTAGTGTTAGTTTTTCTGTGTCCCCCCTCCCCCACTAAGTGTTTGGGTGTGCGTGCATTGTGGTATAAAATGGCTGAAGGGCCCAAGGCCATTTTTTCAAAATGTACCGAGTGTGGCCACAAGCTTTTCCCTGCTGATGGCCACACTCAGTGCGTTTTATGCCTGGGGGTGGCTCATTTATCAACAGACTGCCAAATCTGTGCAGCCTTTAACCCCCGGGCACTTAGGAACAGGAAGAATAAGCTAATCCTGGTGGGCTTGCTTCCCCAGTATTCGGCTGCTGCTTCCTCTCCCGCCAAGTCACAGGCTGTCTCCACAGCCCCAGTGCCTTCTGTTCCCCCCGCACAACCGGGGACTCAACCTCCCACTTCGGGCTTGAGTTCAGGTGACTCTGGTGCCTCTTCCTCCATAGAGAAGATGCACAAAGATAAGGAGAGACATAGGTCTCATAAAAGGCAGGCTGAGACTCAACCCTCAGCCCCGCCATCTAAGCTAGCTAGCTCTCCCTCGAGCGTTTCTGCATCCTCCCCCTCTTGGCTCCATTCGCCTCATTTTTCGCCAGAGGAGGAGTGCCGGTCTCCCTCGAGGTCGTCAAGGCATCCCTCCCGGCCTGCCTTGACTTCATCTAGGTCAACCAGGAGCCTCACCGACAAAAATATGGATCGGATGATGCGACGACTCCTGCAGACCCAAATGCAGATGGGGGTGCTCTTGCCTCCCCCCCTCAGGGGGGGAGTGCGGCCTCTGTCTTTGCTCCGATCACTCCTTCTCCGACCCGTTTTCGGGTTTTGGAGTCATCGGATCCGGGCCCTTTCGGAGCCGGGGTTTCGTCGGCGCCGATAGCTCCAGTCTCTTCGATGCTAACCATGCCCTCGAGTGTTTCGGATCAGAGTTCTCGGGGCCGAGCGTTGGATCCGGGGGAGTTGATGTGTCTTTGGCGCCGCTTGGGTCGGAGCACACTTCTGTCTCGGATCCAACAACATCGGCTCCTACTCCGGTCCCTACCTCGAAGCCGAGGAGATTGCTCTCTGGGCCTGGGGAGAGTAGTTCTTCGGCTTTTGAGGTAGTGGAGAGGGTGCTGTTGAGATCCTCCAGGTCCCCGGTCCGGGCTTCGGATCCTCCCGCACCCCCGCTGCATATGGGTCTATCCTCCGTCATCTGTCCATTGGGACATCCTGCCCAAGCCCTCCAGCCCGTTCCCGTGGAGGAACAGGAAGCCATTGAGCCCTCCTCGGACAGTCCCACCGAGGAGGTCCCTCGTAAAACGAGGCACCTGGACTCTGAGTCCGTCACCACAGACACTGATTTGGATGAAAGGGAAGGTTCCCCAAGGTCACCCCCCCAAGGATGTCTCCTTCGGAGACATCATGGAGATGTTGCGTATTAGAGGGGGGTGGTCTGCCCAAAAACCTTCCACTGATGAATCAGTCTTCCTGGAGGTGTTTGAGGCAGGCCTGTCTACCTCCTGGGTGTCCCCTCTGGCTGACCCCCTGGTAGACCTTATTACTACCAGGGCGTGGAAGGAGCCCGACACTGTGGAGCCAATCCCGAGATGGCCCGACAAAGTCCTTAGCCCCCCATCAGATAGACAGTCTTGGGCCAAGGGGTCTCCAGTTGATGCCATGTTGGTGGTGGCTGCCATGAAGAGAGAACTCGCCCAAGAGAGTTCTTCGGTCCACCCACCGGATAAGGAATCTTGAGCCTTGGACCGCATTGGGAAGCGGATGTTTGCTTCAGCGACCTTCTCAGTGAGGGCGCTGAATTATATGGCACGTACCATTAGGCTACAGCGAGACTTGATTAAGGAATACACTGCAGCCCCCCTGAAGTCCATGTCGGTAGGGGAAAAGCAGGTGTTTTCGACTCGTATGGCCACTCTAAAATCCATTTCTAACACGTCCATGTGGCTACTCTCTCATGCAACGGAGGGAGCCGCGAGGGCCAGCGAGCTGGGGTCATCTTGTGGCGTCACGCCTGGCTCCGCCTTTGCGATTTCGCGGAACCCTTCAAGGTGTCCTTCGCGAATGCGCCCTTTGACGGGTCTTCGCTTTTTGGCAAAACCATTCGCGAAATGCTGGTCCAAAGTGAGAAGGACGGGAAGACGCTGTCTGCTATCTGGGTCCGCTTCTCTAATCCCCAGCTATCCTTCTCAAGGAATCAGAGGGGACAAAAGAAGTTGTGGTTCCGCAAGTCTCAGCAATCCCATCCAGCTTCGGACCCCTCGTCCTCCAGAGGCAGAGGAGGGACAAGGTGGACGCCAGCCAGAGGCAGAGGGGAGGCCACGTAATTTCGGGTCTAGAGAGCCTTTCTCAGAGAGACCCGCGCAGCAGCCCTGAGGGCTTACCCGACTGTCCATCTCTGGAGGCAGTCGGGGGGCGGTTGATGGAGCATCTGTCAAATTGGGAGTCCATTACGACAGATAGATGGGTGCTCCGGATCATATCCAGAGGTTACTCCATTCCCTTCCTAGTCCTTCCCCCTACAAGCAGACGCCTCCCCGATGTTCCACCCGATCAGAGGGAGGCAGCGGCTTTGGAGGTTTCGAAGTTGCTAAGAAAAAGAGCCATCCAGCCTGTCCCCCCAGATCAGTCCGGATTGCGTTATTACTCCAGGTTCTTTTTAGTGCCAAATAAGACGGGGGACCTAAGACCCATCCTAGACTTGTCCGATCTGAACCTGTTCATCCCCAAGGAAAAATTCTGGATGGTCCCACTTCAATCAATTCTCCCCTTGCTGCAGGAGAACGACTGGATGTGCTCTATAGACCTCAAGGATGCGTACTACCACATATTAATGGACAGACGATCCAGAAGGTTTCTCCGCTTCTGGCTGGGAGCCAGTCATTATCAGTTCAGGGTTCTTCCATTCGGCCTCACCTCAGCCCCAGGGTGTTCACCAAGGTCATGGTAGTGGTTGCAGCCCACCTGAGACTTCAGGGCATTCAGGTTTTCCCGTACCTAGACGACTGGCTCCTTACCGCCGCCGACAGGCATCAACTCTGCGTTGCAAGAGATTACGCTCTGACTCTTGCCCAGAGTCTGGGCATCGCAGTGAATCTTCAAAAATCCTTCCTTCTCCCCGTACAAGTATTGGAGTTCATAGGGGCCAGATTGGATACCCATACTTCTTGAGCCTTGCTGACGTCGGACAGGCTGAGCAGCTTGTCGCTTCAGGTGCTTACTCTCCTTCAGAGCCTGGCTCCTGCGGTGGAGTTAGTCCTGAGGGCACTAGGGTCTATGGCAGCGGCAATCGGTCTATCCCTTCATGCACGCCTGCGAATGCGGATTTTACAATGGACCCACCAGGTTCAGTGGTCGCTATTACTCCACCCATTAAGCTCTCCGATCCCACTGAGCAGAGTTTGCAGAGACTCTCTCCTTTGGTGGCTTCACTCTCGAGAGCTGAGGCAAGGGAGACCCTTTGTGATTCCCCCGCCCCAAGCCACGTTGACCACGGATGCTTCTCGCCTCGGGTGGGGGGCGCATTGTTCGGGCAGAACCATCCAAGGCATGTGGACTTCCCTGGAGACCGTTCTGCATATCAATGTCCTAGAGATGAGTGCGGTGATTCTAGCATTGCAAGCTCTCCATGACCTTCTACCTCTGGGGACTATTGCAATCCAGACAGACAATATGCCAGTAGTCTGGTACATAAACAAACAAGGAGGAACCAGGTCTTATCCCCTTTGTCGAGAAGCTATGAGAGTGAGGGAATGGGTGATATCCACCAACCGCTTTCTAGTTGCAACGCACATTCCGGCACGTTCCAACATATTAGCGGACAAACTGAGTTGGATAATTCTCACTCCGTACGAGTGGTCTCTCAATCCATCAGTTGCGAAGCAGATCTTCCGCAAGTGGGGTTGGCCTCGCTGCAATCTTTTTGCTTCTCCATTAAACACAAAATGTAGCGAGTACTTCGCAATGCTTCCCCCCGAGGGGGAGACTCCCAGAGATGCTCTAGTTCATGCTTGGACCCCTGGTCTTCTTTATGCTTACCCTCCCCTTCCACTTATGACCAAGTTCATACAGAAAGCCTTTCTGTTGGGGAGCAAAGTTATCCTCATAGCCCCATTCTGGCCTCACCAGATCTGGTTCCCATACCTGCGGTCTCACAGTTTAACCCCCCCTTCGATACTGGAACCCATTCCAGACCTGATTTCACATCCCGCAGGATGTCAAACCCTGAACCTGGTAAACCTCAAGCTTTCGGCTTGGTTGATCCAGTTCCACTGATGGCAAGGACTCCCGGTATCTTATCACCAGTGAAGGCCATTCTGGTAGCGGCTCATAAGCCGGCTACCAGGAAAATATATAATAGCAAGTGGAAACGCTTCTCCATCTGGGCAACAGACAAGGGCCTAAATCCTTTTACAGTTCGTATTCCGACAATCTTGGACTTCCTGTCGCTGATTTTTCGGCAGGGAGCAAGTGCTTCTACGGTTAAGGTGCAGTTAGCAGCCATTTCCCATTTTCATGTGGGAGATGGACTAGGGTCATTGGCATCCACAAAGTTATGCAAAACTTTCTTGCGAGGCATCTTTCTCTTGAAGCCTGCTGTGAAAACGGTGGTGCCCCCATGGGATTTGACACTAGTCTTGCAAGCCCTGACAAGTCCACCCTTTGAGTCTGCTGCCTCAATTCCTTTAAAATTCTTGTCCTGGAAAACTGCTTTTTTGGTAGCTATTACTTCTGCCAAGAGGGTTTTGGAACTCCAAGCACTGTGTATGAAACCCCCTTATCTCATTTTTCACAGGGATAGAGTGTCTCTCAGGACTAACCCGTCTTTCTTACCTAAGGTGGCTTCGGAATCTAATATCAATTTGCCCGTGTTCTTTTCAAATTTTCAGAATAAGGGGGAGTACATATTGCACAAACTGGACCTACACAGGCAACTACGTTTTTACTTGCACAGAACTAAGGATTTTTGCAAGTCTGATCAATTGTTTGTGTCCTTTGCAAAATCAGCCAGGGGAAGGGCCATTTCTAAAGTGACCATAGCAAATTGGATTTGTCAATGTATAGTTCAAAGGTATGTATCTTCGGGCAAACCAACTCCTATGGGAATACACGCTCAATCTACCCGGTCCATCGCCACCTCAGCACCTTTCTGGTCCAGGGTTCCCTTGGACGACATATGTTCAGCAGCTACCTGGTCCTCTTCTCATACGTTCATTTCTCATTATAAACTGGATATGATATCGAGAAGTAGGGCTTCTTTTGGCTCTGCGGTGCTTCAGAATATCCTTCCATAAGGCCACCCAGGTTTATTGTCTAGGTAGCTGGGGACTCTGTCCCACAGGTTGCAGAGCAAATGAAGTAACTACTTCAGATAAAGAAGTTATGTACTCACCATAACGTTCCATCTGAGTAGGTACTTCATTTGTCTGCAACCATCCCTCCCTGCCATCCCCCTAACCTTTTCTCAGGTTTTCTTCTGGTCACCTGAAATTTTGCTGCCTTGAGGTTAGGTCTTCAGTATACCTCTGTCGAGGTTATGACTTAGATTGGGCAAAATCGATCTGAGGTGGTACAGTTAGTGGCAGGGGATTATGGGTAGGGGGGAGGAGCTAGGAGCTCGGATCTTGTAGCTTGTGAAGCTGCCGGCTCGGATCCAAGATCGGATCCGATACCCACAGATTGCAGACAAATGAAGTACCTACTCAGATGGAACGTTATGGTGAGTACATAACTTCTTTTTCACGTCAATCAAAAAGAGATGCTAGCTGTACAAAATGCGATTATAGCTTTCAAGGACCTGCTGCATCCAGGACAACTACTACTAAAGACAGACAACACCACAGTTATGTGGTACATAAACAAGCAAGGGGGCACTCACTCCTACCCCCTATGCAGACAAGCTATGACCTTATGGAACACAGCTATAAACCTTCAAGTTCATTTGCAAGCTTAATTCCTGTCAGGAGAGAAAAACACACTGGCAGACGACTTAAGCAGAAACATCATGGATCCCCACGAATGGGAGTTGAATCCACAGATAATTCAGAATGATAACACAGAAATGGTGGAGCCCGGACATAGATCTGTTTGCATCCCCAATAAACTGCCAGCTACAAAAATTCTGCACAAGGAGTTACCATCCACAAGCATGGAAAGTGGATGCCCTCTCATTCAGCTGGAAGAACCTACAAGTATATGCTTTCCCACCACTACCTCTCCTGCCAAAGGTACTCATAAAAGCCAGGCAAGAAGAGCCAAAGATGATCCTGATTGCACCAGACTGGCCACGCCAGCGCTGGTACCCAATCTTAAGGAGCTTAGCACAAGAACCACCCTGGATTTTGCCTCAAATCCCACACCTGCTGACTCAGCACAACAAACAAATACTACACAGCCAGCTAAAGACCTTAAACCTAGCTGCATGGAAGATTCCTTAGTCAAGCAAGCAATGCCTCTCTCCAAAGCTGTTATGGATGTCATTCTGGAGACCAGAAGGCCTAGTACAAGGAAAGCCTATTTGGTTAAATGGAAGAGATTCTGTGCCTGGAACCAAGCTCACAGCCTTGACCCTCTTGTCCCAAACATTCCTCAGATACTACAATACTTAACTGAGATGCTGGACAAAGGGACTCCCCTTTTCATCCATCAAGATCCACGCCTCTGCCATCTCTGCTCATTACAACATGGATCCACCAATTTTCTCTAATCCTGCTCTGCTCCTGGCAATAACATCAGCACGAAGAGTTTCAGAATTACAGGCACTAATGGCAGTGGAACCTTTCCTCATTTTCCACCAGGGCAGGGTGTCTTTACGAACTAACCCTACTTTTATGCCAAAAGTGGTATCCAGTGTGGCTCTAAACCATACTATTCACCTGCCAACTTTTTATCCTAAACCACAGAGTAAAGGAGAGAGACTTCTGCACTCTTTGGACATTCACAGGTAGTTACGCTTCTACTTGGACAAAATCAAAGCTTTCAGAAAATCTGAGCAATTATTGGTAGCATATGCTGCAGGAGCACAGGGAAAAGCCATTTCAAAACAGACTATTTCAAAATTGATAGGACATTGTATACGTTTCTGCTACACATACCATGAAAAACCTGTACCTAGCAGCATTAGATCTCACTCCACCAGGGCAACAGCCACTTCAACTGCCTATCTCAGGGGAGTACCTACCAAGGATATTTTGGAAGCAGCAACTTGGAGTTCTGTACACACCTTCACCAAGCATTACCATCTGCCTCTATACTCTAAATCCAGAGCTGGCTTCACCACTGCAGTGCTGCAGGGCCTTATAGCCACCCCAAATGCCTTATAGGACCAGCCACCCTTCCTCAGCTTTGGGATTCTACCCAAGTGTAATGACTGCAGCAGTGTAACACGATGAACATAGTGCAGTTTTGTACCTACCATAAATGTAGATGTTCGAGTGTATACACTGCTGCAGTCCAGGTTACCCTCCCTCCTTCCCCTCTTACTGGCTGGTACGTACCTATGTCTTCTACCCTTACTACCTATGGGGAGTATTTGCTGGTAGCTGTAAGTTGTTTTTTGCTTTTCTTATGTATGTTTTATTAGCAATTGGAATTGCCTACATATTTAGAGGCACCTGACATCTGGGGCAAGAAAAACTGAAGAAAATGGCGTCGGTTGCATCTTGTATACCCCTGTCGCACTGACGTCAGGTAGGAGGCGACAGCAACCGACGCCGGACCAAGACTTTGGAACTCTGGCTGACTGCGGGACCGCCTGACGGCAGGATAACCCAAGTGTAATGACTGCAGCAGTGTCTACACGCGAACATCTACATTTATGGTAGGTACAAAACTGTACTTTTTATACCTCTGACAACCTGACGTCATGGAAGAGAAGACAGAAACTGACGCAGGACCCAAGACTTTGGAATTCAGGCCGATTGAGGGCAACCTGCCAGCAGATTACCGACCAAGGGCAACCTGCCAGCAGATTACCCAAATGTGTAATGACTGCAACAGTGAATACACTTGAACATCTACATGTATGGTAAGTGTACACAGCTGTACTTTTTCTTTCTTCCCTCTTAAAAAAAAATATATATATATATATTATATACAGTGCCTTCCTTATTTTAACAAAAAAGTTACCTTTGTTACCCTGTGGTGTTAAGATTGAAATAAAAGTAAAAACACAACTGTCTGTAGGCATATACCTATTGTACAGCTGAGGGTCTGAGTGAAGAAACATGCCAAAGACATGCACTCATAGACATCATTGTCAGAAGCATGATTAGGATCAGATAGCTGAACAAATACACAACTGCCACACAGGAATGCATCTTTGGGTTTTCTGCTGTAAGAATACAGCATGCAACCAACTGCAAATCACCAGTACATATACTTCTGAACCTCAGAACTGTAGAATCATGGAGAAAAAATAATGGGGACAAAGGACCAAGTGCAGTCTTATATTTTTAGAAAGTTGCTAGAGTAACAGATGTACATTTGTATGCCTTTTTCTGAATAAAAACACAAGTAATCTCCATGGTATCCCGAAGTCTCAAACAACCCATTAAACAAGTATAACGGGTCGAAAAGCAAAACAGTGTAAGAAACTTCTCTGTGTGGAAGATTTTCAATCCTTATATATCTAGTTAATCACTATATATTAATCAGATCAGACAATGGTAGTAGAAGTAGCGAACTTAAACTAGTCTTAAGTCAAAAATTATATAATATAAAATATTGTACAGAATTACTAAGTAAATAGAGTATGATTTTTACACTATTTTTTTTACATTTAAAGTGTATATGTATGTATTTATATATATTTTTTGATTGCCAAATGATCCAAGGTTTTTATACATCTCCAGCCATGTAGTATATTGTCTTGGATAAAATCACAGACTTAATAATCTACTTAATTTGGTTAAATAATAGGTACCACATCATTATTAATTTTATTTAAAGTACATACGGGTTATGTTATTATGATAGCTACTAAGTAGGGTAGGACCAGCTCGAATGTCACAATGATGGGGAAGGGATGTGAATGTTGTTAAATTCACATCCCTTCCCCCATCTGTGTGACATTCGAGCTGCTCCTTCCCTACTTAGTAGCTATCATAATAATATAACCCTTATGTATTTAAAATAAAATTAATAATGATGTACCTTTTATTTAACTGAATTATTAAGTAAAGTATGTGATTTTATCCAAGAAAATATACTACATGGCCGGAGATGTATAAAAACATTAGATCATTTGGCAGTCAAAAAATATATATAAATATATAGATATATACTTTGCATGTAAAAAATCCAATGTAAAAATCATATTCTATTTACTTAGTAATTGTGTACAATATTTTAGATTATATATTTTTTTATTTTTTTTACTTAAGACCAGTTTAAGTTCGCTACTCCTACTACCATTGTCTGATCTGATTAATATATAGTGATTAACTAGATATATATGGATTGAAAATCTTCCACACAGAGAAGTTTTTTACACTGTTACTTTTTTCTGAATACTATCAAATCTAAAACTAATATGTGCTGTTATTTACTAACTGCAATCCTCTCTAATATGCAGGAAAAACCTTTACAAGGAGCATACAAGTCTAAAGCTCAAATGTCTGCTATTTACTACCTGTTCCCATGCTGGCATCTTTATAATATGCAGTAGTGCATTTCATTTTCAAATCAAGCTGACTCAGTCACCTGAGGCAGTCTAATCCAATAAAACAGCTCGTTGCTGCTTCATTCAGCAACCTGGGGAGCCCATTTTCAAGAGACTGTTCTGAATTTCATAGTCACCTTGGTGTCCATTTAAAATAAACATATAGTTGGGCTGCTTTGAAGACAGACCAGCAACCAGAGTTAGATGGTTTTTTTTTTCCTTGTTTGCAGTTCGTAGCTGTGAACTTCTCACATGTAGTTGCATCTAAGGACTTCTGCACTCCCATAAGTGAGAAAATAAATCAGTGCTACTGTAAATAAAATCATTTTTTTCTTGGGGGGTTGCAGCCTGGCAAGCCAGTACCACAAGTCACTTCTGGAGTGGAATTTGGTTACTGAAAATCAGCTGAGGAAGGAAGAAGCTGACGGTCTTGTTAGATGCCTCCTTCTCGTGAATTTTTGCTCATTCCTGTGCACTGATAAAGGTTCCCCTCCCCCCATGAACTTGTATTTGCAAATAAGTTTCATTGCATGCCCTGTCTCTGTTGCTGGGGGGAAATGGTGAAAAATTACCCTTTTTGAAGCCGGATGGCTTGCCATACACTTGCCAATCCTCTTTGCCTGCTGTCTGCATAGCAATTTTGGTAAAGTAGAATTCAAAATGCTTTTATGCCTCTGGCAGAGAGGAGGGTAGTAACTATTAGTGATGAGATGTAAAGTGATGCAGCTGACATTTTTGAGAATGTGTACACACTGCACTTTGGAGCCCTGTAGGTCTTTTATCCACTTATTGTGGGACAGCAACAGAGAAGTAAATGAGAAGAAATCTGTTACTCTTACTACAGTTCAAAAATGGTAAACTGAGGAAATGCAATTAGAGAGGATTAAGTAGACTACAGAGCTGTGCTTGTGTTCATAGTGGGATGTGAAACAATTCTAGTTCAGTTGAAATTTGTTTAATTTTATGTAGTTGAAATATGCACTAATGCACTTTTTTTGGCTTCTGTTTTTAGCCATAAAGATGAGTTTACAATTGTTCCTGTATTGGTTGGAGCACTTAACGAAACAAAAGAGCAAGAGTTTGGGAAGATCTTCAGTAAATACTTGTCTGACCCTAGCAACCTCTTTGTGATATCTTCTGATTTTTGTCATTGGGGTAAGGGGCATTGCAGTTTGTGCAAGATGTCACACATCTGTTTCACTTTGCATACTGTTATTTTGTAGTGAAATGTTTACTTACTTTTTTTGTATTCCTGTTTAAAGGCCAGCGATTTCGTTACACTTACTATGATGAAACTCAAGGCGAAATCTACAGATCTATTGAGCATCTAGATAAAATGGTGAGTTTTTTTCATCACTTGCTGCTAGTATTCTTCTGTAATTCAGAAATATGCTTCGAAGTGTTTTATTTAAAAAGGTGCCATTCTTATCAGTATCAGGGCACACACTGTAACATCTTGTGAAGGATATACTCTCACCTCCTCCAAGTTTTCCTTACCATTTAGATTTTCTTATTATGCAGGTGTTTATAGTATATTAGGAGGTTACTAGGCTAATGGCCCCGAGGCTGTTAGAAGCCTAACCAAGAGTTTATTCCCAAAAAAGAAATCAGTCAGCACCTGTCACTCCTGGCAGTGAGTGACACAGGTGGAACCCTGGGACAAATTTATGGTATCCCATCCACTCGTCAAGGTTGTGCTTGAAGAGGGTCAGCAAGGTGCTCTAACATGTATAGGAAGTCTGTTCGAGAGACGGGGCAGCCTCTGGGAGACAAACCTGTCTCTCCAACAGGTTTTTTTTTATGTTGCATATTAGATTTAGGCTTTTTGAGCAGGTAATGCACGAGGAGTTAGGCTTACGGATATGGATCATCTCTAGTAGGGTAGGGTCCGATATTGCCTTGTAGGCATGACACAGATCATCTCTGCGCAATCTGCATGATACTGAGTAGAGTGATAGTGATTTGAGCCTGTCCACATAGGACAGGTGTTTGAGGCCAAGGGTTCTCTTTGTGAGATATTTCTGTGGCCTTTCCAGGTGGTGCAGGTGATTGGAGAGATACATACCAACCAGAGTGTTATACTCAGTAATTGCCCAGGAGTACAGAGAGGTAATAACTTTCTTTTTTCTAGATGCAATCCCCTTACTTATGAGATGAACCAAGTAAAAGGCTTTTATGACCACTGCCGCTGCATGATGGTCGAATGTGAGATTGTTGGCAACCCGAGTACCCACATCTCTCACCACAGGTTGTGTGCTTAAGGGGTTGCCATTGATGTGAAACTCAGTAGGGGCTGTGTTTTTGCCAAATGGTGTGATGATACATTTTTTGCATTTAACTTAAGGCCATGACTTTGGCACCAATCATTTGTTGCGTTGAGACCCTCTTGTAGTATGTTAACATCATTGGGGGGGTGTCAGTGACAGCACCCAACTTAGTCATCCACAAACTTGGTCAGCCACAGGTCTTTTGTTTTTGCCTGGACCTCTGAGAAGTAGATGCCAAACAGTAGGAGTCCCAGGACAAATCCCTGGGGAACACCACTAGTGACAAGTCTGCTGTCGGAGGTGGAGGCACCTGTTTGACCTTGTGGGTCCTATTGGTGAGCTAGTTGGCCACCCACCTGATAAGATTGGGATTTATGCCAAGTTGTGCTAGACTTTTAATGGTATCCAAGTGAGGGATTGTGTCAAAGGCCTTAGCCAAGTCAAGGTAAGCTGTATGTACTGACTTCCCTCATTCAGGGCCTTGGTGTCAGTCTCAAAGAAGTCAACCAGGTTCAACAGGCAAGATCTGCCCTTGACTAATCCGAACTGGGTGGGGTCAAGTGCTTGGAGATTGCCTATGTCCTTGTTTGAGACCCATAATAATACACTCCATGGCATTACAGATCAGACTTGTCAGGCTAATGGTGCGATAGTTTCCATGGTCAGTAGTGGCACCACCTTTGTTCAAGGGGATGACAATGGCACTTCTCCACTTTGCTGGAATGACGCTTGTACTTAGGCTGTAGTTGAACAGGGTGCTCAATGGCGAAGCTAGTTCTTGCTGGAGATGGTGCAGAATACAGCATGGGATACTATCAGGTCCCATGGAAGCTGTGTTCTTTGCCTTGGATAGGGCCTTTAAAGTTTAATCTGCAGAAATGTGAGGTGAGGGACAGGTATCGGGGATGTCAAATGGGCCTTTGGGGGGGATAGGGAAGTGACATTTGCATTGAACCTAAGTCAACAGGATCAGTATAAGTGGTACCGTTAAGTACTAATTAGGAGCAAACCTGGGCTTTGCTCTAGAGGTTCCTGACGTAATTGAAGAAGGCTTTGTGGTTTCCCTTTGTTTCGAAGGGTAGTTTCAATTTATAATTGGCTTTGTCGAGGAGCAGGTTTTAGTTTTGTTGTGAACTAGCACTTTCAGTTTTCAATTCTTTAATTAGTCCCAGGAGTAAAATGTAAAGATTTTGAATATATCCTCAGTGATGGCTAGCATTCTTAACTTCATGATTCACTTGCATGGTCCTGTACCTGTTTTCAAACCATCAGTCATGACATCAGGGTTTTCAACCATATAGCTTTGAAAGTTTACAGTCTGAAAAAAAGTGTACTAAGAGTACCACAAACCTTTGACTTGTTTGTATTTCTGTATAAAATATAAGGAGAAGCAGTGATGTATATCCTTGAAGATGCAGTCTCCCCTTTCAAATTTCTTATCTTTAACAACTCTTGCAGTGTTTGTGTTTGCATGTTCCAGTGACATCTGTTGTTTTGATCGGTTTTATGGCAGTGATTGTGAACCTTTTAGCATAGTATGCAGAAAATTCATTCATTTTCTCTAACTGTATAGACACAGCTGAGACAGTACTGGTGTTACAGGTGGCACCTGATCTTTTCCATATCTTCCATTAACTGTCAGAACTTCACCTAAGGCCAGTTTGGGTGTTCATTTTCAGGTCTGGTATTTGGATTGTACCTCTGTTTTTCTTGTCTGGTGCTGAATCTCTACCCTTTACCTCTTGTATACTGTCCAGATGTTGACAGTGTTAGATTTTAATGCATTCTTTTTCTGGGTTTAGTTCATGTGTATCTAGTGTGTGTGCCCAATTCATTGTATTATGAAGAGCTGTTTAATGTATGGTGTTGCATCACTTGAGAGGATTTGGAAAAAGTAGGACTATAATTGTATTTTGCAAGTTTTGGAATTTATTCTGATTTCAGTCTTTACCATATATCATTGCACTGAATGATACATTTTCATAGTGATAATAGATTTCCTGGCACATGCATATTTGAAGTGTCTGCTTTCTTTAATTCGGTTAATTGACACCAAGTAGTGACTATTCTGTAAAGGCTTCAGTGAGGCGCCCTACCTGAAACTTAGGAAAGCAAGGCAGAATACTTTAATGATAGAAAAAGTAGAGAAGTTGGATAAATCTTCCTTCACTACCAGTTGTTGTCCAATTCCAAAAAAGGAGCATAAGAAGCATAGCATCACCACAGAGAAGAGAAGGGAGAGCAGGAGAGACCATCTGCCACATCAGGTTTTGACAGTGCCTATCCCGCCAGTGGTTAATATAGCAGGGCCTCCCACTCATCCATTCCCTGCCTGAGCTTACCTTACTGCTTCAAGCAGCACTGCAAAAACAGGGAGCAGGATGTGTTTGAAGACCGACCCTCTAGCTGCCAATAACTGCATTCTCACCTCAGCTCTGATTCATCGATGATTTTTTTCAAAAGTGGACGCCTGACAACAGGTTATATGTATAAGCAAGCAGCAGGTGAGATGCATGTACAGCTAAATTTTAAGCAAAATATAAATCACCAGTTGAGTTGTTTAAGTACAGACACAGATAAAATTAATCATTTACAAGTAGCCAGGCTTCTGAATTCATATACATACTGATAAGTGTTCTATTGTCTGTGTATTCTACTTTTATATATATATTTTTTCATTTTTGCATATTTCCACTTTTAAAAAAAATTTTGTCAAGTGTCTATATTTTTATTTGATTGTATTAATTGTGGAGCTTTTCTCCCCGGGCCTCCACTGAAAATGGGTTCCTGACCCAGTGAAGTTTCCTGGTCAACAAATGTCAATCAGTCAACAAATAAATATACCAAAAAAAAAAAACAAAAAAGAAAATGTGCTCAAATGCTTAAAGAACTTACCAGAAAGAATGTGTTGAGTGGTACTAGTGTTAAAAGAACATGCCTGATATATTTTCCTGCTGCCTCAAATAATGGGTATATCAGGTCAGACATCAGCAACCTTTAGACGGTCTGGTCCAGGGCTCAGGCTCCTCCCATCTACCCATAATTTCCTTCCGTCCTACAGTATTTCAGATCTGGTTTGCTGCTCGTTACACTTGGCCATGATCTGTGGGCTCATTGCTGTCATGGAATCAGTTTTCAGATAGGTTCTTCCTTTTTTCCTTTTTTTGAGGATTGTATTTCTAATGCTTTGTGCCTATTTTTTTTCTTGCTTATTTATTCACGTTTGGTTAGTTACATTAATCTTCTGTGTGTGTAATGGGTATCCTTCGCTCTATTTAATTTAAAAAATGTGTGTCTCTCTTTCTCTCTGTGTATGTGTGTATATATATATATATATATATATATATATATATATATATATATATATATATATATGTATAGAGAGAGAGACTTTTGGTTGTAAACAGCGAAACCAGTAAAAGTATTCCATCAGTACTGACATTTATTAAAAAGAGAGAGATGAATTTAAAGGAAATGTTGGAAAACCATGGTAGTGATAAAAGTACAGTTAGACCCCACAAGAAAGGGGGAACATGTAAGTGTTTTTTGTCAACAATGTAGTAACATTCTAGAGCAGGAAAGTATTAGTATCCCATCCAGTAAGTTTAAAATGAAATTTAAGGAGCATTTTAATTGCAACAGCAAAGGGGTTGTGTAACTTCTTGTGGAATTGTTTGCGCTGTGGCATTTTAACAGTTTTCTCATATATCCTTGACTATTAAAAAAGGTTTGGAGTCTGAACTTCTTGTGGAATTGTTTGTGCTGTGATATTTCAACAGTTATTTCATATATCCTGGAGTATACAAAAGGTTTGGAGCCTGCTACAATGTTTTTTTGTTTCAACAGGAATATTGATTTTTTCCTCCTCCTCTCTTCAGTTTTAAGAAATGTAGGTACTGCACTGTAAAAAGAGAAGAAAGCCTGGATGAAGAGCATGATGCAAGTAAAACTGATGTGCTTTTTCTTTTTGCATGGGGGGATGATTGGATTAAAGCCCTTGGTTTGATCTAACAAGTTTTAAGGGGAGGCAAATAAAGGAACATTGAATGTAATGAAATGAAATGCAGATGTTGACAATACAATATGAGAAGCTTGTGGCTGAAGGCAACTGTGTATCTGGTTCTCCTGTTTCTATGGAGACAAGCTGATAAGGATAATAAAAACAGAATACTTTATCTTGTAGCATTGGAAGAAATATGTTTTCTGAAAGCATTCAAGTTTTCTACATCTGGGAGAGGAGTAAAGATGAGATAAAAGCAGACAGCACTTAGTAGAAGCAGGGGCTGTGCATGCATCTTAGCATGGGATAACAGTCATTATAAGTCAGTTCAAGCCTTTGAGTGCAGCTGTCAATCTGGGATAGTTCCTATTAGGAAGGTTAAACTTCATTATTTAAAGATGTACAAAGTTTTGTGTTTGTACTATGCTAATAGTTTATGGGGATATTTTGGGTGTGTGTTTTATTTTTTTATTTGAGGGTTTTCAATAAAACAAAAAGTCTCATAAGATGTGACGTAGGTTCAAATGGATATGACAAAAAACCTGCTAAGGTTTAGTGTATGCATGTAACAAAAACTGAATCTAGACAAAAAGTTGCTGTACATAACAAGTGGGAATAATAAGTTATCACAATGGCAACACTTTTCGTATCTTTAAATGTGGATGTTCTCACAGGAATATACAAAAAGAGTCGTGAACTGTATTAAAAATGCAGAATGCAAATAGCTATGTTACAGGAGACACGTTTGGAAAGAACTGAGCATGTGCATTTGCTAAAGGATTTTAGGATGGTTATCCACTGCCAATCATTAGCGGACCGGAGTTCCGCTGTGGTGACCCCTAAAAGCCAAAAGACATTACTTTTATTCAGCAGAATATCTGGGGAAAAGGAAAAGAGGATTATTTATATTGCTAGAGGAGCTCCAATAGTGATAGAAGAGTGGGGGAAGAATAATTTTAGGTTTGTAGTAGGAAGGAGTTGCTGACATGTATTTATTTTCCACTTAAAACTGCTGCAACGGAGCTTAAGAAAATTCTGGGAGAAATGAGCAGCTTTCAGCAGGCAATATTTCTTATAGGTTAGGACTGGAAGTTTAATTTGCAACAGTAAGGATGTATCTGTGGTGCCTAGAAGAGAAAATACAACACAAGAATGTAGATTTTTGGTCAACTTTATAATAATATGGAAGGTGTAAATTTAGTAGTAGGAGCGCAGAGATTTTGCCTATTATTCCCAGAGAGAGAAAATATTGTCTAGGCTAGGCAGAAACTGTATTTCAGAGAAGCATGTGCTTTTAATTGAAAGTGTTGATATGCATCTGATAACTATTTCAGGCCACACACCAATAGTAACTAAAATAAAAATGCAGAATAATGAAGTAAAAATGACAGTAGGACTTCCCCACCTATTTGTTAAACAGAGGGAAATGTAAGAAATGTGTAGTGGAAATTATTCAGGAGTTATTACAGAAGATGGAAATTTTTTCAGGAAATATATCTAGGGAGTGAGATAAAATGAAAGTGGAATTTAAAATAAGGTAGAAATAAAAGTGCTATAGTTAAAAAGTAACAAGAATTATTTAGAGGTACTGACAAAGATTAAAAGTATTGCACAATAAGGGGAATCTTGCAGAACAAGAAGAGGTGCAACTGCAGAGTGTTAGAGAAAATAAGGGACTACCTTGATATAATATGTATGAGTTTGGAAAGATTACTGTTAAGCAGCTGTTTTTTATAACTCCAGAGCACAAAAGCTTTTGGCAGAACAACTCGGGCAACGAAGAAGAAAGGGTTGTTGCCAAGCTTAGGGAGCCTGTAACAAGGAAAATTACCAGAGATCCTTTAGCGGTAATTGAAATATTTTAGAAATTTTATGAAAATCTTTATAAAGCAGAGACTGTTGAAATTAAGAAAAAGCACAAATGAAAATATTTATGGGAGAATTAAATATGCTGAGGTTGGAGGTAGATGAGGCTCAGTTGCTACCAGGATAGGAGTATATAAAATAAAAATGGTGTTGTATAGCCAATCCTACATGAATGTGTCAAGGAATAGATGGTATCCTGTAGAAGTTTAGAAGTTAGGAGAGAAGCCTGTGATAAAAATCTGGAAGGTTTTGTTTAACAGTATTTTAAAAGGAGGAGAAGCACCAACAATCCTGTAAGAAAGTTGCGGTGGCTGTAATATGTGAAGATGGTAAAGACCCATCAGATCCAGATTTTGTATAGGCCCATTTTGATTCCAAACCATGGTTATAAAGTGTTTTTAATGGTTAAAAGAATGGCAAAGATGGTGCTAAAATTGCTAGTTGTGGATCAGTGTGGTTTTGTGGAGGGGAAGCAAACATTTGAAAACATTAGTAAAATAGTGATGATCCAGCAGGAAGCCAAATGTAAGAAAATAATGGTGTTGGTGGGTCTTGATGCAGAAAAAGCATTCAACAGAGTATGCTGGGATTTTACGAGTAGGTCAATGGAATCATTTGTATTCATGATTTAAAAAAGTTGATTAGGAGGACATATGAGGGTTTGGAGGTAAAAATGAAAGTTGGAGGGGGGGAGTTCTCTGGTAAGTTCTGTTTGAGCAGAGGGACCAGCCATTGGATGTCCTCTTTCACCTTTGTTACTTGCATTATATTTAGTCAGTGGCAAAGAAAATAAGGCACTCAAAAACTTCAAGGATGTAATTGGTATGTTATCAGGAAGAGTTGGCTTTATTTGCAGATACTATTGTGAACATAATATAACCAGAAAAGTACATTTCAGTGATGTTCATCGTGCATACAGCTACAGTCATAACAGATGGGTTCTCCTGCCGTCAGGCGGGTCCTCGGTCGGCCGAATTCCAAAGTCTAGGTCCGGCGTCGGTTGTCGTCGCTTCTTCCCTGATGTCAGTGCGCCAGGGGTATAAAAGAACCAGCCGACGCCATTTTCTTCAGTCTTTCTTGCCGCGCGGTGCCCGAAGCAGAAGCAGTTCGCAAGTGCCGGTCGGCCAGCTCCTGAAATTACGAAAAATTTTGCAACCGAAGTCATCTAAAAGCTAAGTACCCGTTGAAACTTTTCTTGCCTCAGACCGATGTCAGACAAAGTTAATAATTGTATTTCATGTGGGAAGCAAATACCGCATAAGGATTTCCATTCCCTCTGTATTCCTTGTTTAGGCCCAGACCACGACGTCTCGGTCTGTCGCTTTTGTGCTACATTCAACAAACGCACCATTAAGAGTCGGGTGGAGTTCGCCCAGCATTATTTTGGCAAAAAATGTAACTATATTATGTCGTCGGATACTCCGATGCCAGTTTTGTCTAAAAAACGCAAAGACAAGGACCGACACACGAGGTCCGCGGCCTCTACCAACACCACGCCAAAGCCGACTCCACGTGGTCCGGTTCTCAGAGGCGCCTACGAAGCCCCTGACTACCGACGACACTACATTGGTGGTGTCTCCTGTGCCCGAGGTCGCAGGCTCCTAGGCCCACACCCCACACCCCGACTACAGATACCGAAGCCACTCTTGGCGGTGAACCTCAAAATGTGGACAGGTCTACCTCCTCTCAAGGGGTCTTCAGACCTTCCTCTTCTTTCTCCATCAAGGCTTACACTAAGTCTAAAGCAGCCATGCAGTCTGAGACGAGCTACACAGGGCCCATCTCCAGGCCCCATGCCTAAAAAAACAGATGCTTAAAAAGGCTGAGGATTTGATTGCTCTTATCAGGGGTTCTCAACCCCCCCCCCTGGACAAAAGGCTCAGAGTGGGGGAAGAATCCCCCTCCTCTGATCAGGGTTCCATTATTTCAGAGCACTCTGATGAACAGGAACATTCTTACTCCCCTTTTGAAGATTCTGATGCTGAGGAGTCCATTCCGTCTGCCCCCCCCCCCCCCCAGAGGATTACTCATTTGGGGAAACTTTGCATACCTTAAGGGAACACTTCCACTGGGAAGGCCAAGATTATTCAGATTCCAAGAAAAGGCTTAGGGAATTTCTCTTGCTACCTCAGCACAGGCCTCTAGCTATACCTCCTGTCTTGGACATACTAGATGATGTGTACTCGGAGGCCTGCCTTAACCCGGATTCTCTACCTCCAGCTCCAGTCAAGCCTGACAGGTACTACAGGGTTCCTGACTCACACCAATTTCTATACAAAAGCCATGCTGCTGACCCAGAAACTATCTCACAGGGCCCCAAGGGAATTAAGGCCTCCACTGCTAAAAATCCATTACCTTCCGAGAGATTCCAGATCCTTAGAAAGGTGGGGAAAAAGGTATATACCTCGGCCACCTTAACCATGAGGGCATTAAACTGTCAGTTCCATATGCTAAAGTACCAACAGTTTTTGTTATCACAATTGAGAAGTAAAATGTCACAACCTGAACAACCAGACTTGAAGGAGTTGCAGGATTTGATGCATAGTGCAGAACAAGTGGGTAAACATACCTTACAATGTGGCTTTGATGCTCTAGAGGCCTCATGTAGAGCTGCTGTTACAGGATCAGTCATACGTAGGCATGCCTGGCTCAAGAAACAAACCTTACCAGATCATGTCAAAGCAAAATTACTAGATGCCCCTCTACAAAAGGATGTATTATTTGGCGCTAATGCTGAGTAGGTATTAAGGAAAATGGAGGAAAAGGCTAAATCAATGCAAACAGTGAAAGATTTTCTACAGGTACACCCCCCATGTTTCAGTAGAAATTGGCCTTCCAAAAATTGGTCCTTTCCAGCCACGGACAGACCCCAAAGAGGTAGATACAGGCGTCCGAGGGGCAGAGGGCAATCCCAAGGATCATTTAGAGGCAGACAATGGCAAGCTCCTACGCAAAGAGGTGGTGAGGATAACTCGCAACCATTCAGAAAGCAAGCCCAATGACTTTCCCCTTGCATGTCAAGCAAGACTCAAATGGCAGCACCATTAGGCGGAAAACTGGCATTATTTTCAAAAAATTGGCATATTGTCACAAAAGACAAATGGATCCTGGACATTATAAACAGAGGCTACAGATTCCATTTTCACACCCTTCCAAAAATGAGAGGCATGCCAAACCTGCCACACAATCAAAGGGCAGAGGCACAAAGACTAATTTCAGATCTCATAGACATGAAAGCTATTCAAGAGGTACCAACGCACGAACAAGGTCAAGGTTTTTATTCCAGACTATTCCTGGTACCAAGGAAGGGAAAAGATTGGAGACCTATTTTGGACCTATCCATCCTAAACACATTTCTACTCGTACCAAAATTCAAGATGCTCACTCTACAGCAGCTTCTTCCCATGCTGGGCAAGGAGTCTTGGCTGGTAACATTGGACCTCAAGGAGGCATACCTGCATGTCCCAATCAGACAAAATTGCAGAAGATACCTCAGATTTTTTGCAGGTTCAACCCATTATCAATTCTGTGCGTTGCCCTTTGGCTTATCAGCTGCTCCCAGAGTATTCACGAAATGCCTGGCATCAGTAATTGCCTACTGCAGACTTCAAGGGATACAAATATTCCCCTATTTGGATGACTGCCTGATCCAAGTGGACAGCAAGCACATTCTTCTGAAACATCTGGCTTATGTAATAATGTTGTTGAATTCTCTGGGATACACAGTCAACAAAAAGAAATCAAGGCTAATACCGTCTCGGAAAGTAATTTTCCTGGGTGCCAACTTGGACACAAACACCCAGATGGCCTACCTCACGCCAGAGAAGCAGGGGCAACTAACTCAATACTTCAGAACACTAGCAAGTTGCACCAGGCTGACTGCAAGGAAAATCCTGCAGGCTCTGGGATTCATGGCATCTTGCATCTTACTAATCCCATGTGCAAAGCTGCATATGAGGAAACTTCAGTGGTACCTGAAAAACCTATGGTCTCAACACAGCCACAGCCTGGAAACAATAATACCACTAATTCCATGTCTTCAAAAGGAATTTCTGTGGTGGGCTCAAGCATGCCAAGCAAACAAAGGTCTCCCATTCAGCAAGCCTCAAGCATATCAAGTCATCACAACAGACGCCTCGGACTACGCCTGGGGGGCGCACATGACAGATCGGTGCATTCAGGGCAAATGGTCCCAAAAAGAAAAGCACCTACACATCAATCAAAAGGAAATGCTAGCAGTAATAAATGCTATTATAGCTTTCAAAGACCTCCTGCAACCAGGTCAACTATTGATAAGGACGGACAACACCACAGTAATGTGGTACATAAACAAACAAGGAGGAACCCATTCATACCCACTATGCAGACTGGCCATGTCACTTTGGAACCTGGTCCTGGACTTACAAATCGAACTACAAGCACAGTACTTGCCAGGCAAGGAAAACACGCTGGCAGACAACCTAAGCAGAAATATGACAGATCCACACGAATGGAGGCTGCATCCTCAAGTTTTTACAGAGATAATTCAAGCACTGGGAAGGCCAGACATAGATCTCTTTGCCTCCCACGAAAATCACCAATTGACAAAATTCTGTTCAAGGATTTTTCATCCAATGGCCTGGAGAGTGGACGCTCTCTCTTTCAGTTGGACATCAATGACAGTTTATGCCTTCCCACCTCTTCCTCTGCTGCCCAAAGTTCTATTAAAAACCAGAGCAGACAGACCAAAGATGATTCTCATTGCTTCAGACTGGCCAAGACAACACTGGTACCCACTCCTGAGGAGCCTGACGCATTCCCCATCATGGACACTGCCTCTAATGCCTCTTCTTCTGACTCAGCACAGCTTCAAAACTCTTCACAGTCAGCTAAAAACACTCAGTCTAGCTGCATGGAAAAATCCTTAGCATCACAACAGACCCGACTCTCCAAGGAAGTGCAGGATGTCATTTTGGAGGCCAGAAGGCCATCTACCAGAAAAGCTTACACCGCAAAATGGAAACAGTTTTGTGTCTGGAATGAGAAAAAGGGCCAGGATCCTGGAAAACTGAATTTACCTCAAATATTATAGTATCTAACCGAGCTGCTAGGCAGTGGACTTTCTTTCTCCTCCATCAAGATCCATGCCTCAGCCATTTCTGCAGAATACAACACTGATCCACCTTTATTCTCTCACCCCCTCTTAAGACAGTTCCTCAGAGGGGCTAAGAATCTAAAACCCCCAAGGAAACAACCAATACCTGCTTGGGATCTCAATTTCATACTAGAAAAACTGACCTTGCCTCCTTTTGAGCCAGCTGCCTCAGCAGATTTGCAATATTTGTCCTGGAAAACAGCTTTCCTTCTGGCTATTAACTCAGCTCGTAGGGTATCTGAACTGCAAGCTCTCATGGCTGTGCAACCTTTCATCATCTTCCATCAGGACAGAGTTTCCTTATGAACCAACCCGTCCTTTACGCCAAAAGTGGTATCCAGGGTAGCTTTGAATCAGGCTATACACTTACCTACCTTTTATCCTAATCCTCAAAACAAAGGGGAGAGATTACTACATTCCTTGGACATCCACAGACAACTGCGTTATTATTTGGACAGAACAAAGCCTTTCAGGAAATCAGATCAGCTCTTTGTGTCCTATGCTATTTTTCCAATTTCCAAACAGACTATCTCAAAATGGATAGCCCACTGCATACGCTTTTGCTATTCCTTTCATGGCAAAACTGTACCTACAGGCATCAGATCTCACTCCACAAGGGCCACGGCTACCTCTGCAGCTTTTCTCAGAGGAGTTCCTACCAAAGAGATTTTGGAAGCAGCCATTTGGAGTTCTGTGCATACCTTCTCCAAGCACTACCACCTTCCATTATACTCCAAATCTAGAGCGGGCTTTGCCACTGCAGTCTTGCAGGGCATTCTGGCTCCTCCTAGTTCCACCTAGTGCCTACCACCCCTTTCTTAGCTTTGGGATTCTACCCATCTGTTATGACTGCAGCTGTATGCACGATGAACATAGTACAGTTTTGTACCTACCATAAATGTAGATGTTCGAGTGCTAAAACAGCTGCAGTCCAGGTTTCCCTCCCTCCTTCCCCTCTAGGGACAGGCCTATTTGCTAACACCTCCTCATACAACCTGATTGGGGTATTCATTCTTGATGTATTTGCTTGCACTACTGTATTTTGATTATAATGCATTGCTTTATCACACAAATTTATGTATTTCCTTCCTTCTGGGGGCACCTGACATCTGGGGCAAGAAAAACTGAAGAAAATGGCGTCGGCTGGTTCTTTTATACCCCTGGCGCACTGACGTCAGGGAAGAAGCGACGACAACCGACGCCGGACCTACACTTTGGAATTCGGCCGACCGAGGACCCGCCTGACAGCAGGAGAACCCATCTGTTATGACTGCAGCTGTATTAGCACTCGAACATCTACATTTGTGGTAGGTACAAAACTGTACTTTGTGGAACATTCTGAGACTGTTTCAAGTCTTTATGGAATACAAAATTTAATGAAGATTAAACAAAGGCAGCAGATGTTAACTACCCACACAATAATTGGTTCAGCAATACCCATATTTATGGAGACGTGATGAAATGAAGTAGGGGTATGGATTAAAAAGGCTTCTGTTATGGTAGCTATGGATATGCTTTAAGAGAATACAAAAACTCAGAAATTGAAATCTCTTTTATGGTTGTGGATAACAAGATACAAGCAATGAAAATTTTTAATCCCTTTAGTTTTAAACACAGGTCAGGCATACCCTTATCAACAGGAGGAGAAGTTGCAGTAGAGTTGAAAAATTTTATCTGGGAGGGGAAAAGATTCAAGTGGGATAAGGTAATCCTTCCAATAGAACAAGGTGGTTTGGAATTGCCTAATTTGAAAAGGGTGTTTCAGGGCTACACAGTTAAGGCTTCAATATGTAACACAAACAGAAAACTATTATTCAAAGTGGAAAGGGATGATAATGAAACTGGGGTGGGGGGGCTCAAGAAATGAGGAGACTGAGATGTATGATGCAGATCCTTAAGGAAAATAAAAACAATACCAAATATATTCATAAAGTAGAAAGAATTTGAAGAACTAAGCCAACAGTGGAATGTAGAAAGGAGATTCTGCCAATAGGGATGGCTGCAATAAGGGGTACAGTTAATAGGCACAGAGTGGCTGGAATTTACTGGAGAAGGAACCAAGGTGTTGGGAGCAAATAATTAGAGAGGGAAAGGTAATAGAATGAGAAGAGGCCAATAATTCATTTGGACTGCAGGTTAGAGATTGCCTTCCCTATCGAGGATTGATGTCACAGTATAGGCAAAAAAAGGAATGGGGGAATTCTAAGTGAAAGACCAGCACTGGTAAAGTTTTTAGAAGAATGTAGAACAGAAGTCCATGTTAAAAAAGGGATAATTAGGGCATATAAAATATTGAATAATTATAGAAATATGCAACAAATTCTGGAAGATTTAGGATCTTTGCTTGGGAAGTGTTTGCACATGGATTTTATACCCCAAGTAAAAAAAAAAATTCTGGTAGATTGCAAACGTTGGAAGTGTGATGGGGAAGAAAAAGCTAATTGGGAACACATTTTTTTGGGAGTATGATGAGTAGGCATATTTTAAAATTCCCTGCAGACTGCTCTATCAGAAGTACTGGGTAAGCAAATTGGATTGGCCAAGGAAATTATTATTTTTTTTTAAATCTGTTACAGATTTGGAATTACTTAGACATAGTAGGGCCTTGGTGACTGCCAAAAAAAGCGTTTACTAGAAAGTGGAAGTCCATGTCTAAACCAGGTTTACTAGAAGTAATGAATATAGTAACAGAGATAAAGAACTGAAAATTGGATATTTAGTAAAGGCTATGAGCAAATTACATAGAAATAATGGGAATTGTGGGAGCAATACATGCAAATAATGTTGTGGAGGAGAAATGAAGTTTAAGGGAAAGCAGGAATTGAATGAGCTATGCAATGTTTGATTGACATTGATTGTACAGAATATTGTAAGCATTTCACACTGAGCTGATCGAAGGAAAGACACTGAGGAAACTCGGAGCTATAATATATAACATTAAGTATCCTGTTTTTTTGTTTATTTTGTTCTTTATTTCTTTGTTATTTATAGCACTTTGTGTACTGTGTATGTTTCTAGCTAGTTTCACTGTGTGTGAGGTATTAACTGGAAATTGTCCACTTTTGTTAAGCATCTGTTGGGTTGTTTGTTTCTGATAACTTGTTGCAGTTAAACTCTTTTTCTAGAGGCTCATTTAGCTGTTTAAAACTTTCATTTAAAGGCTCACTGCTGCTTTTCAGCTGTGAGAAACATTTCTGCAGTTTGTTTCCCACCCTCTCTCACTGTTGGTATAGTGTTTTTATAGTTGGTGGCTTTGCAGTTGGCTGCCCCTAGTGTAAATTTGATCTGGGACCCTCCTCCCAGTCTAGTGTCATTACCTCATTCTACCCAGTATAGGGAGAACATTTGAGAAGGCAATCAGCTTAGTTTCTGCTACTCCTTTCTCTCTTTCCACTTAATTTTTTTATCTGCTTTTACTGTATTTGTGTTTCTTCCTACTTTATTTTGCTTTTGCATCATCTTAAAAGTACTCAGTTGTATTTATTACTGCTTGGTGTAACTCATTTTAAGCCTTTTAGTTTAAGCATTTGGGCTTCAGAACAGTTGATGTTCTTCGTCTTCCCTTGCTGCAGTCCTGACTATTGGGTATAGTCCGCGTCCCAGTCGGCCCGAATACCAGAGTATAAGGCTGACGTCGGTCATGGCGCCTTAGACTGACGTCAGTACGTCAGGGTACTAATGCGCATGACCGACGCCATTTCCTCAGTCTTTTTTGCCGCATGGTCCGATGCAGAAGCAATTTTGCGAGTGCAGGTTGGCGTTCTGAGATTTTCCGAAACCGGAGTTTCAGACCGAGTACAGAGTTGGCTAAGTAACCCGTAGAACATTTTGGTTTTTCTTGCCTCAGTATATTACGGATGTCAGAAAAAGTGAATAACTGTATTTCTTGTGGGAAGCAGATACCGCATAGGGATTATCATACATTGTGTATACCTTGTTTAGGGCCTGAGCACGACGTTGTTGGTTGCCGCTCTTGTGCTAGATTTAATAAGCACTATTAAGAGGAGGCTTGATTGTGCTAGGTTAGTGTTTGGGAAGCGTTGCAATTATACTATGCCGTCGGATGCTCCGGCCTGCTTCATCTAAGAAGCGCAAGGACAAAACAGTGAAGTCTAGGGGTGAGGAACCGGCAGTCCCGGACGTCGGTCCTTTAGAAGGCTCAGGGAGCCAGAGGTTTTGCCAGGAGTCTCTATGGAGTCTCAGGCAGATACTTTACTGTTACAGGATGTGCCTCTCAGGAAGTAGGCCAGGCTGAGGGGCTTCTCAGGTAACTGTTCTTCCCTCTCTTCCCAAGGTAGTTAGGGCCTCTCCTTCTGTTTCCAGAGCTTCTTTTAGAGGAAGGCCAAGTTCAGCTTCTGTGGGGCTTCTCCTAGCATTTCGGGCTCTGTGCCTAAGAAACATATGCTTAAAATGGCTGAAGATTTGATTACTCTGATTAGAGGTTCTATGCCCCACCTGATAAGAGGCCTAGGGTGGAACAGGAGTTTGATAGTTTTGAACAGTGTTCACAGGCTTCAGAGTCTTCTGTGGAAGACTTGCAAGAGTTTCCTGCTTATTCTGATTCTGATGTGGATGATTCCACTCCTTCAGCTTCTCCTCCTGAGGATTTTTCATTTTCAGAGACTCTTCACTCCATGAGGGAGCACTTTAAATGGGAAGGCCAAGATTACTCTGACTCCAGAAAAGGCTTAGGGAATTCTTGTTTTGCCTCAGCATAGGCCCTTAGCTATTCCTCCTGTGTTGAATGTGGTGGAGGATGTTTTGCAGAGGCTTCTCTGAACCCTGATTCCTTGCCTCCTGCTCCTGTTAAGCCTGATAGGTATTATAGGGTGCCCAAGCTCATAAGTATTTGTTTAAGAGTCCCAGGGCGGACCCAGAAACTGTTTCTCAGGGGCCTAAAGGTGTTAAAGCTTCTGTTGTTAAAATCCTGTACCCTCTGATAAAGAGGCAAGGGCTTTGGATAGGTGGGGTAAGAAAGTATATACTTCTTCCACTCTAGCCATGAGGGCGTTGAATTGTCAATTTCATATGCTGAAATATCAGAATTATCTCCTTTCACAATTGAAATCTAAGGTGGATGCTTTGGCGGAAGGTATTGAGTGTAAAGAATTGCTGGATTTGGTTCATGTGTCTGAACAAGTGGGTAAGCATTCTTTGCAGTGTGGTTTTGATGCTGTTCAGGCCTCCTCGAGGGTGGCTGCTACTAGTTCTGTTCTTCGCAGACATGCATGGTTGAAGGATCAGAATTTAGCTGAGCATGTTAAGACCAGGATTTTGGATGCTCCTTTACAGTCTGATGTGTTGTTTGGACCGCCTGTGGAAGCAGTTTTAAAGAAAATGGAGGACAAAGCTAAGTCTATGCAGACTGTTAAAGATTTTTGCAGGTGCAGCCTCCAAGTTTAGTAGAAATTGGCCTGCTAAGGGGTGGACATATCCTGCTTATGGTTCCCAGTCTAGGGGTAGATCTAGACGTGGTAGGGGCAGGGCTCAAGGTTCGTTTAGGCCTAGATCAGACAGTTCACCTGCTCAGACTTCTGGTGAGGGCAGGGGTCAGTCCTTTCGTAAGCAGAACCAATGACCTGCCTTTTCAGCTGCCAGTGGACTCTAGTCTGGCAGCTCCTTTGGGAGGAAGATTGTCTCTTTTCAAAGAAAATTGGGATTTAATCACTCAAGACAGATGGGTGCTGGATATCATTCATCACGGGTACAGATTTTATTTCCACACAATGCCCCCTTTCAAAGGCATGCCAGATGTTCCTCCTCCACAAAGAAAAGAGGCTCTCAAGCAAGTTTTTCAGTTACTCCAGATAGGGGCTATTCAGCCAGTCCCTGTGTCAGAAAGGGGCTTCGGATTTTATTCTCGCCTGTTCCTAGTACCAAAGAAGGGGAACACGTGGAGACCAATTTTGGATTTATCTATCCTCAACACTTATCTGGACATTCCCAAGTTCAAGATGTTGACGTTACAGCAACTGTTACCTCTGCTGGGCAAGGATCACTGGATGGTAACTTTGGATCTCAAGGAAGCTTACCTTCATGTGCCCATAAGGCTAAGTTGCAGAAAGTATCTGCGGTTTCGAACTGGAGATTTTCATTATCAGTTCTCTGCATTGCCCTTTGGCTTATCTACTGCGCCCAGAGTATTCACAAAGGTTCTGGCTCCAGTGATAGCTTACTTCAGGCTTCAAGGCATTCAAATTTATCCTTACTTGGACGACTGCCTGATTCTGGCTCAAGAAAAAGAACACCTTCTACAGCATCTGGAATATGTCATAGCAGTGCTAAGATGCCTAGGGTATTCTGTGAACGAAATAAAGTCCAGTCTAGTACCCTCTCAAGACATGTGCTTTCTGGGTGTGAGACTGAATACAGCAGCCCAGATGGCCTTTTTAACCCCGGACAAACAAAAGAGTCTGTCACTTTACTTCCATCAACTATCTCATCAGTCCGTGCTGACTGCAAGGACAGTCCTTCAAGCATTAGGGTTCATGGCATCTTGTATTCTGGTGCTTCCCAATGCCAAACTGCATATGAGGAAGCTGCAATGGTATCTCAAAATGTATGGACACAGCACTGCCAAGATTTGGACACTGTCATTCAAATAATACCTTGCCTTCAAAAGGAATTCTTGTGGTGGGCTCAGGAATGTCACCTAAACAAGGGACTCTCTGTGACCCGGCCAGAGGCGAGTCAGATTTTAACGACAGATGCCTCGGCCACTGCTTGGGGGCTCATCTAAATGGAAAGTGGATACAAGACAAGTGGCCTGCCAGACTACAGCATCTACATATCAACATGAAGGAGATGTTAGCAGTCCAGTTTGCATTGATGGCGTTCAAGGAGTTACTTCTTCCAGGGCAGGTGTTGATTCTGACAGACAACACAACTGTCATGTGGTACATCAACAAGCAAGGGGAACACATTCTTATCCTCTTTGCAGGCAAGCAATGATTTTATGGGAGACTGCGTTAAGCCTGCAACTGACTCTTCAGGCAAGGTTTCTGCCAGGAGCACAGAACTCCCTAGCAGATGTATTAAGCAGACAAATCATGGATCCCCACGAGTGGAAACTGGATCTTCATGTATTTCAGAAATTGACAGTGTCATGGGGAACTCCAGACATAGATCTGTTCGCTTCTCCACTAAACCACCAGCTGCCAAAGTATTGCACAAGGGGTTTCATCACACAGCTTGGAAAGTGGATGCTCTGTCTTTCAGTTGGAAAAACCTTCATGTCTATGCTTTTCCACCTCTACCTCTTCTTCCAAAGGTATTACTAAAGGTCAGACAGGACAGGCCAAGGATGATTTTGATAGCTCCAGATTGGCCTCGGCAACACTGGTACCCACTTCTAAGGAGTCTTGTAAAGAAGCCTCCATGGCCTTTACCTCTGATTCCTCATCTGTTATCTCAGAAGGACGGTCATCTGCTCAATGTCAAGCTTCAATCTCTCCATCTCACAGCTTGGCATATTCTGTGTTGAAACATGGAAGGTCTCAGCTTCCTCAACAAGTTTTAAATGTGATTATGGAAGCTAGAAGGCCTAGTACTAGGAGAGTGTACGCAGAAAAATGGAAGAGATTTTTATTTTGGTGTACAGCAAAGAATTTGGAGATTTCAGAGCCTAATTTGAGTGTGGCTCTTCAATATCTTACTGAGTTATTGGACAAAGGTTTGTCTTTCTCTTCCATAAAGATTCATGCTGCAGCAATTTCAGCTCACTATGATTGTGACCCACCTTTGTTTTCGCATCCTTTGTTCAAGCAGTTTCTTAGAGGGGCAAAGAATATAAGACCCCCAATAGAGCTCCTACTCCTGCTTGGGATCTCAATTTTGTGTTGGAAAAACTTACTCTACAACCTTTTGAGCCGGCAGCTACTGCTGAATTGAAATATTTGTCATGGAAGACGGCTTTTCTGTTGGCTATTACTTCTGCAAGAAGGGTGTCTGAGTTGCAGGCCCTTATGGCAGTAGAGCCCTTTTGATTTTCCATAAGGACAGGGTATCATTACGTACTAATCCTTCCTTTATGCCTAAGGTGGTTTCTAGTGTGGCTTTAAACCAAACTATTCATTTGCCTACTTTTTGCAGATCCTCAAAATAAAGGGGAAAAGATTTTGCACACTTTAGATGTACACAGGCAATTGCGTTATTATTTGAGCAGGACTAAAGATTTTAGGCAGTCTCAGCAGTTACTTGTTTCTTTTGCTTTAAGTTCACAGGGCAAACCTGTGTCAAAACAAACTATTTCTAGGTGGATTGGCTTTTGCATTGCATTTTGTTATTCCCATCATGGCAAAGAGGTTCCAGCTGGGATTAGGCCTCATTCCACTAGGGCTACTGCCACTTCAACAGCATTTCTAAGGGGTGGCAACTAAGGATATTCTGGAAGCAGCTACTTGGAGTTCAGTGCATACTTTCTCTAGGCATTATCACCTGCCTATATACTCTAAGTCTAGAGCTGGTTTTGCCACAGCTGTTTTACAAGGCATGTTGTCAGCTCCTGCTACTTTATAATTTGCCAGCCTCCCTTACCTCTGCTTTGGGATTCTACCCAATAGTCAGGACTGCAGCAAGGGAAGACGAAGAACATAGTACAGTTTTGTACCTACCATAAATGTAGATGTTCGAGGATTCCCTTGCTGCAGTCCAATTTACCCTCCCTCCTTCCCCTCTGTGTTTCAGGGTGGTTGTGTAGGTGCCTTTACATGCTTATATTTTTTGTATATATATTACTGTATATATTGTACATGTTTATTGGTGCAGGTTGTTTTTGGGACTTGTTTTTTTTGGTCTTCTGACATCTGGGGCAAGAAAAGACTGAGGAAATGGCGTCGGTCATGCGCATTAGTACCCTGACGTACTGACGTCAGTCTAAGGCGCCATGACCGACGTCAGCCTTATACTCTGGTATTCGGGCCGACTGGGACGCGGACTATACCCAATAGTCAGGACTGCAGCAAGGGAATCCTCGAACATCTACATTTATGGTAGGTACAAAACTGTACTTTTTACATTAAGAAGGTTTGTGGTCTGCACTGTAGTGGCAGAACAGGTAGCTTACTTACATCCTTCTAAGTTGGGAACTGCTGATTGAGGGCTCAGTGTCTGTTATTCTAAAAGTGTATTAATTCTGGTTTAAGCATTTGGGCTTCAGGCCAGTTATTTTACATTAAGAAGGTTTGTGGTCTGCACTGTAGTGGCAGAACAGGTAGCTTACATCCTTCTAAATTGGGAACTGCTGATTGAGGGCTCAGTGTCTGTTATTCTAAAAGTGTATTAATTCTGGTTTAAGCATTTGGGCTTCAGGCCAGTTATTTTACATTAAGAGGGTTTGTGGTCTGCACTCTCGTGGGAGGAGAGGCTGGACTCTGCCCTTCTGAGCTGGGAATTTCTGGTTAAAGGCTTATAGTGCCTGCATATTTTAACTGCTTCTTACTGAAATTGGTACACCTTGTTTGCTGTAGCATAGACTAGATCCAGGCCTGCTGAATCTAGCTTTGTTTGTATAACTTGAGCACTAATCCAGGCATTCTTTAAAGTATTCAATTGTATTTATTACTGCTTGGTAGTAACTTGATTAAAGTGTAACTATCATTCTAAGCCTTTTGGATTAAGCACTTGGGCTTCAGACCAGTTGTTTTACATTAGGGAGGTTTGTGGCCTGCACTGTGGTGGCAGGACAGGTAGCTTACATCCTTCTAAGTTGGGAACTGCTGATTGAGGGCTCAGTGTCTGTTATTCTAAAAGTGTATTAATTCTGGTTTAAGCACTTGGGCTTCAGGCCAGTTATTTTACATTAAGAGGGTTCGTGGTCTGCACTCTCGTGGGAGGAGAGGCTGGGGTCTGCCCTTCTGAGCTGGGAATTTCTGGTTAAAGGCTTATAGTGCCTGCATATTTGAACTGTTTCTTACTGAAATTGGTACACCTTGTTTGCTGTAGCATAGACTAGATCCAGGCCTGCTGAATCTAGCCTTGTTTGTATGCTTGTTGTTTGTTTGCTTATTATTTCCCTGAAATGCTAATTCCACCTAAAACGTGGCTTTTCAGCGCTTCTGTGGATCCCTAGTGATATCTGTATTGCTTACTGTACTTATTTCCTTGTTTCACTTGAAAGAAAGTTACTGTTTGTCATTTTTGCATTTAAGTTACCTGTAACACATTGCATTTAAGTTACCTGGCACTTGCTCACTAAGTCAGCACTAAAAAATTAAAAGCACTACACCCTCACAAACTCCCCTTGAGTACCTTGTTCCCCATTGGCCCTTTTTTCAGTTATAAAGGAATTCTCAATACTATTCTAGCATGTCCAAAGGTCAGTTGTCAATCTCCTCTCCGGTCCAACTGGTGAATCTGGGAATCTTGTGGCAGTGTTACAACTGCCTCATGTACACAGACAACCCTCTCATCCTCCCAACAAATTCCAACACATGTGAGAGATGCAACCATATAGCCAAACTGGAGGCTAAGCTCTCTCAACTCAGTACTGGCGTAACCAGTCAGGAGAAGGAAACCACACTCGCTACAATTCCAATCTCACATAGACCTCCCACGACAGCAAACCAAACACATAAACACACAAAAACATACTCGGAGGCTCTAAATAAAAATCTGCCTAAGCAGCAGAGACCTCCAAAGCAGACACCCAAGCAACCGCTACCCCAAAACAAAACACGTGCAACACATAGCTCACAAAGCCAGTGTGCCGAACAGTCACAGCCCTTAAGGCTAAACAACACACCTGATACACTTGTAATAGGTGACTCTATCGTCAGGCACACTGACGTCCCGCTCACCAGGCTGAACAAGGAGAAGGTCACGGTGAGCTGCCTGTTGGGCGCTAGGATCCACCACATAACACAAGCACTCAGGTCACTTCAAGGCAAGTACAAATACGACTCAGTCATTGTCCATGCTGGTGTGAATGACCTGAGACGTACCTCCCTGGACTACATGAAAAGAGACATAGAGGAGCTCTCTGAGCATGTAGCCCAGGCCGGTATGACCCTGACCTTGAGTAGCATCTTACCCTCACCAAGAATGATGCCACAATATGAAGACAAGATGATCAATTTCAACAATTGGCTTAAGTATTGGTATCATTCAAAGGGGATCAAATGCCTGTCAGCCTGGGATGACATGCTCGACAAGCCACGATGCTTCGCTAGGGACGGCTTGCACCTGTCACCCCTGGGCTTTCGGATATTGGCAAAGGCTCTTGCTACCCCCATAGTGCCTTTTTTTAGGCAAGGCTCAAAAGACAAATCCACCTCCATAGGTATCACAAGGGATAAGAAACTAAGAGTAATGCTACTCAACGTCAGAAGTCTAAACCTCAAGATGCACGCTTTTCGAAACTCTCCTTAGCATGGAGAACATCGATATCTGTGCAGTAACAGAAACCTGGTTCAAGGCTCCCGAGAGCACCCCAGCACTACCAGGTTATACCTCATACCATGCTTTTTGGCCCCAAAACTTGGACCGAACCACAAAAGGAGGGGGGGAGTAGCAATATTCGTCAAAGAATACCCACACCTCCAGGTTGGTGGCACAGCACGAAGCATCAGAGACTATCCATGTGCAACTAACAGTGGGTAAAACTGCCTTCCAGTTTATAGCCTGCTACAGACCACCCTTCCAAACCCAGGAACCCCACTCGGCCTTCCTGAGAACACTGGAAAATATGAAGATCTCTCCAAACACCATTATATTGGGCGACTTCAACTACCCAAACATAGACTGGGAGCATTACTCTAGCTCCAACACCCTAGCCCAAAGGTTCCTAGAATTTATAAACTCAAATGCTATGGAACAACTTGTTACCACTCCCACAAGAGGGGAAAACATACTGGACCTGATCATCACCAACATGGGGACTCTGTGCTCCAGACCAGAAGTGTATCCCTCACTGGTAAGATCAGACCATAAACTAATCTCACTGGATATTCACATCCCGACCCCACCCCCTGCCCAGAAAACCACAGTGAAAAACTTCTCTAAAGCAAATTTCACACTCCTCAAAACAGAGGTGGAATCCTTCAAAGCCTCCGGGCCTGTGGAAAATACGGCCCAGACCGCAGAATCCTTTATAAACGCATTCTGTGAACAATTTCAGGAATGCATTGATCATGCAATCCCAAATAAAACCAAGCCCCAATCCTCCAAATGCAGATGTCCTGTCTGGTGGACCCCAGCCATAAACAAACTATACAATAGAAGGAGGAAGCTACTACATGATAGAGCAAAATCCCAAAAAGGGAAGGCATCTCTGATCAGTATTAGCAAAAAACTACGGGCACTCATAAAATTGTCTAAGGCCAGGTTCGAGAGAAAAATTGCATAGGACACTAAGGATAATCTTTAGTTATGTTAGGAACCTGGGTGGGAATTCCCAGATATGCTCAGAATTAGTCCAAAATGGCAAAAAATACACCGAACCCACAGACATTGCCAACATCCTAGCTGACCGGTTCAGCGCAAACTTCTCCCCCCCCCCCACCAAAAGGGCAAATATCTATCCCAGCAGAGTGCTGCCCCCCTGATATCTCAGATGCTCAGGTAAGAGCCGCCCTCTCCAAAGCAAAAAGCACAGCATCAATGGGACCAGACGGTGTCCCAGGCTGCATCCTACATGAACTCCAAGAAGAGCTAAACCCAAACATAAAACTACTGTTCAATCTCAGCCTTACTACAGGATATGTACCCAAAGAGTGGCATACAGAAACAGTGGTCCCTCTCCACAAAAGGTGGTGCCTCAACGGATCCTGGAAACTATCGCCCCATAAGCCTGACTAGCTTGGTCTGCAAAGCTATGGAAAGGATCATCATGGACCTCATAAATAAAGATATTGGGGACCTACAGATACTGGATCCTACCCAGTTCGGCTTTAAGGGCAGATCCTGCCTCTTAAACCTGGTCGATTTCTTTGAAACAGTCACCAAGGCCATTGACGAGGGGAAGGTGGTCCACACAGCCTACCTGGACCTCGCAAAAGCCTTCGATACAATACCCCACTCGGGCATTATAGATAAGCTCACCAGCTTAAATATAAACTCCTATGTCACTAGATGGGTTGCAAACTGGCTCAAGGACAGAACCCACATGGTTAGAATTGCTGGAGCCATGTCAGACTCCAAACCAGTTAAAAGTGGCGTCCCAAAAGGCTCAGTCCTGGGACCTCTGTTGTTCGGTATATATTTCTCGAAGGTACAGGCCAACACGGAAGGACTGTGGCTGACCAAGTTCGCAGATGACTACAAGCTGGGCGCCATAATCCACTCTCTAGCCGACACAAGCATCCTCCAAAAGGGCCTCATAGAAACAAACAACTGGTGCCAGAGCCATGGCCTCAAGCTAAACGCCAAAAAATGTATAGTCATCCCCTTTGGCAAAAACAAAGTGCCCACAAATTACCACATAGGTGGTAATCCATTAAGTACAGAAGAAGTAATTAGGGACCTGGGGACCAGAGTTGATAGCAATCTCTCATTTGACAACCACGTAGCCAAAGTGGTTAGAAAAACATTTTATGTTAAGTTGTCTATCTCGCCTTCATTCTTGCTGGATGGGTTCGGAGCTGATCCTCGGCTCCGACTCGGCCAATACTAAAGCTCGAGAGCTAATTCCACCGGCTCGAGGCTCCCCCATATCCCACAATGCTAGGCGGTAACTCCTCGGATCTCGTTTGCCGCTTAGCTGACGAGGTGCTTTTCCAACCGGCTCTGCAGGTTAGTTAAATTTCTATAGTTCTAGTCAAACTTGGACCCCCTTTAAGTTAGTTTTTCTATAGTAATTAGTTAGTTACTTAGTTTGTTAGCACTCCCTTACAAATATCTTCCCTTTCCAAAATTTTTTCCAGGGTTTTTTTCCCTTAGGCCTTAGGCCCTTTCCCACCCCTCCTAGTAGTTGGAGTGAGTGTGTTTTTTTCTGTCAGGATCTTTGTTAAATTAGTTAGTTTAATTTAAATTTTAGTGTAATCTGTGTGTTTGTGTGAGTGATTGCACTAGTGTTGTCTCTTTAGATATGTCTAAAGAATCGAAGGTCTCAGGCTTTAAGAAGTGTGACTCGTGCTGTCAGAAGATGTCGTTGACAGACGGTCACACTTCTTGTGTGTATTGCCTGGGACCTTTACACCTGCAGGACTCTTCTGCTGTCTGTCACAGTTTCAGCCCTAGAGTCCTGCAGGAACGTAAAAACAAATTGATCTTGAGGGGCTTGTTGAAGCCCGAGGGTCCCCCGACCCAGTCTCTGTCGGGGAAACCCTCTAAGCCCTCCAGGCAGTCGGCTCCAGTGTCTGAGCCGTCCTCCGGAGGTTCAAAGACCATTCATACGGTTCAGACGGAGCCGATGATCTTAGACTTGCCACACGCACCGTGTCCTCGGCTCCAGCTGGAGCCGAGACAGACAAGTTGAAGTCGGTTCCGATACCCTTGTCGGAACCGACTACTAGAAAAGAGATCCAGGTCTCCTCCTATTGGCTCCGTTCATTCGGCTCCAGCATCACCGCTCTTGTCTGAACGGAGCCATAGGTCACACTCTTCTAGGTCCTCCAGACTTTTGGACCATGATTTGCAGAGGGTGGTGAGTAGACTTCTTAAGTCCGAGGCACTGGCCCAGATGTTACACAGCCCGACTCAACAGTCGATAGCTACCCCCGTTCCATTAGATATTCCTCTTCCGACTCTCTTGAGTTCGGAGCCGAGACTGTGGAAGCGTCGGAACCGATACCTTTCCTTTCGGCGCCGTCGTCTGCTCCGATTTCCTCCTTGGAGGATCTCGGCGCCGACTTCGTCGGCTCGAGGGGGGAGTGGCATCGACCCTTGTCCGACCCGCTCTCCTCTCGGTGCTTGGCGCTGGTTAGTTCGGTTCCGACATCTGCTTCGAGCTATCCTTGTCGGTGCCAGGGAGGTTTTGGCTCTTCGAGCGGAGACCTCTGGCCCTGCCTGACAGGGGTGCCTTTGAGGTCATGCGGTGCGTGTTAGAACCTGGTTCTACTCCACAGTCGGCTCCATCAGCCCCTCCCTCCACAGTGCCTGCGGTGATTTCTTCTCACCCCTTGCGGACCGTAGAGAATCTGCGCCTCAAGTATCACCAGTGGAATTTCCTCCTCTTCGAGGCCTCTCCTGACCTTGCAGGAGAACCCCTAGGAAGAGACAGTGCAAGAGGAAGCACATTGACTCCCTGAGTCTGTCACCTCTGACACTGATTTGGAGGATTCTGAGGGTTCCCCTCGCCCCTCTGAAGATGTCTCCTTTGCAGACATACTGAAATCTTGAAACAGAGGGGAATTGGCCAGCCCTTAACCCTTCAGAGGACAAGTCAGTGTACCTTGAGGCGTTTGGTTCTCAACCTTCCACCTCCTGGGTGTCCCCTCCCTTGACCCCTCATGGAAGTGGTGGCGAGGAAGGCTTGGGCGGCTCCTGACTCGTGGAACCCACCCCTAGGAGGCCAGCCAAATTTATCACTGCCCCCAAAGACAAGGAGTTTTTGTCCAAAGGTGTCTCTGTGGATGCCATGGTGGTGGCTGCAGCCACCAAGAAGGAACTAGCGGATCCTTCGGTACCTGTTCATCCTCCTAATAAGGAATCTAGGACCATGGACAGGTAGTGGCGGATGTTCTCATCAGCTACCTTTTCTATGCTAAGCTGAATTACCTGTGTCATTTCACTCGTCTCCAAAGGGACTTGCTCAAGGATATGAGTGAAGTGTTGAAGGACCCATCAGCTGTGGGGTTTCAAGATAGGATGAACTCCCAGCTGGCTACCCTTAACTCAGTAGTCAACTCCTCCATGCGCCTGATTTCGTACACGGCTGATGGAGCGAGCAGGACCACAGGTACAGGGGTGGCCTTACGCCGCCATGCCTGGATGTAGCTTTGCGGACCCTTTCATGGCGTCCTTCACTAACTCCACTTTTGATGGATCATCTCTCTTTGGTCCACAAGTGAAGGATACTCTGACAAGGTGCGAGGTAGAAGGTAAGACTCTTTCTGCCGTCGGAGTCTGTTTTTCTACCCTTTCTAGGCCTTACCCCAAAGGTCAGAAGGGGGGGAAGATGTGGTTCCGCAAACAACCACAGGGAGTCTTACCGGACGCACAGAGTCGTTTCCCCTCTAGAGGCAGAGGGGGGAACAATAATAATAGACGCCGTCCTAGAGGCAGAGGGGGCCCGCAAAATCAGGGTAGTCTAGAAACTTTCTCTGACAAACCCTTTCAGCACCCCTGAGGGGCTGCCCGACTGTCCATCTTCGGAGGCAGTCGGGGGAAGATTATCTCTGTACCCAAAAGCCTGGCTTTCCCTTACTCAAGACAAGTGGGTACAGTCTATCATATCCAAAGGCAATAGAATTCCATTCGTTCACATCCCAAAACAATCCAGAAACTCCCTTCCAGATGTTCCACCCAGTCAAAGGGAGCAAGCAGCACTAGAAATTTCAAAGCTGCTAGCAAAAAGAGCCATTCAACCAGTTCCAGCAGACCAACAAGGATCCGGAATCTACTCCAAATTCTTTTTGGTTCCAAAGAAGACGGGACTGGAGACCCATTTTGGATCTCAGCAACTTGAACAAGTTTGTCAAGAAAACAAAGTTTCAGATGGTCACGCTGCAGTCCATCCTGCCTTTTCTGGGTCAGGACAACTGGATGTGCAGTCCATCCTGCCTTTTCTGGGTCAGGACAACTGGATGTGCTCCATAGATCTCCAGGATGCGTACTATCACATCAAAATGAACAGACGATCCAGGAGATTTCTCCGCTTCAGGCTAGGAGCCAATCATTTTCAGTTCAGGGCCCTGCCCTTTGGTCTCACTACAGCCCCCCGAGTGTTCACCAAATGCATGGCAGTGGTCGCCACTCATTTGAGGGGCCAGGGATTCCAGGTGTTTCCGTACTTAGACGACTGGCTCCTGACTGCCACCACCAGGCATCTACTTCTTTTAGCCAGAGACTAAACTTTATGAACCTGTCAGACTCTAGGCATCTCTGTAAATTATGAAAAGTCTGTCTTGTCACCTTGTCAGTCTATTACCTTTATAGGCGCAAGATTAGACACAGTCTGTTAGCCAGACTCACGGAACAGAGTAGCAGACATTCACAAGCAGGTTTTTCTTCTATTACGACACAACAGGGTAAAGGTCAGACTGGTGTTGAAAGTCCTAGGGATTATGGCGGCGGCTATTCCGCTCCTCCCCTTAGCCCGCTTCAACATGAGGATTCTTCAGTGGATGCTTTTCACTCAGTGGTCTTTTCAACTTCTGCCAATGTCCCACACTATCAGCATAACTCAGTCATGCAGGAATCATCTTTCCTGGTGGGTCACATCTCCCCAACTTCTTCTAGGGAGACCTTTCATTCCCCCGCCCCCGGCTGCAACTCTGACAATGGATGCCTCCCTGATCGGGTGGGGGGGGGCATTACCAGGGCAGGACAGTCCAGGGCACGTGGCAGCCGATAGAGTGCCACTTGCACATAAATGTTCTAGAGATGAGAGCAGTGCTTTTAGCGTTGCAAGCCCTTCAGGACTTTCTTCCTAAGGGAACTATAGCAATTCAGACGGACAATATGTCCGTAGTGTGGTACATCAACAAGCAAGGCGGGACCAAATCTTACCCCTTATGTTGAGAAGCACTCAAGACTGTGGCAATGGGCGATTTCTTCTCAGCGTTTCCTGATAGCAACGCACATTCCTGGCAAGTCCAATGTGATAGCAGACAGATTGAGCAGAGCAATTCTCATGCCTCACGAGTGGTCTCTGAAGAAATCAGTGTTGGAAGAAGTTTTTCGAACTTGGGGCCAACCTTGCTGCGATCTTTTTGCCACTCCCCAAAACAGCAAGTGTCCCGATTTCTTCACCCTCTTTCCCCTACCAGGTCATCCCATCAGAGACGCTCTAGTTCACGATTGGCCTCCGGGACTCCTGTATGCCTTTCCCCCCTTCCCACTGATACCTCAGCTGATTCGGAAAGCCATCGCTCTGAAGGCCTCAATGATCCTCATTGCCCCTTATTGGCCTCGACAGGTTTGGTTTCCCTTTCTTCACCGTTACCTTTTGGTGCAACCATGGCATCTGGACCCAGTTCCAGATCTCTTGACCCATCAATCGGGTCAACTGCACCAATCCCTTTCTTCTCTGAACCTCACAGCGTGGTTCTGCCAATTCCAACCTTAGCCAGGCTTCCGTTAATATCTCACTCAGAGATATTTTGATAGCTTCTCATAAGTCTTCTACCCGGAAGATTTATAGCAGCAAATGGAAACGTTTCTCCTTCTGGGCAGCGTCCAGGGAAATAGATCCTTTTACTGCACCTATTCAGTCCATTCTGGATTTTCTAGCTGAGCTTTTCCAAGCGGGCTCTTCTCCTTCTACTATCAGAGTTCAATTGGCGGCTATATCTAATTTTCATGTGGGCGTGTCAGAGTCTACTATTATGTCTCACAAACTCTGTAAAGCCTTTTTGAAAGGAGTCTTTCTTCTTAAGCCCCCTATCAAGGATCCACCTCCTCCATGGGATCTGAACTTGGTTCTAGCATCATTGATTCTACCCCCCTTTGAACCTGCGGCTTCATGTTCTATGAAGTTGTTGTCTTGGAAAACGCTTTTTCTAATAGCCATCACTTCAGCTAGAAGGGTATCGGAACTCCATGCTCTATGCTGTCGTCCCCCGTATTTACTTTTTCACAGAGATAGGGTATCCTTGCGTACCAATCCATCCTTTTTGCCCAAAGTGTCCTATCAAGCAAATCTGAATCAAACTATTGATCTCCCAGTTTTTTTCCCCAACTATGGCAACAGGTCAGAACAGAAACTTCACTGTTTAGATGTTCATCGCCAACTTAGGTATTATTTAGACAGGACTAAACAGTTTAGAAAATCAGACCAACTGTTTATTTCATATGCGGAAGGCAAGATGGGCCTTCCAGTCACTAAAGTGTCACTTTCTAGATGGCTTACTTCTACGATTACGTTTATTTATGAGATCAGGCACCAACAATTTCCCTCAAAGCCTAGAGCTCATTCTACTAGGGCCTTAGCCAAATCCATAGCTTTTCAGGATAGGCTTCCTATTGATTCTATTTGCTCAGCAGCCACCTGGGCTTTCCCTCATACCTTCATTTCTCATTACAAGTTGGACATAGCCTCCAGAGACCATGCCAACTTTGGTTCCACTGTTCTCAAGAGTCTGTTCCGATAGGCCACCTGGGACAAGGTGCTAGGGACGCGGTCCCATCCAGCAAGAATGAAGGCGAGATAGACAACTTAACATTAAGAAGTTATGTACCTACCATAACGTTCCATGTTAGTTGTCTTCTTCTCTCCTTCTTTCTTGCGTCCCACCCTCCTTCCCCCTAGCCTGGACAGACCTAGAGGAGATTGTCTTGTGACCTTTCAATCCTTTCTCCCACGCTCTACCACCTCTATATTTTTCCTCTGTTAGGTTTAGGACACCTCACAGTCAGCCCTATAGAGGTGGGTTACCCTTTCTCCATGTTATGGGGTTTTTCTTGCTTGGCCTAGCTTTCAAACGACATCTGAGGAGTTACCGCCTAGCATTGTGGGATATGGGGGAACCTCGAGCCGGTGGAATTAGCTCTCGAGCTTTAGTATTGGCCGAATCGGAGCCGAGGATCGGTTCCAAACCCATCCAGCAAGAAAGAAGGTGAGAAGAAGACAACGAACATGGAACGTTATGGTAGGTACATAACTTCTTAATATAGCCCACCTAATCATGAAGGGATTCACATCTAGATCAGGGGAGGTCATCGTGCCTCTTTACTCATCCCTCATCAGGCCCATAATTGAGAACAATGCCCCTTTTGGGATGTACCTTACCAGACACCTGCAGCAACTGGAAAGACCCCAAAAGTACCTCACCAAAAGGATCAAAGGGCTCAAACAGATGACATATGCTGCCCGGTTAAAGAAACTCCAGCTCTACTCAGAGGCATACTGCCTGCTTAGAGGCGATCTGTGCCTGACGTATAAAGCCATGTCCAACCCGGAATTAATGGACATGCTGCACCTCAGAAAATCCAAATCCCATCAAGCTACGCGCTCGAGAGACTTGAACCTCAGCACTGAAATAAATAGGACATGCTGGAGGGACAGATTCATAACCCAGAGGCTCCCTTCACTCTGGAATAAAATCCCAATCCAGGTTAGGCAGAGACCCTCATTGACTCTCTTCAAGAGGAATCTTGATGAGTGGATGGGAGATCGTAGGTTTACCCCGGGTATCACTTCTGTGTCACTGTTAGACAGAAGCACAGTATACTAACCTCGAAAAAGGGCATAGCAAAATTAATTTAAAATGGATGGCGAAAGCCAAACACACTCTGGCTAGGCTTATAAATGCCCTAGGGCAGATAGCCTAGTATGAACCTATGAACCTATGTATAGTGTTTACAACTGGAAACGTCAGTATGGTTTGTTTTCATTCATACACATATAGTTACCAATGTCATAAGTAATAAATCAATAGAAGTTTCTTGTTTAAAAAAAAAAAAGGTGGCGTAATGTTTCTATTTAAACTAAATGGTGAGTGGATGGAGTTCACTCAGACTGGCTTTTGGATGAGAGTACTGTGTGTATGCTTTAGGGATGTTTTCAGGGAATGCACCCTGCTAAAGATAGGAGGGAAGGAAGGAATTACAAAAATGTTATTGATTGAAATGACCACAGACTTTTGGCTGAGGGAACTAGTAAATGAAATGACCACAAACTGTTGGCTGAGGGAACTAGTAAATGAAATGACCACAAACTGTTGGCTGAGGGAACTCGTAAATGTAGGGTACAAAGCTGAGTTCTGAACAATTCTTGCGGTCTTGGAAAAGCTTCCTATCCCCTCAGACCAGGTGTCTATAGTAAACCAAGTTCCAAGAGACATTTTAGCATCAGCATTTGTAAGTAAAGCTCAACTTAGAAAATGAGAGCAGAACTTTTACTACAGGCTGATTTTGCCTCTAAGGAATGCAGGCCATAGTGAGATGATTCTGGGCCTTTTGAGATTAAACAGATTTCTTAGGATCAAGAAGTTCAGGATGCTCAGATGGCAGTCCCTTCTGTCTGCTTCATTGTCCAGTTTACAAGGAGAAAAATCCTTTGGTCAGAGAATTTCCAGTTCACCTCCTTGCCATTTTGGCTTTCCCACTTCCCATGGTAGTTATGAAATGCTTATCTTGTGTCTTTACCCACTTCTGCTTCCTGGCATTCAGATTTGCCCTGACATCTGCTGGATTGGAAGCAAAAATTACAGGAGGAGTTCAAAACACTAAACTATATGATTCTCTGCTTCACAAGGCTATATACTTCTGGAAATCCAACCTCTGCCGCTCAAAAAAACTGGGAGATATTCTGGGGATAGAGAATTGTAGGGTCTCTCCTTTCTATCCCACTGAAAAAATAAAACAAAATACTCTGCAATTTTCCCTCTCTGAAGCTGCATTCCTTGTGTCCATAAGTGCAAGGGCCATTCTCTAAGCTTAGTTACACTTCAGTCTTGAGCCTTGTGATTCCCCGCATAGTCCTTCACATGTGGTTGTTACAGTGGTACTTTCGTAATGTATAGTGGAAGAATCATCAGTCCCCTGGAAGTAATTATTATTCCTCCATATCCCCTGATTTAGATAGTTTTCTATTGGTGGATGAAGCAGTTAAAGGTGAACTTGAGCATGCCCTTTGAAATTAAGTGGGATCGGACCTTAACCATGGATGTTTTTAACCAGTCCTTGGGAAGAGGCTTACACAGTTTCCCTATAAATTCAAGGCACTTAGAACAATTGAGACCATGGTAAACACATTAACACCAGTAATAGACATTAGATGCAATGTTTTCTTTTCCATCTAGGTTCAACCTGTGGGTTATTTGCCCAGAGTCGGGGGTAGCCCTAACAGGCTCAGATCTTGTTTGCTGCCGTCCAGGACTGCAGCTTGATCTTGAGCTCTGTTGGAGTTCTATCCTGATTTGTGTTTGTACCTGATGTCCTTCAAGAATGCAACTGCAGTCATAACATATGGGTTGTCCTGCCTCAGGCAGCCCTCGGTCGGCCGGATTCCAAAGTCTGGGTCCGACGTCGGCTGATGTCGCATTTCTCTCCGACGTCAGAGCGGCTGGAGTATATAAGCATCAGCCGACGCCATCTTCTTCAATCTTTCTTGCCGCGCGGTGCCCGAAGCAGAAGCAGTTCGCAAGTGCCGGTCGGTCAGCTCCTGTATTCTTTGAAACCGAAGTCATCAAAAAAGCTAAGTACCCCGTTGGGGACCTTTTCTTGCCTCAGCCGATGTCAGAAATTACTGAAAAAGTAAATAATTGTTTGTCTTGTGGTAAACAAATACCTCATAAGGATTTCCATTCTTACTGCCTTCCTTGCCTTGGCCCAGACCACGACGTCTCGGCCTGTGCCGCCTGTGCTCGCTTTAATAAGTGCACTCTCAGGCTCCGGGCGGAGTTCGCTGAAGACTTTTTCGGTGAAAAATTTGATTATATTATGCCGTCTGAACAACCGACAATGCATACTCCTAAGAAACGAAAAGACCGGGACCGACATCCTCGGTCCGCGTCTTCCACCGACACCACGCCAGAACTTACCGCGAGTGCCCCGGTTCCCTCTGAGGCGGTTATTCCACCGCTTCAAACCGAAGACACCGCATTACCGATACCTCCGATACCGGAGGCCACTCCGACGCCAGTTATTGATTTTCCTCCAGATACTGAAACCGAGGAAATGCCCGAGACCGTTGCTGTTGATAAGGTCACTCCTGCACGTGGCGCGGCTAGGCCTCCCATGTCCATGTCTATCAAGGCCTACACACGGGCTAAGGCAGCCAGCAAGACCAAGCATCTTACTGCTAAAACCTTACCTCAGCCTACTCCTGATACTCAAATCATGTCTTTGGCCGCAGATTTAATTTCCCTGATCAGAGGTTCCCAGGCCTACCTTGAGAGAGGATCCCAGCCTCCTCCTGATAAGAGGCCCAGGGTTGAACCCTCTGACCCTCTTCCTTCAGATGAAGATTCTGAGGACTCTGTTCACTCCGAAAGCCAGGAAGAGCCCTTCCAGACCTATGAGGATTCAGATGCAGAGGACTCCATTCCCTCGGCCTCTCCTCCTGAGGATATCTCTTTTGGGGAAGTTCTGCATTCCATGAGGGAGCATTTTCAGTGGCAAGGCCAGGAATATTCAGATTCCAGAAAGCCTTGAACATTCCTTAAACCCCAACACAGACCCTTAGCTATACCTCCTGTGCTTGATGTTTTGGATGATCTATACTCTGACTCCAGTGTTACCCCTGATTCTCTTCCTCCAGCTCCTGTCAAGCCTGACAGATACTATAGGGTTCCAGAAACCCATTCTCATTTCTTTAGGGCCCATTCTGTTGATTTAGAAACAATTTCCCAGGGGCCTAAAGGGGTTTTGGCTACCACCTCCAAAAATCCTTTGCCTTCCGACAGGGAAGCAAGGTCCTTAGAGAGATGGGGGAAGAAGGTTTACACCTCCACTACTTTATCTATGAGAGCTCTCAATTGTCTCTTTCACATGTTTCAATATCAGGATTTCCTGTTAGATGATTTACAGAAAAAATTGGCCTCTCCTGAACCTTTAGATAGGAAGTCTTTGCAAGAGGCTGTCCATAATTCTCAGCAGGTTAGCAATCACTTTCTACAGTGTGGATATGATGCATTGGAAGCTTCATGTAGGGCAGCTATGACAGGGGCGGTCATTCGTAGACATGCATGGTTAAAAGAACAACCTTTACCAGATCATGTTAAGGCAAAACTTCTTGATGCTCCCTTGGAAAAGAACAAGCTTTTTGGTGCTAATGCTAAAGGTGTGTTAAAGTCCATTGAGGAAAAAGCCAAGTCAGTTCAGACAGTCAAAAGATTTCCTCCAGGTTCAGCCACCCAGATTCAGCAGGAACTGGCCTTCTAAAAACTGGTCCTTTCCTAATCCTGAAAGATTTCAAAGGGTCAAAAACAGGCGTGCCCTAGGAAGAGGGCAATACAGAGGATCCTACAGGGGATGACAATGGCATCCAGCAAACCAAAGAAGTGACACAGGGGTTTCTCCTGCCCAGCAGGGACAATCTCAATGACTTTCCTCTAGTTCCGCTGACCAAGGAGCAAACAGAAGCTCCTTTGGGCGGAAAATTATCTTTGTTTTCAAAAAATTGGCACAAACTGACAAAAGACAAATGGATTTTGGACATTATAGACCACGGTTACAGGCTCCATTTTCATACCTTGCCAAGAAAACAAGGCATGCCAAACCTTCCACAAAATGAGAGGGCAGAGGCTATCAAGCAAATTTCTCTGCTTGCTCAGATCAAAGCAATAGAAAAAGTTCCACAACAAGAACAAGGTCAGGGGTTTTATTCAAGACTGTTCCTTGTTCCAAGAAAAGAAACTCAATGGAGACCAATACTGGACTTGTCCGCTTTAAACACTTTTCTCATAGTACCAAAGTTCAAAATGCTGACTCTACAGCAACTCCTTCCCATGCTGGGCAAGGGGTCTTGGCTGATTACTCTGGACCTCAAGAAGGCATACCTGCATGTCCCTATCAGACACAGCTGCAGAAGATACCTCAGATTTCTTGCAGGGCCAGAGCATTATCAATTCTCAGCATTGCCATTTGGCTTATCTACTGCGCCCAGAGTATTCACGAAATGCCTGGCATCAGTAATTGCTCATTGCAGGCTCCAGGGGATTCAAATCTACCCGTACCTGGACGATTGCCTCATACAAGCGGACACCAAACTAACCTTGACAAAAAACTTGAATTATGTCATACACTTGCTACAGGCTCTGGGATACACAGTCAACTTTCAAAAGTCAAGACTTCAGCCATCCCAGCAAATAACCTTCTTAGGAGCCAAACTAGACACAGCCTCTCAAATGGCTTACCTGACAGAAGACAAGCAAAAGAAGTTAACTCATTACTTCAAAAGTTTAGCAAAACTCACCCAGATGACTGCAAGGAGATTCCTACAGGCCCTGGGTTACATGGCATCCTGCATTCTCCTGGTTCCACTAGCAAGACTACACATGAGAAAGCTTCAGTGGTACCTAAAAAGCTTATGGTCTCAACACAGCAGCAACCTAGAAGCAACTATACCGCTCATTCCATGTCTTCAAAAGGAATTTCCATGGTGGGCCACAGTAAGCCAGTCAAACACAGGTATGTCGTTCAAAAAACCTCATATAACACAGACCATGACCACAGACGCCTCAGACCTTGGATGGGGGGCGCACATGGAGGGCAGATGTATTCAAGGACAATGGTCTCCAAAGGAAACACATCTGCATATCAACCAAAAAGAAATGCTGGCAGTAATGCATGCCATCGAGGCCTTTGGACAACAACTTCAACAAGGCCACCTACTAATACGGACAGACAACACCACTGTGATGTGGTACATAAACAAGCAGGGGGGCACTCATTCTTACCCCCTTTGCAGACTGACAATGAATCTTTGGGAAAAATCACTGAGTCTAAACATACAGTTACAATCCCAGTTTGTTCCAGGCAAAGACAATGTTCTGGCGGACAGTCTAAGCAGGAATTTCCTAGACCCCCCACGAATGGAGGTTACATCCAGACATCGTTATACGACTCACCTCGACATGGGGCAGGCCGGACGTAGACCTATTTGCCTCCCACCTCAATCATCACTTACAGAAGTTCTGCTCAAGGACATATCATCCACAAGCATGGAAAACAGATGCTCTCTCATTCAACTGGAACTCCCTAATAATCTATGCATTTCCACCTCTGCCACTGATGACCACAGTGTTACTAAAGATCAAAGCAGAGCAGCCGAAGGGGATCCTAATAGCTCCAGACTGGCCAAGACAACACTGGTACCCACTACTACGGAGCATATGTCACAACAAAACGTGGGCCCTTCCCCAATGGCCCCAACTTTTGACTCAACACAACTTCAGGACAGTTCATCCCAACATCCAGACGCTACAGCTAACAGCTTGGGAGATCCCATAAATAACCTCAATTTACCTCTCCAAGGAAGTTCAGCGGATACTAACAGAAGCCCGCAGACCATCCATCAGAAAGGCTTACTCAGCCAAATGGAAGAGATTCAGCATTTGGAATACCAACAAGGGTCATGATGCATCACTTTTGAGCATTCCACTCATTCTGGAATACTTGGCAGATATGCTACATAACGGCCTCTCATACTCTTCCATAAAAATACATGCTTCAGCTATCTCAGCTAGATACAACACTGATCCACCTGTGTTTTCACATCCTTTGTTAAGGCAATTTCTTAGAGGAATCAAGAATATAAAGCCCCCAAGAAAGGCACCAGTACCAGCTCGGGACCTCAATTTTGTCCTAGAAAAATTGACTTTACCTCCCTTCGAGCCAGCAGCTTCTGTGGATTTACAGTTTCTTTCCTGGAAGACAGCTTTCCTGCTGGCCATAACCTCAGCAAGAAGGGTTTCGGAATTACAGGCCCTAATGGCAATACCACCGTTCATAACTTTTCACAGAGACAGGGTCTCCTTACGAACCAACCCTACCTTTCTGCCAAAAGTGGTATCTAGGGTTTCTTTAAATCAAGCAATTCACCTGCCTACTTTCTTTCCCAATCCTGAGAACAAAGGGGAAAGACTGTTACATACCTTGGACATACACAGGCAACTTCGCTACTACCTAGACAGAACCAAGACCAGTAGGAAGTCTGATCAGCTTTTTGTAGCTTACGCCCCTGGAGTACAAGGAAAAGCAATTTCCAAACAGCCAATTTCAAAATGGATTGGACATTGCATCAGATTCTGTTATTCCTTTCATGGAAAGTGTGTGCCAGCCAATGTCAGACCACACTCCACCAGAGCTACAGCCACCTCTACAGCATTCTTAAGAGGGGTGCCTACAAAAGACATTCTAGAAGCTGCTACATGGAGCTCCGTGCATACATTTTCCAAACACTACAACCTCCCTTTATATTCCAGATCCAGAGCAGGCTTTGCTTCGGCGGTCCTGCAGGGATTGATAGCTACACCATCCTTTTCTTAGAGCATACCACCTCCCCCAGCTAAGCTATGGTATTCAACCCATATGTTATGACTGCAGTTGCATTCTTGAAGGACATAGTACAGTTTTGTACCTACCATAAATGTAGATGTCCGATAGATATGCAACTGCAGTCGGGTTTTCCCTCCCTCCTTCCCCTCTATGCCTTGGGTCCACTCTTCTCCCTGTTATCCTTAGCTGGGGATATCTGTTATGGTGTATCTGTTTATTGCTTATTTATTTGTCTGGAAACCTATTATTGTCTTCCAATTTGATTACAGCCTTCCTTGGAGGGCACCTGGCATCTGGGGCAAGAAACACTGAAGAAGATGGCGTCGGCTGATGCTTATATACTCCAGCCGCTCTGACGTCGGAGAGAAATGTGACATCAGCCGATGTCTGACCCAGACTTTGGAATCCGGCCGACCGAGGGCTGCCTGAGGCAGGACAACCCATATGTTATGACTGCAGTTGCATATCTATCGGACATCTACATTTATGGTAGGTACAAAACTGTACTTTCTCTAGCTTTCTATAAGCAGACGGACATCAAAGCCTTCATCAGTAGCTTCTTTGATTCTGTCGGTTGGGAGTTTGTGACCTGAGTTGGAGCAGGTGCTGCAGCCTTTTCTGTAAACCTAGATGCAGTTGCACTTAATTCCCTCAGCCTCTGGTCGTATACCTGAGCTCGTGGCTCCATCCACTATGTTTCCTTCCTTGGGTTGAATGACACTGGTGCTTTAAGAGCTGCTTTCCTTTTCTCCTGTGGAGTTGGAGCCAACACCTGGGTCTGTTTTGGATTCCACCCCGTCTTGGCCTCTCTCAACTCGGACAGCTGCGGAGCTGAGTAGACCTTGGAGCCAACCCTTCTGGGGTGGAGTTGCTCGGTTAGGTTTGACACTTTGAGTCTCCAAATCATCTTTTCCTGTTGACACTTCAGCTGGGAACAGCTTGTCTCTGGTTTCTTCATTGGGCTAGGCAGGAGCAGCTTCAGAATGTGGCATGTCCTTGGAGTCTTCATACCCCAGGGGTACTGGATCAGGGTGGTCTGATTCTGCTTTCAAAGTCAGAGAGGATATTATCCTGTCCAGAGGCAGCATGGTCAGCGCCAACCAGCATCTCCCCCACTTGTCTGTCTGGACCCACATCAGCCTGTTCTGACTAGCCTCTTTCCAGGGACCCTGGCTTTTTCCTCTTCCCCTCCAGTTTTCCCTGGTTGGGAAGGTTTTGGCAAAAGGTGATGTAAGCAAAGGCACCTGGATTCCCCAGAGGACTCTGAGGGCACCGACCTTGAAGGTGAGGGTTTCCCAAAATCCCTCCAAGAAGACACCTGTTTGAACGATTTTATGGAGCTGCCACATCAGTGGAGTTTGGATAGCAGAAGGCGCATTTCTGGAGGAGTCTGTGTTTCTGGAGGCTTTCAGGGTGGGTTCATCCACGTCTTGGTTGGTCTCCCCTCTGGAATTCACTCATTGGTTTGGTGTGTCTGAGGACCTTGAGAGAGCCTGATATCATGGAACCTATCCCCAAGAAACTTGAAAAAATCTTGCCCCTTCCAAGGACTGTCCTCATTGGAGTGAGTGTCCTGGCAGTAGCCACCAAAAAGAATAGCCAAGAAGAGAGTTCTTCAGTCCCCCCCTTCCAAAGTAAGGAAGTGTAGGGTGGTAGACCAGATGGAGAAGCACTCTTATGCATCAGCCATGTTTGCTTGAATTACCTTGCCCACTTGACGAGACTTCAGTGAGATATGTCTGAGGTATCGAGTGGTTAAGACACAGCAGACTCCAGAGTCTGACTTTGGAGAGACAGTTGTCCACCTTGCATTTGATTGCTAATGTGTACATGCATCTACTTTCTAATGCAGCTGATGGCATGGCCTGGGTTGTGGGGATGCCAGCCTTGCCATGTATTACCATGCTTGGATGAGATTGTGTAACTTTGCGTACTGTTTCAAGGTGTCCTTTAATGCCCTCTACGTTTCCTCAATCTTCTGACCTAAAGTTGAGACTGATTGACCAGGAGTGAGCAGGGTGGAGGAAGATGCTGTCTGCTATCAGAGTGCATTTTGCTAGCCCCAAATGAACCATTTCAACTAATCAGAAGGGGATAAATGCCTGTTTTTTTTTCCAAAATACACACCAGCCTTTTCAAGATGATCCTGTGGAATCTCCCCCCAAGGCACAAGGCAGGGGGGTAACCAGAATGGGTGCCGCCCACATGGTAGAGGCAATCAGCAGAATCAAGGCGTCTGCTGAGCTTTCTCCGGGATTCTCTTCCAGTGCCCCTGAAGGGTTGCCCAACTGTCCTACTCTGGAGGCAGTCAGGGGTCCTTTGGCTCTACATCCAGAAGCTTGGGTGTTGTGTTATAAACAGAGGCTACACAATTCTATTTTTATTTCCCCATGAGCCACCCCATCAGAGAAGGTTCACAAATGTTGAAATCAAAAAGCTGTTAATAAGTTGTCATCCAAGAGGCCCCACCAGATCAATAAAATGATCCAATGTCTATTCCAGATTCTTTTTTTGGTCACAAAGAAAAAACGGGACCTCTGGCCATTCTTGGATTTCAGTAATTTAAATCATTTTGTGAAACAGATCAAGTTCTGTATGATCACTGTACAGACCACCTTGCCTCTTTTGAGGAATGGTGATTGGATGTGCTTAATTGACCTCAAGAACACCTGTCATATAAGGAAAGCAAGGCAGTCCAGGTTTCTCTACTCAGCGCCAGTTATTACCAGTTTTGAGCATTGTCATTTGGTTTCACCACCACTCTCATGTGTTCACCAAATGTATGGCAGTTATGGCAGCCTGGCTGAGGCTCAGACTTTGGGGGTTCCAGGTCTTCCCATACCCGGACAGTTGGCTTCTCACTTCCTTCATGAAGGGCATCACTAGGAAGGGCCAGGAACACCCTACTCCAGTTATGCCTTTTCTTTGAATCGCCATAAACCATCAGAAGTCCAGTCTACATCCACTTCAGGACTTTGAGTTCATATCATCTGAATACTATCTGAGATTGTCAAGCTTCCAACACTCATTATCTGCCCTTCATCTTCAGGCCACATCTTTGCTGTCCTACATAAAATCTTTGGCTTCCCTAGTCCTCATATATTTAGGTCACATGAGTGCAGCAGTTTGCCTAGTTTCTGTGGTGAGGTACAACATGATTCTGCAGTGGACACTAGCGAAGCAGTGGTCCTAGTTTGACTAATCCAGTGGATTTTCCAATAATAGTGACACCAATTTGCTGGAATAAATCAAATGGTGGTTGGAGTCTCCCCAGGTATCGGCTATGAGACATTTTGTTCTTCCTCCCCCCAATTTACAGTCACGATGGATGCCTCCCTTCTTGGGGGGGGGGGGGGCTTTTCTTGAGGAACAGAGGCCAGCGGGCCTGGTGTACAGACAAGGCCAGTTTTCAGATAAATGTCTTGGAGATGAGGGCAGTCCTCCTTGTTGTAGACCTGTCAGGACCTCCTCAAGGGTGTCATCTCAGTACAGACAAAAGATATATTTGCGGTCTGATACCTGAACAAACAGGGAGTTAACCCAGTCACATTCTCTCTGTTGAAAAGCCGTGAGGGTTTTGGCAGTGGGTGAATTCCTAACAGTTTCTGGTAGAAATGCACATCTCTGGGAAGATCAGCATTTTAGCAGACAGTCTGAGCAGGAACATTCTACTTCATGAGTGGTCCCAATATCCGAGGGTTGCTGCTCAAAATTTTCAGTACTGGGGCACTCCATGTTGTAATCTGTTTGCCTTCCCATCCAATGCTAAGTGCAGCAGCTGTTATGCCTTAATTCCTCCACAGGGATAGTCATCCAGGGATACTCTTCTGTATGCTTGGCCCCAGGTTGTCTGTACTTGTATCCTCTTACCCAGTTAATATAGTTCCTCCAGAATGCTGCCTGTTGCAGAGCAACCGTAATCCTCATTGCTCCTTTTTGGCCCCAACAGGTGTAGTTGTCCTTTCTTTAGTCTCTCCTGAAGTACCCTCTATGGGTTTTGGATCCCTTTCCATGTCTGATTTTTTTTATCTAGTAGGCTTGGACTCACCGGATGTTCATAAATTCAACTTAACCACATAGTTCCTCCAGTTCCCTTGATAGGCAGAGATACCAAGCTTTCAGACAGAGTGGTTCACATTTTGTCCTCCGTTCAGAAGCTTTCTACTTGTAAAGTCTGCTCTAGCAAGGTGGGATGTTTCAGCCTTTAGGCTCAGTCAAAAAGTTTATCCCCTTTTTCAGTACCGGTAGAGGCTGTCCTTGGTACCCTAGCTGGCGTATTTTGTTCAGGGTCTATATTTTTCAGTTTTTATGGTGCAGTTGGCTGCCTTTTCTAGTTTCATGTTTGTTGAGAGAGTACCCCAGTAGTGGCTTTGAAAGATTTCAAAGACCTCCTTTAAGGGAACCATTTTATTGTGCCCTCCCATCTGGAACCAGTTTCTTCCATCAGATCTGCCCTTGTGCTTCAAGTGCTTGCTGGAGCTCGCTTTGAACCGTTGGCCATGGTCTCCTTGAAATTGTTGTCTTGGAAGACCCTCTTTGGTTCTATCACTTTGACCATGCAGGTGTCAGAACTACAGGCCTTATCTTTCTGAAAGATCAGGTATGAAGGTACCGAAGACAGGGTGTCCCTTTGAACAGATCCTGCCTTTTTGCCTAAGTTGGTCATGGAGAGCAATTTGAATCAGGCCTGTCCACCTGACAATGTTCATCCCTGAGTTTCAAATAAAGGAGAATGTTTGCTTTATTGTCTCAATGTTTAGACAGTTGAGATTCTGTTTGGCTAGAACAAAGTCCTTCAGAAAGTCCAGCCAGCTCTTTCTTTCTCGAAAGCCAGTATGTAAGTCTACTCTTAAGTGGTTATCTGATTCCTTTCAAAGGGTAAAAAGAAAAGTGGAAAGAGACATTGCTACCTCCACGGCCTTCCTGTCTAGCGTGGCTGTGGATGACATTTGTGCCACTGCTGCTTGGGTGGATTCTCATACCTGTGTCTCTCACCAAAATTGGATATTCAGTTGAGGTCTCTCTTGTTTCCACTCTGCTAGGGCCTCCCTATCCCTGTGGTGTACCATGGCTGGGGACTCTGTCTCACAGGTTCAACTCTGATGGAGAAGACATCAGATACAAAAGTTATGCATTTGCCATAATGATAGGTTTGTGTTGTCTCTTTCCATCTGGTTCAACCCTCCTGCCTATTTTTCACTTCCTGTGTTAGGTTTTCTCAATCCTCTGGTTGGCCATGTTGGAGAGCTGTCATTTCCCTTCTGTTTGAGGGTCCTTGGTGTCAGGAGTTTTCTGGAGTTAGTGACATTGTTGGAGAGGGACAGACTCTATCTGAGGTTTGCCAGTTATGTGTAGGCTTTATTGGTAGAGGAGGTGGAACTCGGGGGCACTGAAGTATATTTGATTTGACTGGTCTCTGATCTGAGTCTGATCCACCAACCCACAAGTTGAACTGGATGTAAAGACAGCACGGATCTATAGTTATGGTAAGTACATAACTTTTGTGCATTTCAGATCATCCTGTGACCCCAGTATCCTCTAAATGTAGTCAGTACCACTGTTATGTAGTATATCAGCAAAAGAGGGACACTTGTTCTTGCCTGCCATGCAGACTAGCTGTTTTGGCTTGGAATTTGCTATCAAGTCAGAGCAAAAAATAAAAACCAAAAAGGTCCAGCGCAAATGGGTTAAAAATTTGAAATGATTTATTCAGGTAGCTTAAAAAAAAACAAATAGCATACCTGTTTCGGCAACAGCCTTCCTCAGTGCTTTAACACAACTAAAAATGTCTGATCCTTAAATAGCATCATTAGCATTCACAAATGTTATTGTTTGGATTAAACATTATGACAAATTTTGACCAGGTTTAAACAAACCCCCTAGCCTGATAATCCAACCTGATTCCTTATTGTTTAATATAGTGTGCCAACCACCTTTGGAAAAATTATGACCCTGAACTTATCAATGACAGTAAATGTAAATCTGGTTGTTTTATGAACCAAGGTGTGCTTGAACAAAGCATTGGTGGCTCTCCTGTTCCTGATCTCACTGAGGTGTTCGGATATCCCGAAGTCTCAGTGTTCTAGACGTTTGTCCAACATAAAATGCTGAACAGGTAGCCAAATAAACAATCCATTCTGAACTACAATTTCCAAAACACAAAATGTCATAGACCTTGGGAATATTAGAGCTGGTGACAGTACTGGTTTTAAATATATGGGGACATGCAGAACACTGTCCACAAGGTACACATCCCTTGATCTTATTCCCAAATGTGGTAAACTGCTGAAGTGAGGGCGGAACCTTGTGTTTGTAATGGCTAAAATGGGACCCTAAAGTGGGCCCCCTACAAAAAGAAAATAAACGTGGAAGAAAGAATTTCATTGAGCTTGACATTAGCTTTTAAGATATCCCAGTGTTGGTTAATAACCTGCTTAAAGGTTTGAAAATTCCGGCCAAAGGTTGTTGCCAATCGAATGGGCTGTTGCCCATCTCTGTTGACATCAGACTTTTTGTATTGTAGTAAATTTGCTCTGGATTGTTGTCTAACATGATTCCCAGCCTGCTATCTTTATATCCCCTCTGGATAAAGCGGTTATGCAGATCTTGTTCATACGGGGCATTAGTGTCCTGTGTAGAACAAATGCGACCCATTCTCAAAAACTGTGATTTGGGTATATTGTGGATGATGGAGGAGGGGGGTGATGTCTACCAGCATGTAATAATGTATTGTACTGAGGATATTTGTGAAAAACCTCAGTTTTTAGGGTATGATCTAAATCCCTAGTAACAGTCACATCTAGGAAAGTAATGGTATCTTTATCGGCATTCAAAGTAAATTGAATGCCCCATTTATTCTACTTAAGGTATTCCACAAATTCCTGTAAAGAAAACATATCACCCCTCCACACCATCCATCAATCATCCAAGTAGCGTCGCAAGATGTCAGTTTCTCCAAGAAATAAATTGTGTGAATCATCATAAATGAGCTGATGTTCAATATAGCCCATGAACAGATCTGCATGCATGGTGGCAAAAGATGCCTCCATGGCCGTACCCTGAACTTGCCAAAAACATTTGCCAAAAAAGTAAAAAACATTTTTGGTCAACACGTGTTCAGTTAAACCAAAAACGTGTTGAATCCAGGGGGATAAATGTTAGCCTGATCCAAACAAAACTGCAAGGCCTCAAGCTCAGGCCAGTGTGGAATATTGGTATATAGTGAGGGCACATCCAAAGTGCACATTAGCCATTCAGGCTCTAATTGCATGTTGTCAATAATTTGTAAAAAGTTTGTAGTGTCCTGAATTATAGCACAAACAAGAGGCAACAGGGGCTGTAGATATTTTGTCAGAAAGGCCAACAATGGTTCAGTCGATGAACCATGTCCGGAGACTATGGGACTACCTGGGGGGGAGGCGTTGGACAAATTCCTCAGGATTTTGGGTAAGAGATACAAATATTGTGATTGAGGGTCGGAAACTGTTAAATGATGAACAGTTTTCTTGTTGATAATACCCTCCTCCAAAGCAAGATTGAGAAAATTGTCAATTTCTTTTTTAAACTGTAGTGTAGGATCTAATGGCATACCCATATAGAATTGTCCATCCCCCAATTCTCTCTCCGCCTCAGCCATATATTTATCCCAGTCCTTAATCACTATTGCCCCTCCCTTGTCCACTGGTAATATTACCAAATCTTGTTGAGCCATCAACTGGTGCATTGCTTGTTGTTCCGACATGTTTAGATTATAATTGATATTTGGCATAAGGGATTTGTTGAAATGTAAATCTTTTAACACACAATCTTTGAAAATACCCACATATTTATCCACTGGAGGAATAAAGTTAGATCTATGAAACTGAAAATCAGTAGATCTTTGGGTATTGTCGTTATCCCAAAAAAAAAAAGTCTTCGATTCAATAGTCGACAGAAATTCAAAACATCATTAACCAATGAGTTTTCATAAACAAAAACAGGCACAAAATTCAAACCTCTGTTAAGTAACTTCAATTCACTTTCTGAAAGAACATAACTGGAAATGTTATGTACATTATTCTTTAAACTTACTGAGGTATTATTAGGTCCAACAACTGCTGCAAATTGTTTATTTGCCCTATGTTTCCTCCCACCCCTGCATCTGCCCCCCCCCCCAAGGGTCATTACTAGGGCGTCTTTTAGCAGTGGGAGATTCAGAAAGAGGGGTGAAATCAATATCAGTGGCTGAAGATGACTCATCCCCTGAAGTGCCACTGGGTCCATTACAGCCTTTTTTTTAGTGTTGAACGTGGTCTTTTTCTATTTGGCCCTGATTTCTTCCTATCGGAATCGGCAAATCTGACATTTTTCTGTTGAACCCCAAAGGGTTTGCCCCTTTCATAATCTATCCCATCTCTGTTAAACTTATGTAACTTCTTATTTTTCAGTTGTTGTTCATGGGCCAACAAGTCCTTGGCTAACTGATTGAGGGTGAGCCTTTTTTCACCAAATATTTCAAACTGTTTCACCTTCTCATAACTAGAATGTACTTCTGCACAAAATTTCTCAATGGTCCTTTCATAGTGGGGAAATGAGAGTATCCACAAACATCATTGGGGCCTTATGTTGGGCCTGAGCCCAGTCATCCAACAATATATCATCCATCATACTGACCCATGGTTGTATGCTGACCCGGAGCCCACGAGGAGAAATCCCTCGAACCTTATAGGCCTTAAATAACTTTAGATGCCACACGTTAGTCCTCAAAGATTTCATGCTCTTACTCAATTTAACAAAAATGCTAGCACAAATATCCTCAGGATTCGAGGAACCCTAAGTATTTCCTTCCTTGCTGTTAGGCCCAAGCCCAAAGGCTAATAAATCATCACGGTCTGCTGATAGACCTTGTAGAAGTTTGGAAAAATCCATACCAAGTATTAATATTTACCAAACCCTGTAAAAAGTGTGTAGGTCCAAATTAGCAGTTTACAAGCTATGATGTTCGCCCCCACAAATGGGCCTAGATACACAAAAAGGTACAAATATATATTGATTTATGGACCACTGAAAATTCCCAGCTGAATATGAACAGTTAACATCAATGTAGCAAGTAATTCTGTTCAAATGATAACCCTAGTATACAAGAAACCTATATCTAAAAAAGGTCATAATGTCCAACAACTGATTAGCATAAAGATGTAAGCAAGCACACACACACACACACACACATATATATATATATATATATATGTGTGTGTGTGTGTGAATAGTATTAACAAAAACATATGAATTATTAAAACAAGGCATGCATATAATATCACAAATGCTTGTGGAAAAATACCAAATATATTAGAAAAATGTCAAAAAAAGAGCAACCATCAACATGTTTTAACATTCCTTCAACTTGGAATATATATTGATATCAAAACAACTCAGCTCCCAACCCACACGAGTAGTCACTGAATCTGATTGAACAGCAACTGACAGCGATCCTGGACATTTCAAGCACCAAAAGTCTTACTGAAGTCAATGTGGAGAGACTGGTGAACAACATTTTGTGGGCAAGAGGTTTTACAGAGCTCCCTTTGGCTCCCGCCCCTGTGGGCTCAGGAGCCAAATCTTCATTCGCCCCTTTAACTACTACTCCTCTGACAATCTCCGAGATGTCAGAGTTTACCACTCCAAGTCGTCAGGCGCTGATTGTATCAGTTCTGGAGATCTCTCTCGCTTCAAAACCAGTTATCACCCTGAGTTGATCCGGAGATGACCTGGAACCGTATCTACCCTGTCGGGCTCCAAGGGGCAGGAGTCGAGACTGATTTTTTCAGAGCTTTCCCTGCACTTTGGAGCATCGGCACTGTTTAGATCAGCTCTGTCTTGAGGGCTGTCTCGTAGGAGCGGGGAGTAACTATGGTCCTGAGGCACTGTGTTTCGGGCTCCTTCCATCTTCGAGGTGGCCAGTATTCAAGGCAATGGAGAGGACCTTGTCTATTGCAGTGACTGTTGGTCCCTTCCTCGTCAGAGCAGATAACTTCCTCACACCCAGTTGTTCGACTTGTGTCTCCACTGCGGCAGCGAGTATCGAAACCTCAGGAATCTTCTGATACCTGCTGAGACTATCCCACTGACAAGGTTCCTCAGAAGAAGTGTAGGAGGAAGCACTTAGATTCCTCGCAGGAATTGGTCATGGAAGACATTGATTTTGATGAAGGGGAGGGGTCACCCCTTGATGATGTCTCCTTTGCAGACGGCCTACAAATTTTGAAACTGAGGGGTGATTGGCAGTCCCAAAATCCTTTCTTGGAAGAATCCGTTTTACCTGTAGGCTTTCGGTACTCACCTGTCTACCTCTTGAGTGATCCTGCCTACCGACTCATTCGGTTGATTTCTCAGTGGGCGTGTAAGGCTGCAGACACCATTGAGCCCATCCCCAATAGACCAGATAAAATGTTATGTGCACCGGAGGACAAACAATTCTGGGCAAAATATTTAGTGGTAAATGCCATGGTTGTAGTGGCCGCCATAAAAAAGGAGCTCGCTGAGGGGAGTTCATCTCTCCATCCACCCAACAGAGTTTCCAATGATAAGTTTGGGAAGCGGATTTACGCTTCACCAACCTTTGCCTTACGGTCTTTGAATTTCCTGGCACGTTTTACTAGAGTAAAAAAGGATCTGATTAAGGAGTTGGATACCTTGGCAGGAGCTGTTAACTGAGGTAGTCCAAGAAAATGTTGCTTCCCAGTTGGCAACCCTGAAGTCTGTCAATCTCGTCCATGAGGCTTACTGTGCCTGCAGCCGAAGGGGTCACAAGAGTGGCAGGTTCCGGTGTAGCCATAATGAGAGACACCGGGATGCATCTGTGACTTTGAGCCATTTAAGTGTTCATTCGTCTATGCTCCTTTTGACAGATCGTCTGTTTGCCCCAAAAGTAAGAGACATTATCCAGGTGTGAGAAAGATGGTAAGACTTTCTCCTGGCTGTTTGTGTACATTTTTACACTCCCCAAAGATCCTTTTCCAGGAATCAGAGGAGCAGTGAAAAGATGCGATTCAAAAAAATCCCAAAGGCCTTTTCAGGGCACACATGGTGCCAGTGCTCCCAGGGGCAGAGGGGGAAACAACAATGGAAGACACCGTCCACATGGCAGAGGTGGACCACAGAACCAGGGCTTCAGGGACTCCTTCCCACGTAAGCCTCTTCAGCGTTCCTGAAAGGAGGCCTGATTGTCTTCCTCTGGAGGCAGTCAGGGTATGCTTATCCTTGCACCAAAACACTTGGCTAAGTATAACAAATTCTTGGGTGCAGTTGATCATTTCCAGAGGTTATACAATACCCTTTTTCCTTTATCCCTTCGTATGCCAAAAAAATCCCTAAGGTTCCACCCAATCAGAGGGAACTAGCAGTTCTAGAAATACAAAAAACTGCTGGAGAAGAAAGTCATCCAAGGAGTCCCACCAGACCAGAGAGGTTCTCGAGTTTACGCATGATTTTTAATGCCAAAAAAGACAAGGGACTGGAGACCAATTTTGGATGTCGGTGTGTTGAACAAATCAGTTTGGCAAACAAAATTCCAGATGGTCATGGTACAGTCCATTCTTACGTTTTTGGAAACTGATGACATGATGTGCTCGATAGATCTTCAGGATGTGTATTATGACATTAAAATGGACAAGATCTCAAGAAAATTCCTCCACTTCTGGCTGGGAGCCCGTCATTACCAATTCAGGGCACTGCCCTTTGGTCTCACCACAGCCTCCAGGGTGTTCACCAAATGTATGGCAATGGTAGCAGTTCACTTGAGATTCCCGCTGTTTCCGTACTTGGATGACTGATGCATTACTGCTGTAACCAGGCGTCGGTTGATTAGAGGCAAGGGATTACATTCTCAAGACCTGTGTGTACCTAGGAGTAAGTAAATCATGAAAAATCTCAACTAACTCCAACTCAGTGTTTAGAGTTTATAGGAACAGTGCTGAATGCGACGACAACTGTAGCATCCTTTCCTCCATTGAGACTTCGAAAAATCATAACTCTGATTCAGAAAATAATCCACAGCAAGAGCAGACCCGCTTGACTAATTTTACAGGCTCTAGGTTCTGTGGCAGTGACAATAACTGTAGTTCCCCTGGATGGATATCACATGAGAATTCTACAGTGGCTACTGGCATCACATTGGTTTGTTATACCGACCCATGTCAGACCAGATTCTGATCAAAAGTCATTGCAGAAAGGATCTAGCCTGGTGGATTCGCTCCACAGAAATTCACCTGGGCTGCTCCTTCATCCTTTCAGAACCCAAGGCAATAGAAACCACGGATGCTTCCCAGATTGGGGAGAGGGGCATTTTGTGGGCAAAACTGTCCAAGGCACTTCGTCCCCCTTAGAGGCCAACTTTTGCATATCAATGTTGGGGAACCAAGAGCAGTGCTTTAGCATTGCAAACCTTTCAAACAGCTCTTCCTGTGGGAGCAGTTGCAATTCAAACACAATATGTCAGTATTTTGGTAAATCAACAAACAGAGGAACCATATCTTACCTCCTTTGTCGAGAAGCGCTCAGTGTGGCATTTGGCAATCTTTTGCAGTCAAAGTGCTGATAACACACATTCCAGGGAGTTCCAGTATGATAGCAGAGAAACTGAGCAAATGTATTCTCTGGCCTCATGAGTCGTCTCTCAATCCAAAAGGGACGGAAAAGATTTTCCATCAGTGTGGCCAGCTTTGCTGCGACCTGTTCGCCTCTCCCCAAACAAGTACAGCAACTACTTTGCCCTGATTTCCCCTCTGGGGAAATCACCAAGAGACGCTGTTATTCACACCCCCCCCCCCCCAACACCTCTAATTCCAAATTTCTTACAGAAAGCACTCAGGTTGAAGAGCAAAGTAATCCTCATTGCTCCTTTTGGTGTCGACAGGTGTGGTTCCCCTATCTTTGGCCTTGTCTGATTCAATGTCCGTGGACTGTGGACCCAGCTCCAGACCTTCTGTCCCATCCAGATGGACTAATTCATCCAGACATTCTGAACTTCAAGCTAACAGCATGGTTTCTCCGGTTCCATTGGTTGCCAAACAACTTAAACCTTTCATTCCCAGTACGCCAGATTCTCCTTGCTTCTCATAAGCCTTCTACCTGTAGACTATACTTGTAAATGGAAGAGATTTACCTTTTGGGTTCGTGAATGGGATATTGACCCCTGTTCCACATCTGTTGATAATATTTTAGATTTCTTAGCCTCTTTCCAGTGCAGGAACTTCCCCCCTCTACCATCAGAATACAACTGGCAGCAATTTCAAATTTCCATGAAGGTTTGGAAGAACATCCCTTGGCTTCTCAGACTTTGTAAGTCTTTTTTAAAAGGGACACCTTTACTGAAACTTCCTTTCAAATATCCTGCTCCACCTTGGGACCTAAACCTAGTGTTGCAAACCATTGTACATTCTCCCTTCAAACCATCTGTAGATTGTGATCTGAAGTATTTGTCATGAAAAACGTTATTTTTGGTGGCAGTCACCTCTGCTAAAAGAATTTCAGAAGTTTGGGCCTTATGCGGACCACTTATCTGATTTTTAACAGACAGTTTCCTTACGAACGAATCCCGCATTTCTACCAAAAGTAGTGTCAAACACTTAATATCAATCACACTATTAATTTGCTTGTATTCTTTTCAAAACAGAGGTGAATACTGTGTGCATTTGCTAGATGTTCACAGACATTTGCAATTTTGCCTTAGGACGAAAGACGTGGGAAAATCTGACCGACTGTCTCGTTTTCAAGTGCCAGGTTTGGTAAACCAGTGAGCAAGGTGACCTTAGCCAGATGGCTTAATGATTGTATTTCCTTTATGACAAGAAGAAAATTGCCTTGCCTAGGCCTGTTAAGGCACATTTTACAAGATATGTTGCCTCTTCAGCAGTTTTCCAATCTAGACCTTCAGTGGGTGAAGTATGTGCAGCAGCTACTTGGGCTTCTTCCCCTTACCTTTATTACTCATTACAAATTGGGTGTGGTCTCTAGGGGAAGGGGAAGAGCATCCTTTGGCTCAGTGGTCCTCAGGAATGTCCTTCCCTGAGTCCTGCCAAGGTCTAAGCTAGCTGGGGACTCTGTCCCATAAGTCAAGGATAAAATGAAAATTGACAACCTCAGATAAAGAAGTTGTGTACTCACCATAATGTTCCATCTGTGTTGTCCATTTTCATTTATCCTCAACTCCCCTTCCTCTGTCCCCCGGCCTTTGAAGACTTTTTGGTGGAACGGATAATATACTTTTAAGTTACTGTGATCTTTAAGGCACAGCAGATATGACTTCCATTGAGGCTTCCTTATGTGCGACTTTATTCTGAAAACTCAATCTGAGGCAATTGGGAGAGAAGGATTGTGGGTAGAGGTGAAGCTTGAGATTTTGGACTGCACGAGCTGTAGTAATGGCTGAGTATGTTCCAATATTGAAACCGAACCCATACGTCAAGGATAAATGAAAATGGACACACAGAAGGAACATTATGGTAAGTACACAACTTTTTTGTACAAGAAACCTGTTAAATGTAACAATATTTTGCATAGAAACAGTATGCATCCTCACTTCAATCCAAATCCAAGAGTGTAGCAAGTAACCAATTCTTGAGAATAGCTAGATTAAACACTCAAGACAAAAATGTTAGAACAGATGAAGGTTCTTAAGATCATAGGAGGTTACTAGGCTAATGGCCTTGGGGCCCTTACAAGCCTAGCCAAGAGTTTATCCCCAAAAAAGAACCCGCAGTCAGCATCTATCGCTCCTGTCATTGGGAGACACAGGCGGAACTGCTGGAACAAATTTGTGATTTCCCATCCACTCATCAAAGTTGCACTTGAACAAGGTCAGCAAGGTACTCCAACTTGTATTGAAAGTCTATTCCAGAGATGGGGCAGCCTTTGGGAAGACGTTATGGTGACACCCCATTTCGAGCCCAGTACCATCTGCCTTCATCACCAGTGCACTAACACGTCCGGCTACAGAGGCAGGTTGCTGATGAAGACTTGACCCTTAGAGGTTACAAGCATGAAGTCCAGCAGATATGTGAGGACATTAAAAAGAAAAGAAATGCAGTTGCTGTGTCTGTTTTCTCTAACCAAGTAGAGCACGATACCCATACTACCACTAAACCTAAACTTAGATGTACCTTGACTTATAACAGGAGCTCCTTAGCGATAGAAAATATAATCCGTAAACACTGACACATGCATACTACAGTGTGTTCCATCACTTGGTAATTATATCCCTTCAGGACCCCTGTTTTCACATAAGAGACACAGGAATGTAAAAAGCATATTATGCTATAGAGAACAACCAATATTGTGGTTTACATACATCCAACTCATGGAAAAAAAAAAACACTTATGAATGTGGCAATTGTGTATTCTGTAAGTACATCAACAGTAGGGAAATTATTATGCATTATGTAACCGCCACAGTTTTTGAAATTAGAGCCTATGGTAATTGTAACACCAGGAAGCTGGTATATCTAGTAGCATGCAGTCACTGCACTTCCTATTATATTGGTAAAACAAACCAGAGGCTTAAAGACCACATGTCCAGTCATCTTTCAAATTAACAGAGTAGGAGTTACTAATGCCTTAACCAAACATAAGCTGGAAAAGGGATCTACCCACGGTTTTAAATTTCTGATTTTAGAAGTTGTCTATGAAAACATAAGATCTGAAAATATTGTTCTCAGAACTAAAAGAGCGGACACTAACTGGATTTTGAGGTTTAAGGCTCATATTATGCCAGGGTTTAATGGTATTGCACCTCTCAAACTTGTACTCATAACCAAACACGAGTCTGTATAAATACATTTGTTGCAGCGATATATGTACATTTCATATGCAAGTCAGCTGCCTTTTTGTAAACTTTATATAAGTTTTTTATACCCATTTTTATATCTGGTATATGTTTTTACAAGCCTTTAAGTTTCACATACTACTTATTACGTATGATGTTTTGAAAAGCATACTGTTCCTTTAATTTTAACTGTCAGCTGATTTGTGCATGTGACGGTTTTACACTATTTAAAGCATTCACCGGTCGATGCAAGTTGCTTTGTACGCTTGTGGAAGCCCTCTGTGCAAATGTTTTATGCTTGCATGCCTGAAATTTACTTGTGAATATTAAAATTATTTCAGAGTGCATTTACTCCACCCTGGTTTCCAGTGATTTCTTATTAAATACAGTCGGTGTGTCACTGGATTTACCTATGTGCTGGTTCACTTTTTTGCCACTTTGATCCTAGGTACCTTAACTGTGGCCAAGACATCGTTCCACCTGCTCGTGGAGTTATTCAGCAGAAGTCCCATGCTACTCTGTCCTGCAGTATGTTGTCCTTAGCAGCAGGGAACCCTGGTAAAATTAAACCTGAAGCACCTAATTCTTGCAGCCCAGTGGATGGAACCCTGATTCCAAATTGGGAACCCCCCAAAGTTTTTAAATCTTCAGAAAGGTCAGGAAGTATTCCAGTAGAAATGTTACTTTTCTAAGTGGACCTGATTTTCAACCTGGTATAAATCTAAGAGCATTAGTCACAAGGCAACCATAGTCCCAGCAAGCTGCTCCTGTACCCTTCTTACTTTTAGAGATATTCTTTTCTGTGCAAGGGTTAAGACGCATTTGTGCTATTTCATCCTGTCTGCCTCTAGACCCACCTTTTTCCTGTTGTACCCTTCTTGAAACCATTCATAAATATTTCTTAAAAGGGGTCTTGCAGTTAAGGCCTCCAGGGAACCTGGATCCAAGCGTCAGTGTAGAAAAGCTGACTTTCTCCCTTTGAATTGGTAGTTGTTGCAACTTTAAAGTTTTTCTTGGAAACCTTTGGTTCTGGTAACCATCACACAAGCCAGAAGAATCTCAGGACCAATTGGCCTTGATGTGCAGAGTACCTTATATGATCTTTCAAAAAGGATGGAATTGCCCTTAAAACCAGCACATCATTTATGCCTAAAAGTGTTAGAGGTAATGTCCCTTTGATGCAGAAGGGTAAAGCCCTTTTAGTGCCTCAGACACTCCAATGTTCGATTAGCAGCACAGGTGGTAGAGGGGGCTGTAAGGTGAGGATAGTAGTGGCTGATGTTGTCTCGCCTGTTTTTGGGGGTTGGGGAGGGTAGCAGTGTTGCCAGGTCTATGCTGTATAAGAGGTGAGCTGCTTAGCCGGGGGATTGATCATGTACCTGATAATGTCCATGTAGCTCCAAGGACAACGATTGCTGAGATGGAGTAAATACAAAAGAAGGATGCAGAGACAATCTTGAAGAATACTGGTGAGCTGGAAAAGAAAACATATGTAGAGAAAGTAAAAGAAGGCAGAAGTGGAATAGCAGAAAAGGTAGAAGAAAATGAAAAATGGAAGTATGTGGTAAGGTTTCAAAGTAAAAACTACAAAGAAATGGACAGATATGAAGTGTGGGACAATTTAGTAGCTCCTTTGGGTGTAAAAGCACAATGAGGTAAGAACATTTATTCTTGACAGACATTTTGTGACTTGTTTGAGACTGTGGTTTCAATGGAAGAGTTTCTTGTAGAATATGAAAACAGAATAATCCATGGAATCTTTGTGATAAAAGCATTTAACATGGAAACAAGAAAGAAAATTATGTACAGTTTCGAACAGAGGTTGAAAGACTTTGAAAGGACATTTGTAAACCTTATGTAAAGAAGTACTAGACATTGCAAATATTTATGAAAAAAGTGGTTTATGGACTGGTGGCTGGGATTGTAATATTGTGTTAAAAATAGAAAAAAATATATACCAAGTATGATGAATGTGGAGAGGAATAGGGGTGTCGTAAAATATTGGGCTCAACCCAGTCCTTTTTTTGTGGAAAAGGACATTTGGTAAGTAACTGTGCCAAAAGAAAATGTTATATTTGTGGGGAAATAAGACATAATGCAAAAAAATGTGAATTCACATGTTATATAACAAAACTGGACATTTATGGATAGATTGCAAACATGAAAATAAGAGTAAGGAAAAAGAAAAAAAATGAACAAAAGTTTTAGAATTAGTAGAAATAAAAAAATAGAGGATGTAGAGGGTTCTGAAATAAGTGAAGAATGCAAAAATTGGGAGGTAGTAAAAATCTATTGGTAAAAAGGAGGGATATGTACAAAAGAAAAAAGGAAATGGATGAAAAAGAATACATACAGCTGATGATTTGGGGTTGGTATAGTGGTTAAGGTGTTGGACTCACAGACACAAGATAGTGTTTGAGTCTCACCTTTAGGAAGGAAATTGACTAGGCTTAGACGCATATTAAGAAAGTTAGCCTAGTAATTAGCTATGAACTTATGAAACCATGAATTTAAGGAAAAGGGAAAATTGAAATTTTAGAGTTCTTTCTGTAAATGTGAGTAGTAGTAAGAATATAGTAATAAAAATAGGGATTTGGAGAGGTGTGATGCGTGTGATTCATATGTAATTATATTAGAAGACACAATATTTTTAACAAATGAGATTACAAACAGTGATGCTGTGGGGAAGAAAGATAATTTGGAATTTGGGAAATGAGAGATCTTCTGAAATAGCTGTATTCTGTAGAAATACCGTAAGAAATTACATGCAACTTTAGCAAAAATGGGAAGATTAATCATTGTAGATATGAAATGGAAAGAACAAGTATCATTATATGCTTATAGTAATTGTAAAGAAAGGGAAAGTTTATTTCATCGGATTTTAGACTATGTAATGATAAATATGAATGTTATACCAACAGGAGATTTAATTGTGATTTAAGAGGCAAGCTTCAAAAGAAAGGAAATGATAGAAGAGAATTGTTAAGTTATAAGATGTGGTAAGTTGAACTTTGGGACAAAAATTCATGGACTTAGGGGTATGTATAGATCTGAAATAGATTTTATATTGACTATTATAGTAAGTATCAAAAGGTTTAGTTATAGGAGAAGGTGTGATTGTTGAAATGAGGTTTTGTGATCATCTTGCAATATGGCTAGAGATAAAGTAAAACAAGGAATATATAAACATAGGAATAAAAAAGATTAATGAGAAAGTATGGAATGAAGAAGCGAGATTAGTAATACAGTTATGGAAAGATCATGTTACTATGAGAACATTTTATAAAAATTGGTCTGAATGGTGGATGATTAATGAAAAATAAAAATGTTTTTTACGGTGGCAATATGATGTGGGAAGCAGAGAGAGAAATATAAAAACAATGCATTGGAAGATTTAGGACATAATGAGCAAAAGTACTTTGACAAAGAAATACATGAAAGAATTCAAGAAAAAGTAAGTTATAAGCAAAGAAGAAGATGGTAAGTGCGAGAAAAAAAATGTAAAAGTAGAAATGGAAAGAACTCGGGAAAAGATAATGAATAGTTTAATACAGTACGCACAAGAAATGATTAAAGAAAAACAGGTTGTGAAAAAACATGGAAAGTTAACAAGTTAACTGAAAAAGAGAATAAAGCCTTGGAAATGGAGATTTTGTTTAATCAGCTAGATAAAGTATTAGGCAAGTAAATGTGCATAAGGCTGCAGGACTAGATGGAATATGGTATGAAATGTGTAAAAATTAAGGGATTGGCAAAAATGTTAGACTTTAAATAAATGGTTAAATGAAGGTTTTATGTATAAAGAATTAAGTAGTAAAATACTTACGTTCACATGGAAGAAGGAAGATGGAAGACAAACTGGAGACTGTATTGAATAGTAATTATAAAATCATTCTGAAAATAATACAAGAGATTTGAAAGTAAAATGTAAAATATTATGGAAGATAGTATAAAGGGGAATGGTTGTCAAGAATTAATGGTAGAGAAATAATGGATGATATGAATAGAAAAGTGAAAATTAAGACAGGAGACATTAATAAGGCATTTGACACAATTGGGCATGAAATCTTGTGAGGAGTAGTGGAAAATAGAATATAACTGAGAAAGTTAGGAAATTTTGTATGTTGGTGTATAATAGTAATAAAATAAAAATACTTGTAAATGGCTGGTTAAGCCAGGGTGTACATATGAAGAGCGGTGTAGCACTGGGATGTCCATCGAGTTGTATACTCTTTGCATAATAATGTGTGAAATAAATTACAAAATAAAGGAAGCCGGGTATAGCTCACCTAAAGGGTAAGGCATTCCCATTCTGTTAATATATGCAGATGACATTATAATAATGCCTTTTTCGTCTTGGGCCTACCCACGACCACAGATCTTGTTCTGTCTGCCAGGTCTTTGTGGCTAAAACTTTGAGAAGTAGTCTAGCTTTCCTTTCCATTTATTTAGAGAATCAGCACTAGAAACTCCTCGCAAAGAGAGCTTTGTAGGGTTCAGCAGGGCTTGAGGCTGAATCGCTTGTGAAGAGGAAGGCCAAGAAGCCTAGGCCTGAATTTCTGTTGCACCTCTTGTGGTGGACGTCTCTCCTGAAGGAATTCCTAGCCCGGAGAAACATTCAGACCCTACGTCAGATTCACAGGCTGAGTCCGTAATGGAGGCCGCCTTGGATCTGTATGATAGCACATCCTTGGAGGGACCGCAGGCATCCAGTACTGATGTCCAGGGGGAGCCTAGACTCATGATTACCAAGGGCCCTAGGGGAATCTCCCAAATTTTAGTTAGGGAGGAATTGGATTCCTGCAAATTTGAAACCAGTCCTACGTCCGGTCCTCCGACCCTACACAGTGATGAACTACATGCTAAACAGAAACAAAAAACAAAGCATTTGTCACCTCCCTCTGATCCACTTCAGGACTGGAAAAAAATGTACACAGGGTATTTTAAATGCCCTCATTTCGTTTAGGCCTCCTCTTGGGGTTTCAGTACTGGCCACACCCTGGGTTACCTCTCCTCAGAAGAGGGTTAGGGAAGAGGCTTCTTCCAAGGAGGAAGTATCTCCAGAGGAGGAGTTCTTAGCTTACTCATCTCAGAACCCCTCCCCACTGGATTGCACTTCCCCGGAGGACGACTCCAATGGTACTGACTCTCCTATGGCGGAAATTACCTTCAGTGAGACGTTAGGTGAGATGAGGACCATTTCAAATGGGATAGCTGTTCGATGTCTGAAGTCCAAAAAAGGTACTACGAACTACTTCAGGTAGACACTCCTAGTCCCTCAGCTGTACCTCCTGTCCTACCTGCTTTCTTAGATATATTTGCATCTTCCAGTAAAGTCCCTGACTCACAGCCTCCAGCACCTAAGAAACCAGACAGATTCTACAAGGTTCCTGAGAACTGTAAGTTCTTGTTCCAAAGCCCCTTTTGCTAACCCTTCCGTCATCACTGTGGCTTCTGATAAGGCTTCTAGGTTATTTCCCTCCACCACCCTGCTTCCCTTTGAGAAAGACAGCAGGTATATGGAGAGGTTGAACAAAAAAGTATACACTTCTGCCACCCTCGCCATCGGGGCTATAAATTGTCAGACTCGCTTGACTAAATATGCCTTGGAACTCTTGTCCCAACTTTCAAAAATTATTTCTGATATGCCAGATTCAGAGAATAAATCTTTGGCCTCATCCCTGATTGGAGCTTCCTCTCAAGTGGCCCAACACTCCATAAAATGTAGCTGCGATGCTGTGGAGGCTTCAGCTATTGCAGCTGCCACATGCTTTGTCCTATGAAGATTTGCTTGGCTGAGGCTACAGCCTCTACCAGAGGACATTAAATCCAAACTCATGGATGCCCCCTAGACAATTCAGCCCGGTTTGGCCCAGCTGCTGCAGAATTTTTTAAAACCTTACAGGAGAAGGGAAGAGAGATGCAGGAACTGAAATGCATCCTGGACTCCCCTGTACCAAATTTCCAAAGGGAATTGCCTTCTAATAAATACAGGCTTAAAAGGCAGTTACAGCCTCCTCTAGCTAAGCCAAAAAAAGTCTGGTAAGCGACTTCATCATCTTAGGACTCCACTGCAAACCTCACCTCAAAAACAGTCCTATCAGAGGTCCATCTAATTATTTGGATCCCAAACATTCCCCACCCCTTTCCCTACACCTCTCCCTTTCCTTTCCAGCTTGGGAAAAAATAACACAGTTGGCCTGGGTGCTTTTCATCATAAAAAGGGCTACTGCATGTTAAGGAATTCTCTCCTGCCCTACATTGGGCATCCACCAACGTCCCAGAGACCAACTGCCACATTTCTCAAAGGTGCTACAAGACTTGCTGGTTCAAGGCACCATTCAACCAGTACCATCCAGTCAAAGGGGAAAGGGTTCTATTCAAGGATGTTTTTGGTACCAAGGAAAGAGGGCCCGTGGAGACCCATCCTCAACCTCTTCTACCTCACCACCTTCTTGAAAGTACCTACATTCAGAATGCATACCTTTCAAACTCTTTTTCCCCTTATCGCCCACTACCTGCAAGCATGTCTTCCTTAGAAATAAAGGATGCTTGCTTAAACATCCCTATTCATCCCAATTACAGGAAGTTCTTAAGATTCTCTGTAGCTTCCTGGCACTTTCAATTCTATATCTTGCCTTTTGGTCTCTCCAATGCTCCAAGGGTATTCATGAAATGTCTATTCCCAGTAGTTGCTTATTGCAGACTTCAAGGCATTCAAGTTTCCCATACTTGGACAGCCTTCTCTCTCAAGCAGTCTGTCCAGGAGCATTGGAGCACAGTCTAAACTCCACTATCTCCATCCTACAGTTTCTGGGTTTCAAAATAAACTACCAGAAGTCTGTTGCTTCCCCATCCCAGGACCAGATATTTCTGGTGTGCAGGCTACAAGCAGACCTTATGAAGGACTCTACCCCACTGAGAAGGCTCAGGAACTCATTTCCTTTGTCAAAAGCCTCATCCCACTGACTCACATGACTACCAAGGTCTTTCTCAGAATCCTGGGCTTCATGGTCGATGCTTCCTCTGGCAAAAATACACATGAGGAAACTACAGTGGTTCCTGAAGTTGTTGTGGATGCATTATGCACACCCGCTAGATTTCAAAGTTCCCCTTTTCCCTTATCTGAAGAGGGAGATAACCTGGTGGATTCAACAGCCAACTGCCAGCCCAGGTCTCCCACTCCATCCTTTACCACCGGTCCAGGAGATGTTCACAGACGTCTCACACACAGGATGGGGAACAGCTTTCGGTTCCATAAAAGCACAAGGGATCTGGTCCCTCTCGCAAAGAAGGGAACACATCAGTATAAAAGAAATGAGGGCACTCCTCCTAGATCTTCAGACCTTTCAGGCCCTCTAAAATTTTTCACATACATGACAGTTCTTTGGTATGTGAACAAACAGGGAGGGACAAAGTCTTGTGTCCTTAGCAGACTAGCTCTCCAAATCTGGGAATTGACTGTCAAAACTTCAAACTCCCCTCCAGATTGTGTATATCACCTCCAGCCAGAATGCAGTGGCAGACACATTGAGCAGGTCTGAAACACAGTCCCACGAATGGATGCTTCACAGAGAAGTGTTCCTGGACATTACCCACAGATGGGGTACTCCAAAAATAGACCTTTTGCCTCCCCCGTGAATGGACAGCTTCCACGATTTTGTGCCAGAGGTCTCATCTTCTGGTTTAGAAGGTGGGTGCCCTCAGCTTTTCATGGAAGGGGGTGCTTCTGTATGCATTCCTTCCCCTTCTTTTTCCAAAAGTCCTGCTAAAGATTCAGCTGGACAAATCAAGAATCTTGATGGTGACCTCCTTTTAGCCAGGACAGCATTGGTTACCCCCTGCTCCTGCATTTAGCCAAGGGCAGTCACCACAAGTTACCCACAGAGTTGGGCCTTCTTACACAACACAAAGGAAGTCTAATTCATCCCCACTTGATCCCCACTTGTCTACTCTTCAGCTGACATTGTGGGTGATAGGGTCTTAATTCCTTTCAGACACACTTTTTAAAAAAAAAAAAAAAAAAAAAAAAGAGGATGTGCTCAGGGTTCTGCATGAGGCCAAGAAACCCAATATTAGAAAATATTACTTATACAAATAGAAGAGATTTTCAATTTGGTGTCTTTCTCTAAACCAGGATCCATTGACAATGGAAGTCCCTCTGATTCTCTCATACCTGTGTGAATTACTAGATGCTGGCTTAACTTGCTCTTCAAAGTTCACTTGTCAGCTGTTTTTACTTGTCTGCCTTTATTTCCAACTTTAGCTTCTAGATTTGAGGCTAAACGACTCTTAAAAGGCGTCCTGCACATAAGACCTCCCCAGGAAACCTGTTGCACCTCCCTAGAAATGTTAACTTTATATTAGATAAGTTGACCCTTGCTTCTTTTGATCCGGCAGCTTCTGCTTCCTTTAAATTTTGTTTCTGGAAAACTATTTTGGTTTCCAATAACCTCATCCAAAAGGGTTTCTGAACAACAAGCCCTAATGACTTCTTTTGTGGTGTTAAACAGAGAATGTCCCTCTCCACACCAACCCTACCTTTATGCATAAAGTGGTAAATGAGTTATCCCTCAACCAGTCCATCCATTTACCTACCTTTTTCCTTCCACTCTGGAACTCTGAGAGGATTTTGTACACCTTGGATGTGCACAGACAGCTTATGTTCTATCTTGACAAACCAAAGGATATCAGGAAATCTCACCAGTTGTGTCATTCCACCCTAGAACTTTAGGGCTCCCTGTCTCTAAACACCCTATTTCCAGCTTGATCTCTAAAGCCACTTCCTTGTGCCATGAGCACCATGGAAAGAGCCTTCCTTTTCCTGTTAAGGCGCACACTACTAAGGCTGTTGCTTCTCTGGCGTCTTCTTCAAAGGACTGGACACTAACTCCATTTTTTAGGCAGCCACCTGGTCTTCTGTCCATGCCTTCACCAAACATTACAAATTGAACAACATTTCCAAATCTACGGCTGGGTTTCCAAGGGCTATTCTCCATTGCTTCATGGAGAACTGCACTGCGCCTACCCCTCCTCCCTTTCCTCATGAGTTCCCTCATTGTAAGAATACTGCAACAGAGGAATAGAAGGACATAGATTAGTTGTGTAAAATCTTACCATAATGATAGATGTTCTTCTCTTCTCTGTTGCAGTATTCCATCCGTCCCTCCCTCCTTCCCCTAACTTTGTTCTTCCTTGGATGTACTTAGCCTACATACTTCCCTTAGAGGGGCATTCCTCCTGGGGCACTCAGTTTTGAGGATGGTGCGTGCGTATGTCACTTTTATGGCTTATGTCCAGCAACACCCTACATGCAACATACTACACACCCCTACTAGTAAAAGTCTTTTTTATAGTGGCCGACGTCGAGTTGTTGCAGCAAGCAACTCCCTCATGTTAAGAATTCTGCAACAGAGAAGAGGAGGACATCTATCATTATGGTAATATTTTACACAACTAATCTTTATCTATGGTTTACTTGGACTCAGCACTCACAGTCACTACAGAAAAGGATTTGCATCCTTCTTTGCATAGCCAAAGAAATGGAATGGTGGCCTAGATTTAGAATTTAAACATAGGGATCCTTTCTCCCAGGAAAGGACCCAATCATATCTTTAAGAGAGTTGTCTAAGACATAACATGGGGAACCTTCACACAAAACCATAGATTGTAAGAAGTTTGAGAAGCTTTCCAAAGGAAGAAGCATACATGCAAAGGAGATGTTGATCTTGATTCAAGTCATCAAAGCTTCCAATTTGTAAAGAGGGTATCTTACTGGTAATAACAGACAAAAGGCAGTGATCTGGTATGTCAACAAACCATCTTGGACCATTTCCTTGTTAGTCGTAAATGCTTGAGATTTGGCCTTTGGCTTTTATAGCACAAAAAGTCTCTTAAACCAATATACATATCTTAGTACCTTGCCAGATCAGTTAAGCAGATTGAAGACGGACCCTCATGAGTGAATGTTATACAGGGATGTCTTCTTGCAGCTAGTGCATAAGTGAGAAGTACCCCATACTTGTTTGCAACATCAGTGCAACAGGCAGTTGAGAGTTCTACTCAGCTTATTGTAAAGATGCTTGGACAACAAATTCCTTCTCAGTAGACTTCTCCGGTCTTTTCCTTTATGCTTTCCCTCCACTCCCCCTGCCCCACAGAGTGATCCAGAAAATGAGGAAAGAGGGGCTCATATGCTGTTAATAGTACCATTTTAGCCCAGGCAGAGCAGATTTTCTCATGCAAATATTTGGGGGAATTCAGATGCTGCCAACCTTAGTGGAATTTATAACGGGTACCAAGGGTCCCTCATGCACTCATATCTGATGACACTTAATCGCTGCATGGATGATCTCATTCTGATGCCCTTTAACCAACAGTACTCTGAGGATGTACTCATCATTCGTGGGGTGGCTAAGAAGTCGTGCATATTCAAATGGAAGAGACTTTACATCTGATGCTAGGCAAAGGAGCAGGACACAAAAGCATTAGCAATACCTCTTGATACTGCAGTATTTTAGTAAGGCATGTATGATTTAGGCTTAGCTTGCACATCTATTAAAATTCACTTTTTTGTCATTTCAGGCTGTCTACCATGGAGGGGAGCCCTTAGTAAACATGAGACCAGTGAAGTAGTATTTGAAAGGAGTTTTGCTACTGCCAAAGAAGGCTGTCAATCTTAGGACTTGAGCTATATCCCAGAAAAGGTTACTGCAAGACCCTATTAAGTATAAAGCACAGAAAACTGTTCTGCTCTTGGCAATCACCTTGGATAGGAGGCTGTTGGAACTGCAAGCCCTGCTGTGTAGAGTTATTCCTATTTAATAAGGTTAAGCGAGCCTGAGAACCTATTCTCCTTTTATGCCAAAAGTAGTGACACAGTTCCCTCTCATCAGGGACATGTAACTTCCTGTTTTCTCCCAAATTCTCAAAATAAAGGTGAAGGAATCTTATTCTCTGGATCTGAACCGACAGCTTTGATATTACTTGCACAGAACCAGTGATGACAGGCAATCTACTTTGTTGTTTCTCTTTTTCTAAAAAGAGGGATGATCTGTTTCCAAGTAAACTACTTCTAAATGGCTGTAAGTTTTGTTACATCTTTTAAGATCAACTCATTACAGGCCCAGTCTTGGCTAACAGTACCAGGGGCACTGTCACTATGGTAACTTTTCTAAAGAATGTTAGTACTCAAATCATTTTGGAAGCAGCCACATACACATCAATTCACATCTCCTTAAATCACAGGCTAGGTATTGATGTTGGGGGCAGGGTTTGCTACAGTTTCCTTGCAGGGCTTATGTACTTCGACCATACTGCTCAAACCGCTACCATACAGCTGTGGGACTCTTCACAATAGTAAGGACTACGACGACAGTGATATAAACAAAAATATTTTATGATTTTGTCATAAAAGTATATGTTATAGTATGTCACTTACTGGGATGTCCCTCCCATCATCCCCTCTCCTGTCCTCCTCATGGGCACCTTGCCCTGGTATGGGGTACCCAAGCCTTTCTGTCTTTCTCTCAGCCTACCTTGTAAGGCCTTTGGTCTGCTTAGCTCTATGTAGTGATTAGTATATTTTTACTCCCTTCCCATCACTTTTTATGTGGATGTTTCTTTGCTGAGTAGTTTTGTAATACATGTACAACCATCTGGCTACCTAAGTATGGCATCCCTTGGCTGTAAATACACACTTAGAGCTCTGGGTTTTGTTTCTGGCTTTAGTTTCTGTGCCAAGAAAGCTCTATGATGGTATAGGTAGACACTCACTTTATCATGCAGACATGCCAGATTTATGGCGTAAACTTCAGTGAGAGTGTGGAAGGATTCTCAGCTCCAGAAGTAATGTTGGACATGTGGGACATCTAATGACAATGTCCCAGTAGTGATGAGTAATGCAACAAAGATCTGCTTAAACGTCTTATATTATGGTAAGGTTCTACTCAGTTATCTTTTGCCCAGCACTAGTTATGTAGAATTAATTTCCTTTTATTATTTCAACTTCATCACTTGTAGGCTGGGAATTTGGCTTCCAATTTCTGGTGAAGGCTTTAAGCTACTGTCATCTGTAGACCCAGCAAAGCAATCTCATTTTTTATCCATACCCTGCCTAAGCAGTGCTATAAAGATTATTACTGAGTGTGTCATTTCTTTGGAATAGCCTTCCTGTCTACTTAAACTGCTTACACTATTCAAGCATAATCCGGACAAATGAATGGGTACCTGCAAACTGAGTCCTGGTTTATCACCCTTGCACCTCATGGATAGGGGAAATATGTAAATATTTTGTCTGTGGGTTAGTCATACTTAAGGGCTAAAAACTTCATGGGAATGCATGGCTAAGATTCTAAAGATCCTCATGGGTCAGTAGCCTCAAGTAACTATGAACCTGTAGAACAGGAGTGAACGGTGCACCGTCTGTTCACATCCTGTTACAAATCCTTTACCATTAATTCTTAAGTGACACCACTTGACTGTTGGCCTAAAAGATGTTTTTCTATAGGTCATTGTTGCAGTACTGATCATTAAAAGGACCTCTCCTGCAGGAGAGGCCAGATGCCTGCACCAGCTTGAAGAGATGTGCACACATCTCAGGCAGAAAGACTCCACTTTCATACTGCCAGTGTAAAGGTGGCATCAGCCCTTGCAGTCCTTTCTTTCTTACCACAGTGCTAGTGTTGCATGTTGCTGTATAATAATGTAGGTTGGTTTCTTGGTTTGGCAAAAAGCCTTTCAGAACAGCAGATAAGTACCCCACTGGAGACCTTTTTATTACTGTTTTTTTGTTTTGTAGAGCTGCTGTTTTGTTAGTAGTGGATCTGATGTAGGTAATGCATTTGAGATATGTTTGCAGCACTGAAATATCTTCTATGCATGTGTAAATGTGTGATTCCAAATGGAGATGTTCACCGTTAGTACATATTTTGTTTGTGGCTCTCCTGTGATGTCTGCTTGTGTTTTCTGTGCATATTTAGTAAGAATATGAGGAAAAAGGAATGGTTTCTCCTGGCGTGCTTGGACAAGCAAAAGCTGATTTCCCTCTCTAAAGCTGATTTCCCTCTCTAGTCAGTCCACCTCATTGATTGATGTACAATAGTCCTTGTTGGATGTCCCTCTTAAGCATCCAAAAGCATGTAGTGAAGCAGGCCCACAGCAAAGATAGATGGAAGACCAAAGAAGTCAATTTAGGCCCAGTCTGCTTCCCTTACCCCAAAAGTGATGGAACCATGAAAGCAGTTTTGCAGTCCCTGACTAATGCCTGCTGTCCCTGAGATCTCTGGCAATGCCCATGGAGATGTGACCATGCTTTTGGCTGAGTGCACATCTTCTTGAGATGAAGCTGCTGCGGACTGACTGGATGCTGAATTCTGGGCTCATTTTACGAGCAAGGGCATCCACATTTACCTTTACCTGGATGACTGCCTCATTCAGGCACAGTCTCACAAGGAGATGCAGAGGACCACTGGTAGAATGGACTCTAAACTGTCCGACAGGAGACTGCTCAACAGGCTGAGTTTCGCCCTGAATAAATAGAAGGACAGTTTATGCCCAGTTAAATTTGATCTTCCCTGGGCTCTCTTCGACACTGACTCATCAAAAGCATGCTTCTTGCCGCCTCCTTGCAAGGGAGAAGCTTGCTTTTATAGGTCACTGTTGCAATAGCTTAATCTATTTGGGTTGCACTCCTTGCCAACAGCCATCTTTCAAAGTTTTGAGACACCCTCCATGTGCTGTAACTGTCAGGAGCTCCATAAAAAGACAGCATAAATCTCTTCCAAGCATTTTTTTTCTGCTCTCTCAGAGCTCCTTTGGCAGGCCGTGTTGAACTGTCTGTCTGCTGTTGATCCTTCTAAGCTGAAAAGATAAATTTCCCATTGGGGAAAAACTTCCACTGAAATTAATTTTAGGAAAACTCATGTTTCTGATTTATTCACTTGGCCAGAAAGCTTACTGTGTTGTATAGTTATTTAATTTCTGAGGCAGTTGACATATCAATGCTTTAGTGAACTTTTTGTGAGGAAAAGTTTTATTTTTTACTAGAATTTTTGGCATAAAATTCGTGTTTGTTTTCAGTGTAGGATGCTGTGCTTGTGGGGGTTGTCAGTGGTTTATTTCCCATAGTTTTATTTTTCCCTGTCTGCAAGAAGGAAGTTGAAAAGTCTTTGGGTGTTGGACAGGCTCCAATTTTGCCTTAAGCTGCTGGCAGGTGACTGTTCTGTTGCTGGTTTCTCAGTCCGCTCATTTCCCCCCAGGTCTTTTGGTATAGCACATGCAGCTAGCAAAGACCATGGGATAGCCACATCCTTTGCAGCTGTAATGATGTCCTAGGCAGGCAAGGGAGAGCCACTCGTTCGTTTCAGGGAAGGGGCAGTAGAAGGTGGTTCTTTTAGCCAAGATAGGGGGTGCTGCTTTCAACCTTTGAGAAAATGCAGAAGTCTTGTTTCATCCTCTTCTGATTAAAAAAGTCTTTCATCTGCTTCTGTAGTTACTAAGCTAAGCATATTTTAAAAGTGTGCTTATGGTGCTGCTGATTCTTCCTGCAGAGATGCTGTGTCTGGATCATTATTCAGAAGAATGCCTTGGCTTTATTCACAAAAATGTTTCTGAAGATGTCAAGTTGAAATTTTAAATTCTCTCACATAGAAACAAGTCCCGTTTGGCCCTTTTGCAACTGCAGTGCTTAAGTAGTGTAATGAAAGGGGAAAGTTGATTTAAGAAATTTCTCAGATTTTTCACTCCTTTGTCCATCTTCTTTTGTATCGCATTCTTGCATTAAAGATTGCTTTTGCACATTTATCAAACCAAAGGACATTCTTATAGCACCTGAAAAAGTTTTGACTACTTGCAGTTGTGCTTTCAGTTCATCATCTCATGAGCTATACAGTTTTAAATCATCTACAAAGAGAAGATAGGTCTTTACACTGTGTTGCTTTCTGGGAGCCAAATTATAGCCTTGGCCGAATCTGTTAAGCAGACAGCTTAAAGGGTTAAGGGCAAGGCAAAAGATTAGCACTGACAGAGTCTCACCCTGGAATATCCCCCTTTGGATTTTTATCCCTGGAATAATAATTTGTCCTTATCATGGCTTAACTACAGAGTGGTTTGCCACTGTTTCATGGTTGCTGTGATGTAGTTTGTGTATGGTGTATCTTGTACATTTTTAGGCACTCTTTTATCCATGAATGTGGGATACTGTCAATTGCTTTTTTTGTAGTCTTTCCATGCCATACTTGGATTCTTCCTATTTTTTACAGTTCTCCAGTGTGACTTTAACAAGTGATTCTTTGTTCCATATGGCTTTCTTTTATAACCCTTTGGTTCTTTTGCCATAATTGAGTTTTCTTCTGTACGAGTATAAACTCTGTCATCAATTCCAGTGTATAGTTTGTACATCGTCGGAAAGCAAGTTATTGGTTTGTAATTTTTATGGTAGCTTGCAGGTTCACTCTTAAGTAGGATCATTGTTTTTCCTGTTAGTCAATCTGGTGTCTGTTCTGGGTGAGTATAAAAAAGATTCCTACTCGTGCCTAAATCTTCGTGCAAAAATGTTAATGTTTTTAGCCAGAAGTTAGGTATGGGCCTGGGGTTTTCCATTTAGAGGCTTTTCTTAACTTTGTTTCAATCTGTCTGGCCATTACTGCATCCCATTTCATATCCTGTACATTTGAACTTCTCCAGTGGTACCTCAGGTCAGTCAACTCTGCTTCTTAACCCTTTAGCTTTTCAAATCTTTTCTCTAGGTTTTGTCGAAGAGAATTATCTGAGTATCCCAGATCTCTTGTATTCAAAGTCTTCCATTCTCTCTTCTGGCCTCTTTCATTACAGATGCTTCTTACCAGGCATGGGATGAGTCTCCAGATGGGTGAAAGAGCAAGGTCTTTGGAACTCTCGGACAGAAGCACATAGGTTCATAGGTTCGTAGGTAGATACTAGGCTATCTGCCCTAGGGCATTTATAAGCCTAGCCAGAGTGTATTTGGCTTCCGCCTCCCTGTTAGATTAGCCTACTGTGCCTCTGTAAAGTAGGTCACAAAAGTTACCCTTTTAAGATTAGTTTACTGTGCCTCTGTCTAGCAGGGACTCAGGAGAGATCCCAGGAGTGAATTTGCGATTTCCCATCCATGCATCCAAATTTCGCTTGAAGAGGGTCAGCGAGGGGCTATGTCTAACATGAATTGGGATTCTATTCCAGAGTGAGGGGAGCCTCTGGGAAATGAATCTGTCCCTCCAGCATGTCCTATTTATTTTTGCGCTGAGGTTTAGGTCCCTGGAGCGTGTAGCTCTAAGGGACTTGGATTTTTTGAGGTGGAGCATGTCCATTAATTCTGGGTTTGACATGGCTTTGTACGTCAGGCATAGATAGCCTCTGAGTAGGCGGTAAGCAACTGAGTAGAGCTGGAGTTTCTTTAGTCGAGCTGCATAGGACATCTGTTTGTAGCCCATGATCCTCTTGGTGAGGTACTTTTGGAGTCTCTCCAGTTGCTGCAGGTGTCGGGTAAGGTACATCCCAAAAGGGGCATTGTATTCAATTATGGGCCTGATAAGTGACGAGTAGAGGGGCACAATGACCTCTCTTGATCTAAATGTGAACCCTTTCGTGATAAGGTGGGCTTTATAGAAGGTCTTTCTAACCACTTTGGCAATGAGATTATCAAAGGAGAGATTACTATCTACGTTGGTCCGCAAATCTCTAATTACTTCTTCCGTACTTAATGGATTACCACCTATGTGGTAATTTGTGGGCACCTTGTTTTTGCCAAAGGGGATGACTATGCACTTTTTAGCATTTAGCTTGAGGCCGTGGTTCTGGCACCAAGCATCCGTCTCTGTGAGACCCTTTTGGAGGATGCTTGTGTCAGCTGGAGATTCGATTATGGCCCCCAGTTTGCAGTCATCTGCGAGCTTTGTCAGCCATAATCCCCCCGTGTTAGCCTGAACCTCAGAGAAGTGTATACCGAACAAGAGGTCCCAGAACTGAGCCCTGTGGGATGCCACTTGTAACTGGTTTGGATTCGGACATGGCACCTGCGATTCTGACCATGTGGGTTCCATCTCTGAGCCAGTTTGCAGCCCATCTTGTGATAATAGGGGTTGATATTTAAGCTGGTAAGCTTATTTATGATGCCCGAGTGGGGTATTGTATCGAAGGCTTTTGCGAGGTCCAGGTAGGCTGTGTGGACTACCTTGCCCTCATCTATGGCTTTGGTAACTGTTTCAAAGAAATCAACTAGGTTTAAGAGGCAAGATCTGCCCTTAAAGCCGAATTGGGTAGGGTCCAGTGTCTGGAGGCTCCCAATGTCTTTGTTTATGAGTTCCGTGATAATGCGCTCCATAGCTTTACAGACCAGACTAGTCAGGCTTATGGGGCGATAGTTTCCGGGGTACGTTGTGGCACCACCTTTGTGGAGTGGGACCACTGTAGCTGTATGCCATTCTTTGGGTACATATCCTGTAGTAAGGCTAAGTTTGAACAGTGACTTAATGTGAGGGTTCAGTTCTTCTTGGAGCTCGTGTAAGACACAGCCTGGGACACCGTCCAGTCCCATAGATGCTGTGTTTTTTGCTTTGGAGAGGGCAGCTTTCACCTGTGCATCTGTGATGTCAGGGAGGTTACATTCATTTGGGATAGGCATTTGCTCTTTTGGGGGAGAAGTTTGCGCTGAATCTGTCTGCCAGGATGTTGGCTATGTCTGTAGGTTCGGTATATTTTGTACCTTTATGCAACAATTCAGAGCATATCTGGGAGTTTCTGCCCATGTTTCTGACATAACTAAAGAAGGCCTTGTGATTATCTTTAGTGTCTAGGGCAATTTTTCTTTTGAAACTGGCCTTTGATGATTTTATGAGGGATCGAAGTTTCTTGCTAATATTGATCAGAGATGCCTTCCCTTTTTGGGATTTTGCTCTGTCATGTAGTAGCTTCCTCCTTCTGTTGTATAGCTTATTTATGGCCGGGGTCCACCAGACCAGTCTCCTGTTTTTGGAGGAGTGAGTCTTGGTTTTATTTGGGATAAGCACGATCCATGCATTCCTGCAGGTGCTCATAGAATGCATTTGTAAAGGATTCTGCGGATTGGGCTGTATTATCCTCTGGCGCAGGGGCTTTGAAGGATTCCACCTCAGTCTTGAGAAGTGCAAAGTTGGCTTTGGAGAAATTCTTTACAGTGATTTCCTTGGCTGGGGGTGGAGACGGGATATGGATGTCCAGGGAAATTTGTTTATGGTCTGATCTAACAATGAGGGGTTTACCTCTGGTGTGGAACATAGAGTCCCCATGTTGGTGATGACCAGGTCCAATATATTGTTCCCTCTTGTGGGAGTGGTGACCAGTTGTTCCATTGCGTTAGAGTTTATAAATTCAAGGAACTGTTGGGTGAGGGTGTTTGGGCTTGAGTAGTTTTCCCAGTCAATGTTTGGGTAGTTGAAGTCACCCAATAACATAGTGTTTGGAGAGATCTTTATATTCTCCAGTGTTCTCAGGAATGCCAAGTGGGGTTCCTGTAATAGGGAGGGTGTTCTGTAGCAGGCTACAAACTGAAACACAGTTTTGCCCGCTGTTAGTTGCACATGGATGGTTTCCAATGCTTCGTGCAGTGCCACTAACCTGGAGGTGTAGGTATCTTTGATGAATATAGATACTCCCCCTCCTTTTGTGCTTCAGTCCGAAGTTTTGGGGCGAAATGCATGGTATGAGTTATAACCTGGTAGTGCTGGGGTGCTCTCAGGAGCCTTGAACCAGGTTTCTGTTACTGCACAGACATCAATTTTCTCCATACTGAGGAGAGTCTCGAGTGCGTGCATCTTGAGGTTTAGACTTCTGGCATTGAGTAGCATTACCTTTAGTTTTTTTATCTTTGGGTTGTCTATGGAGGTGGGTCCATCATTTGAGCTTTGCCTAAAAAAGGCACTATGGGGGTGGCAAGAGCCTTGGCCAGTATACGAAAGCCTAAGGGTGATAGATGCAAGCTGTCCCTAGTGAAGCAACGTTGCTTGTCGAGCATGTCATCCCAGGCTGACAGACACTGGATCCCCTTTGAATGACACCAATACTTTAGCCAATTGTTGAAACTGATAATTTTGTCTTTATACGGTGGCATCATTCTTGGTGAGGGCAAGATGCTACTCAAGGTCAGGGTCATACCGGCCTGGGCTACATGGTCAGAGAGCTCCTCTATGTCTTTTTTCATGTAGTCCAGGGAGGTACGTCTCAGGTCATTCACACCAGCATGGACAATGACGGAGTCATACTTGTACTTGCTTTAGAGTGACCTGAGTGCTTGCGTTATGTGGCGGATCCTGGCACCCGACAGGCAGCTTACAGTGACCTTCTCCTTGTTCAGTCTGGTGACGTCAGTGTGCCGGACAATAGAGTCCCCTATAACAAGTGTATTTGGTGTGTTGTTTGGCCTTATGGGCTGTGACTGTAAGGCACACTGATTTTTGTGAGATATGTGATTTGTGGGTATTGTTGAGGGGTGGCTGTTGCTTGGATATCTGCTTAGGAGGACTTTACTGTTTAGGCAGATTTTTATTTAGAGCCTCCGAGTATGTTTTTGTGTGTTTATGTGTTGGGTATGCAGATGCAATAGGTCTGTGTGAGACTGGATTTGTGGTGTGGATGGTTACCTTTTCCTCCTGACTGACTGTGCCAGTCTTGGCTTGAGAGCTCTGCCTCCAGTTTGGCTGTGTAACTGCATCTCTCACATGTATTAGAGTTTGTTGGAAGGAGGAGAGGGTTGTCTGTGTACGTAAGACAATTGTAACATTGCCTCAAAATTCCCAGATTCACCAGCTGGACTGGAGAGTAACCTTGAAACTGACCCTTGGACATACCAGATTAGTATAGGGAACTGTTTTTTTTTTTACTGATCAGATTAGGGAAGGGAACTGATTTTTCACTTGATCAGGAAGGACCAATCAGGAGTCTAATACTTATGAGAAGTCAAGGAGGGTGTAGTGCTTTAGTTAGTTGGTGTTTCCTTATAAGAACTGAGCAAGTGCAAGGTTTTAGAAAGAGACTAGAGTGATTACTTTGAGAGTTTGAACAGTTCTAAGGGAAAAAGTGAAGAGCAGACTTTGTGGAGCCTGGAATAGTTTAAAACTGTTTAGGCGGCGCTGCTCAGTGCGCAAAATCGCTCAAAAAGAGAGTTGTAGGGTTTTTAAGAGAGAGAGAGATCAAGGAGTTTAGAATTGACCCAAAATGGCCAATAAAACTACATAAATTTCACTGTTGGCAGTGAGCAGTTTGAAAGTCTTAAATCATCTCTGGTCTCCAGGGCCTCTGCAAGTTTACACAGATAGTACCACAGTGATGTGGTCCATAAACCAGAGGGGAGTAACAGATGGTGCACCCTTTGCAGACTTGCTGTTATTTCCTGTGAGATAGCAACTCATCCCAGTTCTATTCTTCAGGCTTCATACATTCAGTCATAGCAGATCTTGATTGTGTTCTTTCTGAGTACCTGTTATGACAGATGACAGATTATCAGTTTGTCTCACTTTTGCACCAAACCGGTATGAAGAGCAAGCAATAGGAGTCACAGCTGACTGACTTTTGGCATTCAATTTGCAGTCTGCCAAAGCAGTAAGGTAGTCTGGTTTAAGAAAATCCTAACATTCATTTTGTGACTCCTCTTCAGACAGGGCCTGTTATGATGTTGCGAGTCTTTTAAGAAAGGCTGCCCCATTTGCAGAGGAGGTCTGCAAAACTAAGGGTTTAAAGACAAACCCTTTCAGCATTCCTGAAAAAGTTGCTTGACTGCTCCGCTCTAGAGGCAGTTGTGTACTCTCTTAGTAGTTTGGTCAGCCATTACAAAAGACACGAGTGAAGAAAATAATTTCCAGAGGCTATACCATTCACTTCTCCCAAGCAAAGTACAAAGGCTCTTTAGGTATTTCACCACACCAAAAAAGGGCAACAGTACAACAAATTTTGTAGCTTTTACAAAAAAGCAATCCAGGAGCTCCTACCAGACCAAGAAGATCCTTTGTCTCCCCAAGATTCTTAAAAAAAAACAACCAAGGACTTCAGGCCCATATTGTATCTCAGCGGCCTAAATCTCCATGTGAAAAAGACAAAATTACAGTTGGGTCACTGTTCATTCCATTCTTGCTTCATTCAGCAGGGAGTCTGGATGTACTTGGTGGACCTTCAGGATGCTTATTGCCATATCAAACTCATAAAACTGCCCTGAAGTTTCCTACGCTTTCGGCTGGGAGGAATCTTTTATCAGTCTGGGACATTGCCTTTACATCTCAACACAGCCCCCAGGGTGTTCAAGTGCATGTCAGGGGTTGCAGCACATCTGACTGCAAGATTTGTGTGTGTTCTTCTATCTAGATGACTGGCTCTTAACTGCATACACAAGCAAATCATGTATCCTGGCAAGAGATTCTTTACTCCACTCTTGTCAGTCCTTGGATATTTCTATAAACTTAGAAAGTCTTATCTGAAACCTTTTCATTCTTTGATCTTTATAAGCTGTCTTTTGCACACCACAAGAATAGCAAAGCCCCCAGGTACAGGGTTGATCCTTCCTTGGGTTACAAGTACAAGAAGTACTCAAATATAAATTTCCTTTAGCTTTCTGTCCTTCTACACACACTAAGGACTGTGACATCCTGAGTAATGGTAGTTTTCCATGACAAGTACCATATGAGAGATCTTCAGTGGATGCTGTATTCAATGGTCTGTCTACTCACCAATTTCATCACCCCCCGTAAGACTATCCTCAGTCAGGACCATCTGATGTGAAGGATGAAGTCACCCTTGTTCTGGAGGGACGATCTTTTGATGTCCAGACTGAAATCACTGTTGAAGTATTCCTAGTATTCCAAACAGATGGGTTTTCACCACACATCTAACCGGGGTACCAAAGCCTAAAACCTTCTTTTGAGCCATACATCCCAGTTATGACCTCAGCCAATGAGCATAAGGATACATAAGCAGATGTATGAACGTAACTCCTCAGATTTATCTTTGACACCAGCCTTGAATGCAGGTATCACAACTGTCTGATCTTCTTGTCATTTGTGCCATAAGCCTTCACTGGTTCAGATAAGTGTTTTTTTGGGAAACCTTCCTTTTCTTGTTTACTCTGAGTTTTGATTTTGTTAGATGTCAGCTAGGATGGGGAAGTACAAGTGTAGTAGGCAGGCACTCTACAAAGACTTCTACTCCTAGTGCCTTTTCTGCTTAGATGCAGAGCATGATTACAAAAATTGCTCCATCTTTGACCTTCATCCCTAGACTTTACATATGCATTAGTTGTCTTTGAATACATACTTAGAGACTCAGTGACTTTAGTGATTAGCTCCAGCAAAGATGGCGGATCCATCCTTAACCGACATACTATCCTTTCTGAAGAAAAATATCAAGAGGTCTAAGCCAGAAGTTCATTCTGCCCGGTCGGAACCAGACGTACCTGATCTGAGTTTGTAAAACCCACTGTATGACCAACATTTCCTCAGACTTCGCTACTGCAACCCTACTGTAGGCCAGTATGGCAGTTGAGAACCACACATCAGAGGTAACTGCTTCTATAGAAAGGACAAAAGTGGAAGTGGGAACCATATATCATCTTGGTAGGCCCAGAAGGTATCCCTCGGATCTTAGTAAACGAATAAAAAAGTATTGGGATCTCTTATTGGAAGTACATCGGGGGTTGGAGCCTACATATTTAGTCCAAATAGACTTATCCCCTAAAAAGAAATGACTGTGCATGTTCTCTCCCCCAAGATTTCCAAGGAGGATTGGATGGACTTTACTGAGGGACTATTCAAGGCCATTATGGCTCTCAAGCTGCCATTCTTTTTTGTTCCTCTCCTCACTCCTCAGAAGGTTACTCTGGAGTCTTCCTCTGAGGATGGGGCTTCAAATTCCGATGATCATTCCCTAGCATAGTCTTTAGAAATTCATGCACAAGTACAGATGCCTTCTGATGAAGACTGTCCCCAGATTCCCCTGAGGAAAAGGCTTAATTTGGGGAAACAGAGTATGCTGTAATAGTTTGAATGGGATTCTAAACAAATCTGAGGATCAGAAGAGATGCTATAATCTTTTAGAAGTGGGGGACTTTAGTTCCTACACCTATCTCTCCAGTCTTGGAGGCTTCCTTGATGGTTTCACATCTATGTCCCCTGCTCCTGATTGTCTGCCACCACCCTGTAAGAGGCCTAATTGATTCTATGAAGTTCCAGATGAACTTAAGTTTTTTTCAAGAACTCAATAGCTGATCCTTCAGCTATTTCTCTAGCTTCTGACAAACCATCTAGGCTTCTGCCTCCTGCTAATGCCTTTCCGTCCGATAAGGGCAGGGGTCCATGGATATACATCAGTCCTGGCCATCAGGGCTATTGCTTAACAGACCCTCATGACCAAAATATCTTGTGTAGTTTTGGAAACCTGAATAAGGCTGTTGCTGCCATGGAGGGGTTGGATACAAAACAGGCCAAGTCCTTGGTGGCTGAAGCAACTCTGGTGGTTAGGCATACCATTAAATGCAGCTATGATGCTGTAGAGGCCTCCTTCAGAGCAGCTGCTACTGGATCAATAATTATGTTCTTCATAGGCAATGTTGCAGTAGTGATGCTTGGATCTCTCTGCCATGCAGAAGCCCATGATTGACCCATTTTCCAGAGTCTCTACATCATCCCTAGCTGACAGACATCAGAAGACCAGACTTCTGGACATCACAGTGTAAGGCGGCACCCATGTGTGCTATCTTCAGTTATTTCTATCCGTACAGTCCAATACGCTTCACATGTGTTCAGTACACTGTCAGTCGACTCATTGTTCCAGTCGTGTAAGTACCCCATTGTGGAAATTTCTCTAATGATTTAATGTTCAAAAAATTGGCAATTGCATGAAGTGTGTGCAGCAAATTCCTCATAGAATTTTCACTCATTTGGTCTCTTCTACTTGGGGCATCAGCAGTATATGTTAACTGTCCTGACTACAAAATTCCATGTGAAAGCCCTAAAACATAGGGCCAAGGTACTAACTCGCCCATATGGAGTCCTCTCTTTAATTTCTCCAAATCTTTTGAGTTTCTAATACCATGACTGGAGTGGACCCGATTCCTAAGTCAAAGTATGATTAAAGTTCATGAAATTAATATTGTTTCAATTTTTGATGTCAGCCAAAAGTGCCCTTTGCAGCACCCGCAATGTGCCCAGTAATGACTCCTGAAATTCGTATGGAGTTGCATGTATTATTAACATATCTAAATACGATTGTAGACTATTTCTTTTTTATAAGACCTGTTGCTCCTACTACTGCTAGAACTGTCTGGGTATCTTTCTTCCACATTGCTCCTGTTTCTGCCTGCAAATCCTGATATTTTATGACTTTGCATCTGTCTTGTACACAAGACCACTGTAGTCACTGGGTGTAGCGATTTCAATGATCAATGCTACTTTTCTCTTCTTTTCATGGACCACTAAATTTGGTTTTCTCACATCTGTCTTTTGAACTGTTGGTATTGGGTGAATCTCATGTGATGCTGACTTCATTTTCTATGATTCCTTATCGCTTATTTTTCCAGTGTTTTTCAGCTGCTTCAGTATTATAATGTTTGCACAATTCCCAGTCCAGCAGTCTTGACACATTATTATGCCTCTCAGTATACTGTCCTCCTGCCGTCAGTATGTCACAACCAGCAACAAGGTGTACAACTGTTTCCAGTTGTGTTTTACAAAACCTATATTTGTCTTTTTCCCACATGTTCAATGGACTTTGTAAATCAACGTGTACGTAGTCCACTGTCTTGGGCCACCAATATTAACCTTTCATCTTTTGGTTTGAATTTGCCTCTCCTTAACCATTCCTGCATTCAATCCTCATCGACAGGAGTTTGTTCCAGGAGATGTCCTTCTATTCTCATGTTGCAGTATTCATAACTGTAGGGAGGTTGCTGCCTGCAGCACCGGATATCCAGCTAGTATACCAAGGTCTTAGGATCAGGGGTATGTGTGACGTATCTCTTCCTCTCTCCCCTGATCTCTAAAGTTATCTTTTTATTATGTCTCTGTCCTAGGCTTATGAACTGTCCTTCTGCCCTATCCCTACCTGCTACTTACTGTTCACTCTACCCTGCTACCACTTCCTTCACGACCAATATTATCTATCCCCTGAACTAAACTGTCCCAACTTTGGAACTCAGATACCAACTGCTTACTGATAGTTTTTTGGCTGACTGCTCACTTACCTGTCTGTTCCCGCTCCGTTCATGGGCTCACTCCGCCCCTACCCTTCCCCCAATTCTCACCCGCCCCCAACACATCTACTTTTATACCTAACAAACACCTCCTATCAAACCTACTATCCAATCACAGTCCTCATTCCACTTACCCCTCCCCCTCATTCTTTCCTCAGTTTCTCTGCCCTTTTCCCAACCCTCCCACTACTACCCCTCCCCCTTATTCACCCATCAGAGTGTACTCCTCTCTATCTTCCCTCTCTACATTTCTCCTCCCACTTCCATTTCCCACACCCTCACACATTCTGTCCTCCACTGTCCTTGCCTACAGTCCCCAACTCTCTCCAGTCACTTCTAGACCTTCCTTCCTGAACTAGCACACCACATTACTCTCCTCCTCACTGTACACTACCCCACCTACCCTAACATGCCCTATCAACTCCACTTAACTTTCCAAATTCACAGCTCCATTCTCATCTTACTAATACCTTTGCATCTTGCTACATCTTACTCCCATAAAGCCCCTCCGTTCCTCCCTCCTACTCAAACTATCCCTAACCCCCAGCTACAACCTCTTCAACACCCTCACTTTCACTCAATATCCTATTCCCTTATTCCACCCAACCTATTGCATCTTTTTCATCCCAAACTCTTCTCTGCCTCAACTAAAACCCTCTCTCTGAAAACTCTGCTAAATCCTAACAAATACCCACTGTATAAACCTTACACACCAAAGCTTACCACCTACAATGTCCCAGCCTTATCTGGAGACATTCATCCTAACCCTGGCCCTTGCCTCAGCACAAACCATTCTATGCCTCCACCCTCTTCCTCACCTACAACAAATAACACTCCCCATCCTTTCTCTTCGCCTCCCACGTCTCCTCTTAGCACTCTGAAGATTTTCACTATTAATGCCCAGAGCCTAAACAATAAAGGTCACCATGTACAAGCCTGGATTAATCATAATCAACCCGACATCCTAGCCATCTCTGAAACTTGGCTAAAACCCCATATTACAGACTCCGAAATCCTGCCTCCTGGTTACAACATCCTCAGAAGTGACCGCTTAAATAAAAAAGGTGGAGGCTCTGCTCTAATTTACTCTAATCTTCTCTGTCTAATTCCTCTTCAAATTCCTACCCCCCCAATTCAAAAATTCCGAAATCACAGCACGCCTCCTCCGAATAAATAAACATAAAAAGATCTGCTTCATTTCCCTATACATCTCCCCTGGCAACAATATCTCCATAGTTGAAGACATTCTGTTCTTGGCCTCAACTAAAATAAAATATGAAACCTATATTTTAGGTGATGTCAATATTGATTGGAATAAAATAAACATACCATCCCCTCTCTTTCCATTAACCTTCTCAACTTCACCCAAGTAATCTCTTCAATAACTCGTCCTAACAAAAATCACCCCCCAGGGTCCATCTTAGATTGGATTCTAGTCTCCCATCCAAACAAAATTACTTCCAGTGGCACTATCCCTGACACCTTCAGCGACCATCTCCCTGCCTTCATCCATCGATCAAGCAGCTCCATCCAACACCAGCATCTCTACATTCAAACTCGTAACCTCAGCAACTTCAACCCCTCAACCTTTTCAAACATCTTTAAACAAATTAACTGGCAATCTCTAAATACCCTCTCACTCGACAATGCTGTTGAGCACTTCAACTCTATCTTCCTAGATACTCTTAACTCACTAGCTCCACTAAGAAACAAACAAATCAAAACTAATTCTGCCCCATGGCTGACCAAAGAAACTAAACAAATTATGCGACACAGAGACAAATCCTGGAAGCTCCATCAAAAAAATAAACTGCCTTCTACCTTACTCCTTTATACCCAACTCCGCAATCAAGTAAAAAAACTTATTACCAAGGACAAAAAAAACTACTACAATAAACTACAGTCTAATAACAATAAAAACCCAAAACAGTTCTGGAAATTAGTCAACTCCCTACTTCATCCAGGATCCCAAAACAACCCTTGCCCTGACCCTAATCTAACTGACAGTGAACTGAGCTCCCAGTTCAACACCTTCTTTACAGAATCCATAGCTAAACTAACCAAAACATTCCCTAATAATAACCCATCTAACTTCCTCTCTACATCACCCAGCAACCCAAACAACAATCCCATCAACTTCCATCTCAAACCTGTTTCCACAATTACCATAAAAAAGCTTCTATCCAAGCTAAAGCCATGCTCCACTGCCCCTGACAACATTCCCTCTTGCTTCCTCAAACATGCAGCTGAAGGAATCGCTCTCCCAATTAGTATTCTAATTAATAGATCCATAAATGAGTCATATGTTCCAAAACTCCATGCTCAGCCTACATACTTCCTCTTCACAAAGGAGGCAAAAACACTACTATTTCTAACTTCCGCCCTATCACCCTACTCTCCCCAATATCTAAAATTCTAGAAAAATGTGTCCACCACCAACTTTTACCTTACCTAATTCAGAATCACCTCCTAACACCCACCCAGCACGGCTTCCGTCCTGGCCACAGTACCATAACTGCTCTACTTTCCTTCCTTGAAACTGTCAATCAAGCACGAGACTCTGGACTCATTGTATCCGCAGTCCTGCTAGATCTTTCAAAAGCCTTTGACACCATCTCCCACACACACCTTCTTCATCATCTGGCTAATCTCCATCTCTCACCAAATACTCTATCCTGGTTCTCCAGTTATCTTTCTGATAGATCTCAAGCAGTCAAATGGAAGAACTCTTTCTCTTCCTTCCTGCCTACACCCACTGGCATTCCTCAGGGATCTATCCTTGGACCCATGCTTTTCAACATCTTTATAAATAACCTTCACACCTTCATCCCTGACACCACAGTCATCCAATATGCTGATGACTCTACCTTGATCTGTTCTGCCCCAAACTTTCCTGAACTACTGACCAAAACCCAATTATCCTTCACCACCACAGAGAACTGGATGCACCAAAATTACCTTTCTCTCAACTCCATTAAATCCAAAATACTAATTTTTCTCCCTTCCAAGACTTCCTCTTTGGACAAAAACAATTTAAATGTCCTAAGCCAAACTAACACTGCCATTGAAGTGGTTCCCTCTGCAAAACTCCTTGGCATTACCATAGATGAATACCTCAAATTTGATCTCCACATTCAACAAAACATAAAGAAAACCCACCAAAGGCTAGGTATGCTATATAGGAACAATCATTTCCTTTCCAACTCCACTACAAATACCTTGGCAATCACCTACCTGCTCCCTTCCCTCTTATATGGAGCCCCTCTACTAACCAATTTATCAGCCACCTACACCTCTAAGCTCGAAGCTTGCTATAATAAGATATCTATATTTGCAACTAAATCCAAAACATCAACTCACCACTGCCTCAGCCTACATTCTCTGAACTGGTTAGAACTCCCTAACCACCTAGACTATCTTCAACTAATTACCGCTCACAAACTAATTTCTCCCCAGACAAATGCCCTGTATTAAAGGACATCCTTCCTCCATACACCCCTAACAGGTCACTGAGATCTGAGCACCAAAACCTCATCTCCATTCCCAAACCCAAGCGACCCGCTGGCCAGCTTTTACTATCCTTCTCTCTAGGCAGAAAATGGAACTCTCTGCCTCCTTCCCTCAGGAACCCTGACTTGAATCCTTCAAGAGCCAACTTTTTCTTCACCTATCTTCTAAATGGAAATGCTCCTGCTTTCACCCCACATAAATCCTAGGGACTCCCCACTAAGCTCCCCTCTACTCCCTCTCCACTACACTCTCTTTATTTTCTGTTTTATCTAAGGATCTAGAACCAGCAGATTTAACTAACTCCTAACATGTAAATATTGTTAAAAAAAAAAAAAAAAAAACCCTCTGCAGTCAAGTTGTTAAACCATCTCATAATGTATACTATGTCTCAAATGTTTGAATCCAACTCTTGTATTTTCACATTGTAACCTTTATTGATATTTTTGCAAACCTGCATTGTATGTATTTCACTTGCAACCTTTATCCTACATTTTGTATCCTATATGTATTAAATTGTTTATGGAGCTTTTCTTCCCGGGCCTCCACTGAAAATTGGCACTTCTTGGTCCAGTGTACTTCCCCGGTAATCAAACTGATAATAAATAAAATAAATAAATAATAAATGTCAGAGCCATAAACTTAAATCTGCTATAAAAGTGATGTCTGATGTACCCACTACAGAACTTTTATGCCACGGTGATCTACAGACCTCTGATTGCCAGCTCTGGGAATCAGTTCGCTCGTTGGTTTCAGCCATTTGATACAGACAAGTACCCGTTTGTTTTTTTGTAACCTTTCTTATAGCTTTTCAAATGTACATGTCAGGTAGTAAGGGGAAGTATGCTTGTGGAAGACAAATTCCACATAAGGACACACAAGTGCCTATTCTGTTTAGATGAAGGCCTCGACCATACGTCTTGTGACATCTGCAAATCTTGTGCACCAAAAGTCCTACGTAGCTGTCTGGCTACCTTCAAACTTTGTTTAGAAGAACAGAGACTGCGGCATTTGGCATTAGGCATGGAGGGGTGAGGTAGGTATCTCCGGCGAGCCACCTAGGAAGAAGGCCAAGAAAGTTGGGCCTTGATGCCCATGCTGCACCTCAGGAGTCCAGTGAGACTCTTGAGGCAGATGTTAGTCCAGGGTCCCATTGGATGTCCATTTCACAGCTGGAACTGGGAACCCTCGGTTCAGCGGAAACTGAGTACATCAGCTGAGGTTGGTCAGCCATTAGCTCATGATGGTGAGGGGGAACCATGGCTTGTGGCGTCTGAGGAGCCTACTCTCGCCTTTCCATCCTCCCAGGCGTCTGCTTCTAAACCAATGCATCCTTTTTCTCCTCTAAAGAGGAAACCGAAATTAAAACCTAGAGAAGCAGAACCAGCTCCTGGATGGAAGCCTTTTCCCCAAAATCTTTTCAGAGTCTTCCAGGCCCTCCAGTCTTGGGTGCCACAAACAGTCCCTACACCTGTTCAGGCCTTAGAGGATTCAGAGGAAGAACTCTCTTCCTCTGATGAATCACTTACTTATTGTTCCCAGATTGAATCCCCCAAGGACTTCATTACCCTTGAGGAGGAAAACACTATTAGTCCTGAATCTCCAGGGGAAGAATTCTCCCTTGGGGGACACCATTTCTCTTATGAGAGAACGCTTCAAATGGCAAGCCTCAGATGTTTCAGAAACTAAAAAGTTGATGCTTTGAATTACTGCAGATGGACCAACCCTCCCCATCTGCATTCCCTCCCCTGCTCCCAGCCTTTCATGATGCCTTTCTGGCTGCCTCCCAGGCCCCTCATTCTCAGCCCCCAGCTTCCAAACGTCCAGATAGGTTTTATAAAGTTCATCAGGATACACCGTTCTTGTTCAAGAACCCCCCAGCAGACCCTGCTGTCATAGTGGTGCCAGCAGATAAATCATCCAGACAGCTGCCTTCCACCTCTCTGTTTCCCACAGACAGACATCAAATTTATGGATAGGCTAGGGAAGAAAGTCTATATTTTCTCCACTCTAGCCATTAGAGCTCTACATTAAAAAAAAACACACATGGCTAGGTTTGTTTTAGATACCCTATCAAAAGCGTCTGCACTTATACCAGATGTGTCAAACACCTCTCTGCTCTGCTCTACTGCCTCCCAGGTGACCAGGCACTCCAAGAGCATTTATGATCTTCCAAATCCACAGCCTCAGGTTCAGTCCTGAGAAGGTATTCCTGGGTGAGGCTGCAGCCCCTTTCCTTGGATATCCGATCGAAATTGCTGGATGCACCACTTGATAAGGCTCTTTTTGGTGCAGCTTCTGCAGAGCTTTTTAAATCCCTACAGGAAAAGGGCAAGGAGTTAAAAAATGTAAAACATTTGCTAGTCTCTCCTATTCCTAGGTACCATAGGAATTATCCTTAAAGGACCGCCTTTGTTAGGAGGCAGTCATCTCAGTCTACTGCCCCACGGGCTAAGGGATGGAGACAACCTAGGAAACACTACACTCCTAGACCATCTTTTTCTTCCACTCCCACTTCCTTTCGGAGGTAGCTTGACCTGGACAGAACCCCTCCACTGTGACTCCAACCCATTACCCACCTCCATTCCCCCTGTCCCTCCATCTCACCCTTTCCCTGCCCTCCTGGTGGAAAGTTACCTCAGAGGCTTGGGTCCTCTCCATCATTCAAAAAGGATCCTTTATGACTTGGTGGACACTTCCTCCCTTTCAGGGGATACCCCAACCCCCTCCAAGTCAGCTACATCTTTTTCTGCCAATTCTGGATCAGCTCTTAGCTCAGGGCACCATAGAAAGAGTACCTCTAGACCAGACAGACAAGGGTTTTTACTCCAGGATGTTTTTGGTCCCAAGAAAAATGGCCCTTGGTGACCAATTCGGGATTTGTTGGTCCTCAGTCTATTCCCCAAGATGCCTACCTTTAAAATGCTCACCTTGTACCACCCTCTTACCTCTCATCCCCTTCCAAGCTTTCAGTGGTATCCCTGGATCTGAAGGATGCCTACCTTCATATTCCCATTCACCCCAGCTGCAGGCAATTCCTTTGCTTTTCAGTAGGTTCCTTGCATTTTCAGTTTTCTGCATTGCCATTTGGGCTCTCCACAGCCCCCAGAATATTCACAAAGTACCTAGCTCCAGTTATTGCCCACTGCAGAATTCAGGGCATTCAAATATACCCATACCTGGATGAATTCTTGATATTTCACCAGGACAGCCAAACCCTTCGCCATCACCTATGCATGGTGTCCAAAACCCTGGAAAACCTAGGGTTCACTGTGAACCAGGAAAAGTCTCACCAACCCAAGACCTGGTTTTCTTAGGGTGCAGGATAAAAACAGATCAGATGGTAGCATTCATTCCTTGCCAGAAGGTAGAAACCATCACCCATTATCTCCAAGCACCTGTCTCTCTCTCCAAACCTTATCTGTCAGGGAATTCCTGAGATTCCTAGGCCACATGGCATCCTTGATACCCATGCTTCCCTTGGCAAAGCTGCATATGAGGAAATTCTAGTTGGTGATACCAACATTCTCACCTTCTGGATATTCCCCTACTTCTCCTTCCATGCCTGAAAAAAGAACTGGATTGGTGGATTGCAGCCATCTGCCTCAATCAGGGTATACCTTTGCAAGATCCCCACACCCTTGCAAGAAATCTTCCCAGATGCTTCAGACCTGGGTTGGGGAGCAATTTTGCAAATCCACAACAAACAAAACAAAGTTCAGGGAGAATGGTCCTCCCTCAGGCAAAGGGACCACATCAGTATCAAAGAGATGTGGGGCCTTCTCCTAGCATTGCAAACATTCCACCAAATCCTCCTACCGGGTACCATGAAAGTAGTCACAGAGAATATGACTGTCCTGTGGTATATCAACAAGTGTGTGTGTGTGTGTGTGTGGGGGGGGGGGGGGGGGGCACAAGGTCCTACCTATTCTGCAGCTTGACAATTTGGATTTGATCCCTAGCAGCAAAACTACACATTCACCTGGCAGCAGTGTACATTCCTTCCACAGAGAATGTGATGGCAGACACTCTCAGCAGAACCTCTGCACCCTCTTACGAATGGATGCTTCACAGGGAGGTGTTTTTGGATCTTATTCACAAGTGGGGTATTCCTCAAGTAGATCTGTTTGCCTCCTCCCATAACAGTCAGATGCCTCTATTTTGCACAAGGTATCCACATCCACAGGCTTGGAAGGTGGAAGCCATTCTCTTTTTCTTTGGCGAGGATGTATGTTTATACCTTTCCCCCTTCACACTGATTAAAAAAGTCCTCCTGAAGATTCAGAGGGACAAACCAAAACTCCTGCAGGGGATTAACCTTTGGCCAAGAGAGCATTGGTTTCCCCTACTAGCCAAGGACGGTCACCACAGGTTACCCCACCAATTCGACCTACTCGCACAATACAGGGGAGTCTCTCATACACCCTCAAGTGCTCAACCTCAGACTCACTGTATGGGTGATAGAGTTCTGATCCCATTTGGACACCTGTATTCAGTGGACTTACTGAATGTCCTGCAGGAGGCTAGGAAACCTAGTACCAGGAGAAAATGAGTCAGAATGGAAATGATTCTCCAGCTGGTGTCAAAAGAAAAAAAAACTGACCCTTTTCTTATTCCTGTTTCTATGGTCCTTTCTTAATTGTGTGAGCTTCTGCATTCAGGATTGACTTGCTCTTCCATTAATGTACACTAGTCAGCCATTTCTGCTCGTCTTCCCTTGGTACCTCCTTTGGCATCCAGATTAGAGGTAAAACTATTCTTAAGAGGGGTCCTTCATATTAGACTCCCTCGTAAACTGATACCTCTTTCATGGGACCTCAATTTTGTCCTTGAGAAACACACTACCTCCATTTGAACCAGCTCACCCAGCATCACTGAAGCTCCGTACTTGGAAAACAGTACTGCTGGTAGCCCTCATATCTGCCAGGAGGGTCTCAGAAATTCAAGCCCTGATAGCTACCCTTCCTTACCTAATCTTCCATAAGGACAGGGTTTCCCTGAGGACTAATCCTTCCTTCATGCCTAAGTGGTTTATGAGCTGTCCTTTAATCAGACCATTAACCTTCCCGTTTTCTTCCCTCAAACTCAAAATTCCTCTGAAAGAACTCTACATTCCTTGTACGTTCATAGACAACTTGGGTATTGCCTGGACGAGACCAAATCCATTCGAAAGTCTGACCAGCTGTTTGTCTCCTTTCACCCAAGGGCCTTGGGGAAGGCAGTCTCTAAACAGACTATATCATGTATTTCTAATGCTGTCTCTGGTTGTTTTTCCTTTCATGGAAAAGATTTAACTGCCAATGTGAGAGCTCATTCTACTAGGGCAACTGCTGCCTCAGCAGACTTTTTTTAGGGGGGTGGACTATGCTCCTATACTGGAAGCTACCCACCTGGTCCTCAGTCCATACCTCTACCACGCTAGACTTGATCTCTAGAGCCAGAACTGAGTTTGCTAGGTCAATTGTACCGGGTCTCATAGGCCAGGCCCCTCAACCTACGTCCCGGGTTCATACCTAAAGCTTTGGTACTCTCCTACAGTTATGAATACTGCAACATGAGAATAGAAGGACATAGAATAGTTGTGTATGAACTCACCATAACCTTAGATGTCCTGTTCCATGTTGCAGTATTCAGTCCCCCCTCCTACCCCCTCTTATTCTGTTTATCCATCTGTGGTGGCATTTTCATAACTTCTCTCCATCCAAACGGGGCACAGCAACAGGCACATACATATGTTAGGTTCCTTCTGGCATGGTAGCATATGTGGGTCTGAAAAGCTTTCGTTTTTTGCTTCCCCGGGGTACTACTGTATGCAGCCGTCATTTCTGAAGTGGGTACATGCAAACGCCACTTTTATAGCTGACGTCTGTTTATGGGTCTGACATGTAACATCGCACGTAGCCCTGATCCTAAGACATCGGTATACTGGCCGGATGTCCGGTGTTACAGACAGTAACCTCCCTACAGTTATGAATACTGCAACATAGAAGAGAAGGACATCTATGGTTATGGTAAGTTCTTACAAAACTATTCTTTTTCTATACTTGCAACTATGTTTTTGCATTTTCCACATTTCTTGCTTTCTCATCTGATCCTTCACCTTGTATTCTTTCTCTTGTTTTTTGGCACATTCAATTCCTGCCTGATTTTTATGTACTTCTGGTTTGATTTCCATTCCCACTTGATGCCGATATGCTTCTGGTAGATTAAGAAGGGAAGTCATCTTAGATTTATTCTTGTCATGTTTCAAAACTTTCACTGTGTTTGGGTCTTGTGAGGTGAGCAGATGTATGCAGTCTCTTGATTACAGATCTATACATGTAATGAGTTTCAAGAAGGACCATACTTCCTTTGGAACAGGGAATATCTTGGTATGCACTGATTTTTTTTTATAAATTATTTGATGAGCATGAAGCATCCTTCTTGTTTTCTTGTCTAATCTGCCCAACACCTTTTGGGGCCAGTCAGTCACTCCAAAACTGCAAGTTAGGACAGGAAGAGCAAATTGGTCTATAGCTTGAACTTTGTTCCTAGATGTCAACGCTGTTTTCAGGATTAATTTAAGTCTTCTAAAATATTCATTACTGATTTTTATTCACATTTGTTCATTTTGTTGTCGATTCTTCATCAGTTCCCAAATATTTATACACTCCCTCTTGCTCAAGATGATGTTCTTCGTGTTTCACTGTTGCAGTCATTACATTTGGGTTATCTGCTTGCAGGTAGCCGTCAGTCGGCCTGATTACCAAAGTCTTGGGTCCTGCGCGGGTTGCTGTCTCATCTTCCATGACGTCAGGTATTCAGGGGTATAAAGCATGCAGCCGATGCCATTACATCAGTCTTTCTTGCCGTTCGGTGCCCGAAGCAAAAGCAGTTCGCCAGTGTCTGTCGGCCGACTCCTGAAATTTTCATTTTCGAGTTTCAGATCCGAAGTCTTCAACTAAGCTAAGTACCCCATTGGGGATCCTTTTTCTTGCTCTAAACCGATGTCAGTAAAAGTTAACAGTTGTATTTCTTGTGGAAAGCAAAGATTTTCATTCGTACTGCATTCCTTGCTTAGGCCCAGACCACTACGTACCTTGCTGTCGGTTTTGTGCCTTATTCAAACCTCGAACTATTTGCCGTCGGTTCATTTTTGCATCTAAATATTTTGGTACTCTGTTCAGTTATCCAGAAATGGCTTTGGTAAGCCACCCGACTACCGACATTCCGAAAAAATGCAAAGATAAAGACAGAGACAGACCGCATAGGTCCAAAGCTGCCAACAACGCTTCTCCTAAGCTAATCGCCCGTTCAGTGGTACTCAGTGAGGCGCTTTCGCAGCCCCTGATACCCGCTACTTCAGATTCACAGGCCTCTACTGAGACCCATTCGGATTCAGCGAGATGCTTTTTCGACTGTGGAACCTGCGGATGTCTCTACCTTGGATGGGGTCTGGAGCCACTGTGCAGGCACCGGCTTCGGAGGGTGTATTCAGGCCTACTGACTTCCATATTAAACTAACACCATCTTCTTCTTCAAGGCCTAAAATTCGACCCATGCGTAGAAAACTGATGCCCAGACCGCATGGTCAGGCCCCTGTGCCTAAAAAACAAATAAGAATGGCTGAAGACCTTATTACTCTAATCAGAGAAAGCCACCCTTCTCCCTCTAAGAGACCTAGAACTGATTTTCCCTCTGATTCTTCTGATCAGGATTCTGAAGTTTCTGTTTTCTCTGATGACCAGGAGTTGCCCTTATCTACCTATGAGGATTCTGATGCAGAGGACTCCATTCCCTCTGCTTCTCCTCCATAGGATTTCTCTCTTGGTGAAACTTTGCATACTCTTAGGGAGCATTTCCGCTGGGAAAGTCAGGATTACTCTGACTCCAAAAAGAGGCTTAGGGAATTCTTACTCCTACCTCAACACAGGCCTTTAGCTATCTCTCCTGTACTAGACATTGTAGATGATGCCTTCTTGGAATCTAGCCTGGCCCCTGACACTTTACCTCAGAAAACCTGACAGGTATTAGAGTACCTGACTCTCACAAGTTCCTCTTTAAGAATCCTCCTGCGGATCTTGAGACCATTTCACAGGGACCCAAAGGCATTAAGGCTACTACTGCCAAAAACCCTACCCCCCTCTGATAGAGATTCCAGGGCCCTGGACATATGGGGGTAAGAAGGAGTACACTTCCGCAACTTTGGCCATTAGGGCCTTAAACTCCCAGTTTCATATGTTAAAAGTATCAGCAGCATATTATTGGATTGCTTAAACAGAAAATGATGATGATTCCTGACTGTGCTGAAAACAAAGAATTACAGGATTTAATGCATTCTGCTGAACAAGTTGGAAAATGTACTTTGCAATGTGGTTTTGATTCATTAGAGGCATCTTGCAGGGCTGCTGTCACTGGGTCTGTACTTAGAAGGCATGCTTGGCTTAAGGAGCAGTCTTTGCCAGATCATGTTAATGCTAAATTACTGGATGGTCCCTTAAACCAAGACTGCCTGTTTGTCAACAAATCAGAAGTAATACTTAAAAAGATGGAGGAAAAAGCTAAATTTTTGCAAACTGTTAAAGATTTACTCTAAGTACAGCCTCCCGGATTTAGTAGGCACTGGCCTAAGAATTGGTCCTTTCCTGCCTCTTCCAGGCCTTCTCAGTCCAAACCCAGAACCAGCAGACCATCCAGGCTTATGTCTCAAGGTACTCACAGGCTTAAGCAGTGGGGGGCTCCCACTTCCAAAGCTGGGAGTAGTAAGACACCCGCCTATGGTAAACTGTCACAATGACTTAACTTAAACCTCCCAAGCCCTGCTGAACTGACTGTTCCTTTAGAGGGAAAGATTGTCCTGCTGAACTGACTGTTCCTTTAGGGGGAAAGATTGCCCTGCATGCAAAAAACTGGGAATTCATTACCCAAGACAAATGGGTTTTAAATATAGTTTCCCAAGGATACAGATTCCACTTCCACTCCTTACCAACCCCAAATGGTTGGCCAGACCTACCCCCAAATCGGTGGACAGAGGCTCAAAAGCAGGTTCTCTTTCTTCTAAGCATCAGGGCTATTCAACCTGTCCCAGAAGAGGAATGGGGCCAAAGTTTTTACTCAAGACTTTTCTTGGTACCCAGAAAAGACAATTCCTGGTGTCCTGTCCTGGACCTGCCTATCCTAAACACTTTTTTGGTCATCTCAAAATTCAAAATGCTAACTCTTCATCAGCTGCTTCCCATGCTAGGCAAAAATGCCTGGTTGGCAGCACTGAATTTAAAGGCAGCCTACCTGCATATCCCAATAAGGGAATCTTGCAGAAGATACCTACGCTTCAGAGCAGGCTACATGCACTATCAGTTCTCTGCACTGCCCTTTGGCTTGTCTACTGCGCCCAGGGTATTCACAAAGTGCCTAGCTCCAGTCATTGCATTTTGCAGGCAAAGAAATATTCAGATATACCCATACCTGGACGATTGTCTTAATTCAGGCAGAAAGGCAGGACATAATATTAAATCATCTGGCATTTGTAAAGAAATTACTAACTTCTCTGGGGTACACCTTAAATGAAAAGAAATCACATCTAGTACCCTGCCAACAAATTGTATTCTTGGGAGCAAGCTTGAATACAACTTCCCAGATGGTCTGCCTCACGCCAGAGAAACAAGTTCATTTGACAGCCTACTTCAAACTACTGGCCACAAAGACCTAGCTATCTGCAAGGAAAATACTGCAAGCCCTGGGGTTCATGGCCTCTTGCATTCTACTAATTCCATATGCAAGACTGCATATGAGGAAACTACTGTGATATCTAAAAAGCCTATTGTGTCAACTTTCTCAGGACCTAGAATCAATTATTCCCATCATCCCTTGCTTAAAGACAGAGTTCCTTTGGTGGGCAGTGGCCTGCCACCAAAACAAGGGTCTGCCATTCACTCTACCCCCTGCCGCCCAAACCCCAACAGATGCATCAGACTCTGCATGGGGGGATCACTTGGCAGGTCAGTGCATTCAAGGCAAATGGAACCCGAGTCAAATGCACCTGCATATCAATCAAAAAGAAATGTTAGTGGTACAGAGTGCTCTGACAGCCTTCAAGGACCACATTCTTCCAGGACATTTATTGGTAAAGACGAACACCACCACTGTTATGTGGTACATAAACAAGCAGGAGGGGAACCCACTCATACCCTCTCTGCAGACTAGCCATGGCTCTATGGAACACAGCCTTGAGCTACCAAGTGCACCTACATTCTCAATTCCTGTCAGGCAAGCTAAATACACTGGCAGATGACCTAAGCAGAAATCTCATGGACCCACACGAGTGGAAACTGGAAACAAAGATATTCAGCATTTTGAAAAACAAACAGGGGAGCCCAGAGATGGACTTGTTTGCCTCCTCTCAGAACTACCAGTTGGATAAATTCTGCACAAAAACTTCCCACAGACAAGCTTGGAAAGTGGATGCCCTGTCCTTCACCTAGAAAAACCTATCAGTTTGTCTTCTCCCCTCTGCCTCTCTTCTCCAAAGTGCTACTAAAGATCAAACAGGACAAGCCAAGGGCAATACTTATTGCACCAGACTGGCCACGCCAGCACTGGTACCCCCTCCTGCGCAGTGTGTCACTTCTGGAACCATGGCACCTGCCTCAGACCCCTGCCCTGCTGTCCCAGCAGGAGGGCCAGATTCTGCACCCACAGCTTCAAACTCTAAACCTTGCAGCCTGGCTAATTACATGATCTCTCCTTTAGCATCCCTCAGTAAGCAAGTGATGGATGTCATTCTGGAGGCAAGGAGGCCTAGTACTAGAAAATCCTATGATGAAAAATGGAAAAGATTCTGTTCCTGGAGCCAAACTCAAGGGATGGACACAACAATGCCCAATCTACTGCACATTCTTCAATACTTAACTGAGATGCTTCACAAGGGCCTTTCATTTTCTTCCATCAAAATTCATGCCTCGGCCATTTCAGCTCATTATAATACAGAGCCATCCCTCTTCTCTCATCCACTGCTGAAGCAATTCCTCAGAGGGGCCAGAAACGTAAGGCCACCCAGGAGAGCCCCTACTCCAGCCTGAGACCTTAACTTTGTATTGGAAAAGCGCACTCTACCTCCTTTTGAGCCAGCTGCAAATGCAGAGTTGAAATTAATTTCTTGAAAAACAGCCTTCCTTCTTGCCATCACTTTAGCAAGAAGGATGTCGGAATTACAAGCCCTCATGGCAATGGAGCCTTTCATCATTTTTCATGCGGACGGAGTGTCCCTCAGGACCAGTCCCTCCTCTATGCTCAAGGTGGTATCCAGTGTGGCCCTTAATCAGTCCATTCATCTGCCAACCTTCTTTTCTAATCCACAGAACAAAGGAGAATAAATACTGCACTCCTTGGACGTGCACAGACATCTTAGATTTTACTTGGACAGGACTAAGCCTCTCAGGAAATCTAAACAGTTGCTGGTTGCATTTGCTGCAGGGGCAGAGGGGAAGGCCATTTCAAAGCAAACCATTTCTAAGTGGATAGGTCACAGCATTCATTTCTGCTTTAAGCACCATGGAAAACCTACCCCACAGGGGATAAGACCACATTCCACCAGGGCTGCATCTACCTCTACAGCCTTTCTCAGAGGTGTCCCTACCAGGGACATCCTAGAAGCTGCTACCTGGAGGTTCTGTACATACCTTCACCAAGCATTACCACTTGCCAATTTTTTCAAAATCCAGAGCTGGTTTTGCCACTGCAGTCTTGCAGGGCCTTATAGCTGGCCCTAATGCTATCTAATTGCCTCCTCCCTTCCTTAGCTTTGAGAATCTACCCAAATGTATTGACTGCAACTGTGAAACACGAAGAACATAGCACAGTTGTGTACACTTACCATAAATGTAGATGTTGGAGTGTAGTCACTGTTGCAGTCCTGGTTACCCTCCCTCCAGTCCCCTAACTTCTATTGACAATACCGCTGTTCTTGTTTACTATGCTTAAAGCTTTCTGGTGTATTTGCTTTTTGTTGGAGGTGTAACCTTGTATATAATTGCTTCCCATTATGGGGGAACCTGTCATCTGGGGCAAGAAAAACTGATGTAATGGCGTCAGCTGCATGCTTTATACCCCTGACCACCTGACGTCATGGAAGATGACAGCAACTGGCGCAGGAGCCAAGACTTTGATAATCAGGCTGACTGAGGGCCACCTGCAAACAGATAACCCAAATGTAATGACTGAAATAGTGAATACACTCGAACATCTACATTTTTGGTAAGCGTACACAACTGTACTTTCTTCATATTTCACTGTTGCAGTCATCATATTTGGGTTTTCCCTGCCAGGGTAGCCCTCGGCCGGCCTGAATACCAGAGACTTAGTTTTTCTACATCGGTTGCTGTCGCTTAAGGACTGACGTCAGGTCGTCAGTGGTATAAAGTAAGGCAGCCGATGTTATTCCATCAGTCTTTCTTGCCATGGAGCCTGAAGCAGAAGCAGTTTGCACGAGTGCCGGTCGGCCGCTACCTGAGTTTTCATCTCCGGATTGAAGTTGAAGTCTTCTTCAGCTAAGTACCCCATTGGGGATCCTTTTTCCTAGCACTAACTGATGTCAGAAAAAGTTAATAATTGTCTCACCTGTGGAAAGCAAATACCACACCGAGACTTCCACTCTTACTGCGTCACTTGTCTAGGCCCAGATCACAACGTCCCTGTTGTCTCTTCTGTGCTTTCTTTAACAGCAGAACTATCTGTCGTCGGGCCCTTATTGTACCCAGATATTTTTGTTTACAGTCTTCTACTTCCAATATGGCTTTGGTAAACCATCCGATAGCAGCTCTTCAAAAAAAATGTAAAGCTATCGACAGAGGCAGACTGCACAGGTCCAAACCTTCCAACGACACTTCCGTTAAGATGGTAGTCAGTCCTCTAGTACTCAGTGAGGTGCTTTCGCAGCCCCTGATGCCCTCTTCAGTTGATTTGCAGGCAGCTACTGAGACCCTTTCAGAGTCCGGTATGCCACAAAACTGTTCGTCTAAGGATCCTGTGGTCGTCTCTACCTTGGATATGTCTGGAGCCGCTGAGCAGGCACTGGCTTCCAAGGAAGTCCTTCGCACCTCCGAATCTCGACACAAACCGATGTCTTCTTTCGTGACTACCATTCTTTCGAAAACAACTGAGTTCCTTAAGCCCAGGGTTCGAACCACACCCAAGAAACCGACTACCCACTCTCAGGCGCCTGCTACCTTGCTTCAGTCTCAAATGCTTAAAATGGCAGAAGACCTTGTCATGCTGATCAGGGGAAACCAAGCTACCCCCTCAAAAAGGAAGAGAGATCTGTCCCCGGTAGTTTTGTCTGAACAAGAGTCAGATGAATCTGATGCATCGCAGCCCCTCTCCACTTGAGGATTATGATGCAGAGGAATCCATTCCTTCAGCCTCTCCCCCAGAGGATTTTTCCTTTGGGGAAACCCTGCATACTTTAAGGGAGCATTTCCAATGGGAAAGTCAGGACTACCTCAGTCTAAAAAGAGACTCAGGAAATTCCTAGATCTTCCAAAGCACAGGCCCTTATCCATCCCCCCCAGTCCTGGATGTGGTGGATGATGTATAGCTTGAATCCAGCTTGACTCCTGACGCCCTACCTCCTGCTCCCAGAAAACCAGAGAGGTACTACAGGGTTCCTGACTCGCACAAATATCTTTTTAAAAATCCAGCAGCAGACCCTGAGGCCATTTCTCAAGGTCCAAAAGGGATTAAAACAACCTCTGCTAAGAATCCCACCCCCTCAGACAGGGATTCCCAAGTATTGGACAGACGGGGTAAAAAAGTATATACCTCATCTACTCTTGCTATCAAGGCATTAAATTGTCAGTTCCATATGCTTAAATGTCAGCAACATACCTTGGAACTCCTTAAACAAAAAATGTCCTCCTTTCCTGCTTGCACAGAATCTAAAGATTTACAAAAACTAATGCATTCTGCAAGTCAAGTAACTAAACACACTTTGCACTGTGGTTTTGATTCCCTAGAAGCTTCTTGCAGGGCAGCAGTCACCAGATCTATCATTAGAAGACATGCATGACTTAAGGAACAACCCCTTCCAGACCATGTCAAATCTAAATCGTTGGATGCACTCTTGTACAAAGATAACTTATTTGGCACTAAGATAGAAGAGGTCTTAAAGATGGAAGAAAAAGCAAAATCTTTGCAGATTTCTTACAGGTCCAACCCCCCTAGCTTCAGCAGGCATTTTCCCTCCAAGCATTGGTCCTTTCCTGCTCCGAGTAAAAACAGGCCCAGCGGAAACAGACCCCCCCCTGACAACAGCCCCAAGGAATGCAGAAATCTAAGCAGTGGACTACCTCCACTTCAAAACCAGGGAATTCTAAGCCCCCTCCTTATGGCAAGAACTCACAATGACTCACCTCTTCTCGACCTCCCCTCTGCCCACCTTCACATACCCCTAGGAGGAAAACTCTTCTTTCATTCAAGCACCTGGGCCACCATTACCAAGGACCAATGGGCTCTGAACATTGTGTCTCAGGGGTACAAATTCTCCTTCCACACCCATCAACCCCAAAAGGGTTCCCAGATCTTCCAACACACCAGTAGGCAGAGGCTCAAAATTCAATCCATTTCCTGCCCTCTCTTTGAGGGCAGTAGAGCACATTCCTTCAGAGCAGATAGGCCAAGGCTTCTACTCCAGACTTTTTCTGGTGCCCAGAAAAGAGGGCACCTGGTGCCCCATCCTCGACCTATCCAGTCTTTGGTGATCCCAAAATTCAAAATGCTCACCCTCCAGCAACTCCTACCCATGCTCTCCAAGGGCGCTTGGCTACCCACCCTGGATCTAAAATAGGCCTACCTCCACATTCCTATCAGGGAATCATGCAGGAAATATCTCTGCTTCAGGGCAGGATCTCGACACTTTCAGATCTCTGGGCTTCCCTTTGGCTTATCTACTGCTCCCAGAGTTTTCACAAAATGCCTGGCTCCGGCCATTGCCTTTTGCAGACAAAGAAATATTCAAATTTACCCCTACTTAGATGACTGCCTTATTCAGGCAGACACCCAGGAAAAGCTGCTCAAACACCTGGCCTTTGTAAAGAGCCTACAAACCTCCCTAAGGTACACAATCAACTAAAAGAAATCAAAACAGGTGCCCACCCAAAGGATAATCTTCCTGGGAGCAAGTCTGGACATAGCATCTCAGATGCGCATACCTTACACAAGAGAAACAAATTTTCCTGTCAGCCTACTTCTCTCGACTGGCCACCAGGCCCCAGCATTCTGCAAGGAAAATCCTACAAGCCCTGGGGTTCATGGCATCTTGCCTACTCCTCATTCCATATGCCAGACTGCATATGAGGAAACTTCAATGGTACCTAAAGAGCCTTTTGTGTCAAGACCTGGAAACTCTTCTACCTATTATTCCTTGCCTCAGAAAGGAATTTCTTTGGTGGGCAACAGCCTGCTCCCACAACAAGGGACTGCTCTTCTCCCCACACCCCACCACCCAGACCCTCACCGCAGATGCATCAGACTACGCTTGGGGTGCAGACCTGGACGGCAGGTGCATACAGGACCAATGGAGCCCACAGCAAAAAGAGATGATGGCTGTGCATCACACCTTGATAGCTTTCAAACCCCTTCTCTCTCCAGGGGTTCTCCTGATCAAAACAGACACCACCACTGTGATGTGATGCATCGCAGGGAGGGACTCACTCCTACCCTCTATGCAGGCTGGCCATGACCCTTTGGCTCACACCCTCTTCCATGCAACTTCACCTGCCTCCCACACCAACCATCAGCTCAATAAATTTTGCTCCAGGAAGCATCACTGCAGAGCTTGGAAAGTGGATGCCGTGTCCTTCCCCTGGGTCAACCTCTCGGTCTATGCCTTTCCTTCCCTACCTCTCATCCCCAGGGTACTGCTCAAACTAAGGAAAAACCAAGGACCATTCCTATAGCTCCAGACTGGCCCCGACAGCACTGGTGCCCCTAGCTGCGCAGCCTACCCCAGCTGCCTTCATGGTATCTTCCTCAGATTCCAAACCTCCTAACCCAGAGGGAAGGGGAATTCATGCATCCACAATTGCAGACACTCAATTTGGCAGCTTGGCTTATTCCCTAAGCCCGAACCAATCTGCCATCCTCAGTAAACGGGTTCTGGATGTTATCTGTGAGGACAGACGCCCTAGCACCAGAAAGTCTTATGCAGATAAATAGAAAAGGTTCTGTACCTGGATCCAGGCTAAGGGGGCCAATACGGCACAGCCCTCCATCCCTCTCATCCTGGATTACTTGGCTGACCTACTGCACAGTGGTGTCTCTTTCTCCTCTATAAAAATTCATGCCTCTGCTATTTCTGCTCATTTTCCCACTGAGCAGCCTCTTTTCTCTCACCTTTTGATCAAACAGTTCCTCAGAGGGGCTAGCAACTTGAGACCCCCCAGAAGGGAAAAAACACCAGCTTGGGGCCTTAACTTTGTCTTGAAAAAGCTCACCCTGCCTCCTTTTGAACCAGCTTCTTTGGCAGACCTAAAATTTCTGTCATGGAAGACAACTTTCCTTCTGGCCATCACTTCAGACAGAAGAGTCTCTGAGCTGCAAGCACTCATGGCTGTGGAACCCTTCATCATCTTCCATGCAAACCGGGTACCGTCAGAATTAACCCATCCTTCATGCCCAAGGTGGTGTCCAGTGTGGCTCTCAACCAATCCATTATTTTGCCCACCTTCTTTCTTAATCCCCAGAACAAGGGGGAAATGATTCTGCACTCTCTAGATGTGCACAGACAGCTCAGATACTATCTGGATAGGACTAAACCCTTCAGACAGTCTGATCAGTTGCTGATTAGCTTTGCTACAGGGGCAGAGGGCAAAGCCATGTCCAAACAAACCATTTCCAAATGGATAGCACACTGCATCCATTTCTGCTGCAAACAGCATGGTAAGCCCCCCCTCCCCCCAAGGGGGTCAGGACACACTCCACCAGAGCAGCCTCCACCTCTGTAGCTTTCCTCAGAGGAGTCCCCACCAGGGACATCCTGGAGGCTGCAACCTGGACAACCTGTTCACACATTTACCAAGCATTACCACCTGCCTCTCCTCTCCAAATCCAGGGCAGGGTTTGTCTCTGCAGTTTTGCAGGGAATCCTAGCTAGCCCCTAGCTTCCTTGACTGCCTCCACCCATTTCCTCAGCTTTGAGAATTACCCAAATGTGATGACTGCGACAGTGAAAAACGAAGAACATAGTACAGTTGTGTACACTTACCATAAATGTAGATATTTGAGTGTATTCACTGTTGCAGTCCTGGTTTCCCTCCCTCCATCCCCCTTTTTTTCTCTTTCTCCTTTTGTTACCCTTCTTTCTTGTTCTCCTTTCCTACAAGGGACATTTTGGTATTTATTTTCCACTGGTGGGATACTTCCACTAGAACCTGCCCTCCTACTTTGGGGACAGGTTAAGGCAAAAAAAACTGATGTAATGGCGTTGGCTGCCTTAATTTAAACCACTGACAACCTGACATCAGTCCTCAAGCGACAGCAACCGATGCAGAAATTCCAAGTCTCTGGTGTTCGGGCCGGCCGAGGGCTACCCTGGCAGGGATAACCCAAATGTGATGACTGCAACCATGAATGCGCTCGAACACCTACATTTATGGTAAGTGTACACAATTGTACTTTTTTATATCATATTCTTGTCCCACACTGATGTTTTCTTGGTGCTGCAGCTTTCCTACTTTAAAGGCTGCCTTTGCACATTTATCAAGACCAAATGACATTATTTTATCATAGTCAAGGGAGGACGCAGAGAGTCCCCGTCTTTGGCTTCCCCAATGGTTTTGCAATCTGCTGCTACTGCAGGGCTTCCAGAGAATCTGGCATTGGCTAGCATCATTCCCAAAAAAAAAAGGGGGGGCAAAAAGCCAAGGACCCTGGCATTACTGAGAGAGCTCCATCTCTAGGTCATAAGTCAACCAACCCAGGTGAGGCAGCTTTGCAACCCCTTAGTCCAGTGATAGGCCCAAACCCTCTGGAGGCTGCCATTGTCTCTGACTTACCTGTGAATCCTACCATGGGGCTCACATTGTGCGGGTCTGAGGTCACGCAGCAGGCCTCATCTTCCAACATCTGCAATATGGGTACTGAAGAAGACATCCTGTCTTTCTTGACTGCCAAAGCTACAGCCAAATTTATGGTTGGAAAGCCGCAGCCTGAGGTTACTCTTTTTAAATGGTGACACAAAACAAAGCAAATCACTTCATTTTCATTGCCTCTACCTTCATCCAGTTCTCAGACCGAAGCCCAAGACCTTCTTTAGCACAGGAGGTTATGGCCTTTATGAAATCTATTGACCCCTCTAATACTTCTACTAATGAAGCCTCCTTATCTAAAGGAAGCAGGGAAGTAGCTTTTCAAGAAGAGGAAGATTCCTCTAGCTGTGAGAATGAGGAGGAATTTCTTACTCTGGCCACATGCCACCACAGACTTGCCCAGACTCGGATGACACCCTCTCTTCTGCCCCCCATAAACCTTTGCTTCAGTGATAACCTGCATAAAATGAAGGAGATTCTCTCTCTCTCGGAAAATTAAGCAATTCTTCCAGGCTCAGACCCACTTCAGGGAAGTGCTAAGTTTGCCTTTACCCAGACGACTGGCTGCTCCTGCTGTATGTTGTATTGGATAAATTCTTTGAAGACACTGCTTCACACCTTGATTCTCTACCCCTTGCTCCTAGGAAGCCATGCATATTTTAAAGAGTACTTGAATCTTGTATGCGCCTTTAAACAAACCCAAAGGCTGGCCCTTCCATAGTCTCCACATACCTCCAACCTCAAGGTACAGTAGGTATATTAACACACTAAACCTTGGCCTTTTCCACCTAGAAGAGATGAGGGGGATTCTTCCCCATGGCAGAAGACCCAGACAACCCAGGAGATGGCAACCAGAACAATCGCACAACAGGGAGCTCTATAAAGAGCCCACCCAGCACAGAGACTAGCTTCCGACTATGTTCATCCCCAGACTCCCATACCCCTTCCCACCCTCCCCTCCAAGTATTTTGCTGGAAGACTCTTCTCCCTAACCCAGTGGAAACCATCACCAGGGACCAGTGAGTCCTCAGCATCATAAAAGAGGTTACTACTTCTAGTTTGGAGAAATACCACACTTTTTGGGTATTCCAAAACCACCAAAAGAACAAGAAAGACTCTTGTCACCTATCCTTGTGGAAGTACTTTTCCAAGGATCCATCCCAGCTCATCTGTTTAGAAAAAGAGAGAAAGGGCTTCTACTCAAGGATTTTTCTAGTTCCAAGAAAGGAGGGTACCTGGAGAGGCCCATCTTGGACTTCTCAAAGCTGAAAAAGTTTCTCAACATTCCAAAATTCAAAATGCTTACATTGCAAAAGCTACTGCCCATAGTCATCCAAGATGCTTTCACAGTTTCTCTCCAGACCTAAAAGACTAGCTGCTATGGGGGCATGGAGATAAGTATCTGATTTGTAGCAACAGGTTCTCTCTTCCTGTTCTGTGCTTTACCCCTTGGGTTATCTGCTGCTCCCAGAGTTTTCACAAAATGTCTAGCTCCTCTGATAGCACACCTTTATTTACATTTGTTTACTGGGTCAGTCCATCTAGGAATTAAATCTCCTTTTTAGCAGAGGCCCAGGGAGAAAAGCTCCATACATTGCGTAACTCTAGGGATTTATATTTACCCCCTATTTTAGACGGTCTAATTCAGGGAAGATCCACATCAGAGATCCTAGATGCCTTGCAGATCACTTTAGACTGCTTTCAGAAGGCAGGTCTGAAATCTTCAAAAATCTCACTCTCTCCCTCAAACAAGGATTCTCTTTCTGGGAGCCCTCATAGATGTGTATAACATAAAGTTTTCCTTCCCTAAGGCAAGATTACTTTCTTGTCAGGCTGTGACCAGTCTGCTTCTAAAGCAACTCATTGCTGCAAGAGTATTCCTGAGGATACTGGGGTATATGACATCCTGCATTTTTGTGATTCCACTTGCAAAAAGTTAAACATGTGGAAAACTTCAGTGGTTTCTGAAAAATTCTTGGAAACCGTATTCTCAGTCCTTGGAAATCCTACTGCTTCTGTTTCCATGTCTGGAAAAAGAACTTCTGTAGTGGAAGAACATCATACAGAGGAACCCAGGGGTGAATTTCTCTTTACCAGAAGTATACAAGACCATCAACACAGTTCAGACATAGCTTGGGAGGGCCCACTTAGGTTCTGTGAAAATGCAGGATATTTGGTCTCCTCAGCAGAGAAAACTGCATATAAATCATATGAGCTACTAGCAGTCTACTAGGCCATAAAATCCTTTCAACAGAACTTAAGCCCAGGGACCCAGCAGGTTTGGACAGACACCATAGTGATGAGGTACATAAATAAGGCACAACTCTGTCCTAACCTTGTGCAGCCTTTCCTGGAAAATTTGGATGCTGCCTCAAAAAATATTTCGGGTCAGAACAATACCCTTGCATATTCCTTAAATTGGGACCTTCTAGACCCCAATGAATGGATGGATTTTGAGGAGGGAGGTCTTTCTGGAGTTAACCATACTGTGTGTGTGTGTGTGGGGGGGGGTCCCCATCAGTAGACCTGTTTGCCTCTCACCACAACAAACAAGTTCTGGTCCAGAACTCAACAGACAGGAGAACAAACTGGTTCCTGTATGCTTTCCCACCCTTATCCCTGATCCCCAGGTTACTGACAAAAATCAAGGTGGACAGACCCAGCATGATCCCTGGTGGTGCCTTTTGGCTGAAATGGTTCTCTCCCTCCTATTGACAGGAGATTCTGCACCCTGCCACAATAAGTAGATCTCCTCAGCCAAGCCAAGGGTTCTGTCTTCCACCCTAACCTAGCCTCAGTCAGGTAGACAGCCTGGAAGGTTGGGTTTTGACACCAAGGAATGCAGCCTGTCTCAAGGATATGCCTTCCATTCTAAGGGAAGCAAGGAAGCCTAATATCAGGAAATCATACCTGGCAAAATGGAAAATATTTTCCACCTGGTGTCACACCAAAAAAGCTAATCTTTCTCAGGCAGTCATTAGATTAGTTTTGCAGTACCTGTCGGGCCTCTTTAAAAAGGAGCGTTCCTATTCTAGCAGTAAGGTACATGCATCTGTCATATCAACTTGCCTTCAGAGTGCTCCACCTATCTTCTCGCACCACAACATGAAACCTTTATTTCTAAAATGGGTGATTCACTTGACTACCCAAAAGGAGCCCTATTCTGACATGGGATACCGCTGCCTCTAAAGATGCTCACCTGGAAGATCACTTTTCTTATAGCTGTTACATCAGCTTGGAGGATTTTTGAGCTGCAAGCCCTCATGTAAACGATCTTTCACTGTCTCCTACAGAGATAGGGTCACCCTCAGAACAAAACCATTTTTTATTCTTAAGGTAGTATCATAACTTTAAATCAGGCTATGCACTTACCAGTCGTCTTCTCAAATTCACAGAATGGGGCAGAGCAAGTCTTCCACTCCCTGGATGTGCATAGGTAGATCAGGTACTCTCTAGACAGGACAAAAACCCCTAGTAGAGCAGAGCAGTTACTGGTGGCCGTCACAGAGGATAAACCAGCCAAGCCTGTCTTCAAACAAACCATTTTTAAATGGGTAGCTAACTCGTTAAGTTCTGTTAGTCACACTGTGGGAAAGATTTATATGGGTATATTAATGTCCACTCCACCAGGCATGGGTCAACCACCACTGCTTTCCTCAAAGGAGACCCTACCCAGGCCATCCTAGAGGTAGCCACATGGAACTTCGTGTCCACCTTTACAAAGCTCTATAACCTAAGCAATGTCTCTAGGAATAGAACAGGCTTTGCTGCTGCCATCTTGCAAAACCTTATTTCCTAGGGTCATATAGGTGACCCACCACCCAACTTTTATCTTTGGAAGTCCTCCCAAGAATCAGAACTGCAACATTTGACTACAAAGAACATAGTACAGTTGTGTCCCACTTACATAATTGTAGATATGCAAGTAGATCAGTGTTGCAGTACATAGTTCACTCTCCAACTCCTGTATCTGCTGACAGGCCCACGAATCCATACTGCAGCATCGGTCTACTCGAACATCTTCTTTTATGGCAAGTGGGATACAACTGTACTATGTGTTATTATGCCCTCAGCCTCTTCCTGAAGATTTCAAGGCAAAACTCCTAGATTCTCCTCTAGATAGGAATCTTTTATTTGGTGCACAGTCAGCTAGCTTGCTCAAAACTGTACAAGAGCAAGGAAAAACTATGAAGGACTGCATACAAATTCTACTCACGTCTATGGTCAGATACCAGAAAAAATATTTTGCCATGTCTACCCACTTTGTCAGCAGAGAACCTAGGCCTTCTCTGAAACACGAGAAAGTACTTAGGAAAATATTTCAGGAAATCTTGATAGGGACTCCAGATCTGGGAGAACTCCCTTCACAGATAAGTCAACATGATTATCCTTCCTTCATCTCTTGCTTCTTCTGTTCTACCCTCCTCCTTTCTAAAAGGCTCACTTCATCTGTAACAAATTGGGAAATGATCACAACAAAGTGGTACTCACCATTATTCAGCAAGTCTGCATAATGTTCTAGAAGGAACTCCCTCCTTTCAAAGGCATCTACCCCCCTCCCGACCACCAGTTACACATTTTTCCACCTATCCTTCAGGACCTGCTTTCCCACGGTGCAGTAGATCTGGTTCCCCTCACTTTTTAGGAAAAAGGCTCTGTTCCAGGCTGCTGTTGGTTCAAGGAAAGAATGGTATTGGAGACTTATCTTGGATCTTTACCAGTTCTACACTTTCCTCAAGGTCCACACTTTTAAAATGCTTTGTCTTCTGACTCTTCTCTTCATCCTTCCCCTGGCTTTTCCAGTATCTTGCGTATTCCCATATACCCATACTGCAGGAAATTTCTGAGATTCTCTACTGGCTCATTACACTAGGTTTTCTGCTTTGCCCTTTAGTTTTTTTTTCCTGCTTCAAGTTTTCCTAAACTGCCTGGCTCCAGTGATAGCCTTTTGCAGGACACTGGAAGTACAACTATTTCCTTAGTTTGCTAAGTCAAGCGTCATTGTCTCAGACTCTGTTGCTGGATCTCAGATTCACCCTCATACCTTCATTCAACTGTGGTTCATGTCATTTTCAAAAAAAAAATCTTCCCTACAGCCCACACAAGACCTCTGTTTCCTGAGTTGCAGGCTAGACACCAAAAATGTACAGGCTTGTGTCAGGTGAGGGAGCAGGACCTCACAGCCTATTTCCAATTCATCTTACCTGTCTAAGTGTGCTCAGTGAGGGAGAGTCTCAGAGTACTGGGCTACATGGCAGCAACCATTCCCATACTACCCTAAACAGACTATGTATGAGGGAGAACCCTCTCATCCTGTGGACACAAGTCTGCCTTATACCGTATCAGAAGATGGAGATCCTTTGGTGGGTGTGTCAAATGAATCCCAACTTCAGGGTTCACACTCTAAGTCAAGAACTGCATACCGTTGTCTTCAACAAAGCTTGGAGTGGCACAGACAAGACGCACAAGCTCCAGTACTACTGGCAGTTCAGTCTCAAGACAGAATACACAAGCCTGAAGGAGATACAGGCACTCATTCAGGCCTTACAAAGTTTCTGCCATCTCTCAAAACTGAGACCTCTAAAGGTAATCACAGCATAACAGTCATGTGGTACATATTACAAATAGAGGGACAAGATCTTAACTGTCTAGACTGGCTCAGATACCTTGGGAACTGACCATCAAGGCAAATATGTTCTTCCAAATAGTATACATTCCCTCCCAGGACAGTGTTCTTGCAAACTGCATTAGATCAGTGGAAGACCTCCACAAATGGATGCTTAACAGAGGTCTTCCCAGAGATAATCCACAAACTGGGTACACCACATATACTTGCCTTGATAAATAAAAAACAGCTCCCACTCTTTGGTACAAAGACATCTTGTCCCCATCCTGGAGGATGGATGCCTTGTCTTCCCAGTGGTCAGGTAGGTTTCTTTGCCTTGCCTCTGCTCCCAAAAGTCTTATTCAGAATCCAAAAAGACAAAACAAGAATTTTTCTGGTGACTTCCTTTTGGCCAAGGCAACATTGGTTCCACTTTCTCTATAGTCTATCAAGGGGCCCTCACCACAGGCTACCTCACAGTGGATTTGATCGTACAACAGAAGGGCTCTTTACTTCATCCCAACCAGTTATGTCTCAGTATAACTTTGTAGACAATAGGCTTCTGATCCTTTCCAGATACCAGTTTTCTGAAGATGTGTTTCAGGGTCTCCAGGAGGCAAGAAAACCCACTAACTGAAAATCCTGTATAATTAAGTGGAAGACATTTTCAATCTGGTGTCAAGCTACAAATCTGGGCCCAGTAAAATCTCAGGTTTGTATTCTGCTTACTTGTATGAGCTCATGAAAGGCAGTTTAGCATATTTCGTTATCAAAGTGCACCTTTCAGCTATTTCGGCCTGGCTTTCTCTTAACACCTCTAATGTTCAGACTTGAGGTAAAGCAGATCTTAAAGGGAGTTCTGCAGTTAATTCCTAGGAAGCTTGTGCCTCCCCCTTGGGATTTCAACTGTGCTGGAAATGAATACACTTTGTCGTTTTGAATCAGCAGCTTCTTCCTCTCATAAAGGTCTCCTGGACTACAGCTTAGACTAAGCACCTCATTGGTTCTTTTGAGATTTCTTTCTTAAAAACTGTCTCAGGTTTCAACTTTCTGTTACCTAAGAAGCTCAGTTGTGAGTGTTCAGCCATTTTACAGTGAGCTTATCGAAGGAAGGACACTCAGCAAACTGGAACTACAAATATAACATTAAGTATCCTGGTTTTGTTTATTTTGTTCTTTATTTCTTTGTTGTTTATAGCACTTTGTGTACTGTGTATTTTCTAGCTAGTTTCACTGTGTGTGATTGTACACCCTTATTAAGCATCTGTTGGGTTGTTTGTTTATGATAACTTGTTCCACTTAAACTCTTTTTTCTAGTGGCTCCTTTAGCTGTTTAAAACTTTCATTTAAAGGCTCACTGCTGCTTTTCAGCTGGGAGTAACACTTCTGCAGTTTGTTCTAAGTAGTGTGGATATTTGTAGCATTTCCATATTCAGGCTTGTATTTGGGCCTAGTGTTTTGTGGAGGCTGTGTGTCTGGAGTACATAATTCAGGGACATCTTGTTTTAGCCAAGCCATTAGGCATTTCAGTGAGAGAGACTTGTTTGAGGTCATTGGCTGACTGAGTCTCCTGACTACAGCTTTGACTAAAGCACCTCATTGGTTCTTTTGAGATTTCTTTCTTAAAACTGTCTCAGGTTTCAACTTTCTGTTACCACCCCCTGAATCTTTTTAAGTTTTTTTGTGTCTATCTAGCATGCATGTGGGATCAGTTGCTGCTCTCCCTCTCAACTGCTCAGCTGGTGAACCTGGGGGAGGGCAGGCAAGTGTTGCCTGTGCCTCATGTACACAACCCTCCCTCTCCTCACAAAACAAAACACAAGGCTATGCGAGGAGATGCAACTATAAGCTGCTGAGGCTCCTCTCTCTCAACACAGGACTGGCAAGACCAGGAGGGAGGAGGGGGTTACCACACACACTATGGGCCAGTGCCATATTACATATTACAACCTCAAATCATAACACACAACACAGTCAAATTCTAAACCTACCACCCTAGAACAGGAAAAAAAAAAAAAAGAGGTAATGCTGCTCAATGAAGTCTCATATTCATTAGGACACCCACACAAGACTGGTGGCATACGACATATCGGAGACCATCCAGGTGCAATTACAATTAACCATAGGCAAGACTGCAAATTGCTTGGCATAGCATGTTACAGGCCACCCTCACAAACACAGGAACCTCCTGAAAACACTAAAACAAACTCTACAATAAAAGGAGGGAAGATACAAGATACAGCAAATTAAAGGTAGGTAAGACGGTCACTCATAGTAAAACTTCAAAATATATATAAAATCATCCAAAGCAAAACAGAAAATAGAAAAATAATACAAGGCTCAAAATTAAAACCAGGCTGACCTTCTTTAGCTATATTTAGACACCTGGAAACTCCCAGATATGCTCAAGAACTAGTTAAATGAATGTGAAGTTTACAGAGATCCTACAGACATTGCCTGACAGGTTCAGTGAATTAAACCCACAGCTAGGACAGCTGTTTTTAATCAAAGTCTTACCCAAGATGGGTTGCAAACTGGCTGAGTGACAGAACCCACAGGGTCAGTTGTTGCTGGCCATAGTTAGGGACCTGGGGACCCAGGTTGATAGTAGTCTGTCATTTCGACACCCAGATGTAGCTAAAGTAGTTAAGACTCTCTACATTGCCCACCTTATCATGGAAGGATTCTCATCTAGTTCCTCACCAAAAGGATAAAGGGTCCAAAAATCTGTAAGAACTCCAGCTCTATTCAGTCAACACCGCTTGCTCAGAGGTGTGACCTTGCCTAACATACAAGGCCATGTCAAGCCCAGTTTTGATAATAACTTACTTCTCAAAAAATCTAGATGCCTAGGTATAATAAACTAACCTATGAACCTATAAGTTCTGCATTTGGAAAACCAGAAGCCTTCACATGAGCTAGGTGAATATAACTCCCTTCCTCATTTTCCATTACTTCCTTCATGCCTAAAGTGGTGAATGAGTTTGAGCAGTTTTTCAATCTCTTTCAACCTTCTGGTTTAAAAGCCCTCATTTGCCCTTGTTTCCCACCTTTCCTGTAACTAGTCTAGTCCAGATACAGATTTGCTGTATCCAGGACTGCCTGTAAGCTTCTGAGCCCCCCACAAGCCTTTTGTGTTGGAGGGAAGCCTTCTAGCTTATCTGTGGTAGTGGTAAGCACTAGGTAGCCTATCTACCACAAGAGTGGTTTCTGGCCCATAAATTGTAGTGTTTGGGCAGTTTTTCCATCTCTTTCAACTTTCTGGTTTAAAAGCCCATATTTGCACTTGTTTCCCACCTTTCATGTAACTAGTCTAATACAGTTACAGATTTGCTGTATCCAAGACTGTTCATAAGCTTCTGAGCCCCCCCAAGCCTTTCTGTGTTGGAGGGAAGCATTCTAGCTTATCAGTGGGAGTGGTAAGCACTAGGTAGCCTATCTACCACAAGATCCAAGTACAGATTCTTAGTTTTAGCACTTGAATTTGCTTATTCGTGCTCAGGAATTTTTCAGAACTTGTTGTTAGCACTAAATAAGCTACACATTACTACAGCACTTAACCTTCCTCTTTACCTAGAGGAAAACAGTTCTTGTACTTACTTTTCCTCACTTGCCTAGAGAAAAAACAGCTTTTATACTCACTTTCCTCACTTGTCTAGAGGAAAGTAGTTTTTTATTCAGGCATGTCCAAGGGTCATCTCCCAGTGTTCTCTCCTGTCTGTCTGTCTGATGAATCTGGGCATCTTGGGGCAATGTAGCAATTGCCTCATGTACACAGATAACCCAGCACTACAACCCGTGAGAGGATGCACTTATCTTGCCAAACTAGAGGTAAAGCTCTCTCCAACCAAGAATGAACTTGACAGTCAAGAGGAGAAGGTAAACACTTGTACCACACCACACTCATCACATAGTCCCACTAAACCTACACCACCAAAATCCACACACAGAAATACAAAAACATTCGCGGAGGCTCTCAGTAATGATCTGCTCAAGCAACAGAGACCTCCAAAGCAGAAACGCAAGCAACCTCCACCAACCAACACAACCCAAATGACACACAGCCCACAGACTCAGTGTGCCACTCAACCACAGCCCATAAGGCAAATCAACATACCCAACACACTTATCATAGGTGACTCTATAGTCAGGCACACTGATGTCCCACTCACCAGTCTAAACAAGTAGAAGGTTACTATCAGCTGCCTGTCAGGTGCCAGGATCCACCATATAACCCATGCACTCAGGTCACGCCACAACATGTACAAATACGACTCTGTCGTTGTCCATGTTGGTGTGAATGACCTGAGACTTGCCTCCCTGGACTGCATGAAAAGAGACATGGAATAGCTCTCCGATCTTGTAGCCCAGGCAGGCATGACCCTAGCCCTGAGTGGCATCCTGCCATCACCCAGAATGATACCGCAGTACAAGGACAAAGTGATTGACTTCAACAATTGACTAAGGTTCTGGTGTCATTCTAAGGGGATCCCAGTATCTGTCTGCCTGGGACGACATGGTCAACAGACAACAATGCTTTGCCAGAGATGGCCTGCACCTGTCACCCCTGGGATTCCAGATACTGGCTAAGGCTCTTGCTGCCCCTATAGTGCCTTTTTTTAGGCAGGGTTCAAATGCCAAATTCACCACTGTAACAGGAACAGGCAAGCAAAAACTGAGGGTAATGCTACTCAGTGCTAGAAGTCTAAATCTCAAAATGCACTCCCTTGAGGCACTCCTTAAAATGGAGAACATTGATATCTGTGCAGTGACTGAGATCTGGTTCAAGGATCCAGAGAGCACCCCTGCATTACCAGGTTATAACTCGTATCACACCTTTCGGCCACCTAACCTGAACCGGAACACCAAAGGTGAAGGTATGTCCATATTCATTAAGGATATCCACACCTCTAAGCTAGTTGCTCAGCATAATGTATCCGAGGTTATCCAAGTGCAACTAACTCTGGGCAAAACTACAATCCAAATTGGGGCTTGCTACAGATCCCCCACCATGCCTCAGGATTTCCACTCCTCCTCTTGATATACTGGAAAATATTAGAGTTCAACCAAACACCCTAATAATGGGTGATTTCAACTACCCCACCATTAACTGGGAAAACTACTCATGTACCAACTCCTTCGCTCAACACTTTCTGGAATTCATAAATTCCAATGCCCTGGATCAACTTATCCACACCCCCACCAGGGGCAAAAATATCCTAGACCTAGTCATTGCTAATATGAGTGACCAGTGTTCCACACCTGAAGTCAACTCCTCGTTGGTCAGATCCGACCATAAGCTAATCACCCTAGATATCCACATCCCACCCCCACCCCCATTAAGGAAATCACTGTAAAAAATTTCTCCAAAGCCAACTTCATGCTTCTTAAGACAGAAGTGTCGAACTTCATGTCACCCATGCAGTTGGACAATACAGTTACAACTGCTGAATCCTACACAGATGCACTCTGTAAGCACTTACATGTGCTATCCCAAACAAAACCAAGACGCTATCCTCCAAAAAAAAAGGAAGCCGATCTGGTGGTCCCCTGCCATAAACAAACTCTACAACAGAAGGAAGAAACTGTTGCAAGAGAGAGTAAAATCCCATGAGTGGAGGAGTTCCCTGGTCAGCCTCAGTAAGAAGCTGAGATCCCTTATAAGATCCTCCAAAGCTAGCTATGAAAACAAAATCGCCACTGATTCTAGGGACAACCACAAAGCATTCTATAGCTATGTCAAGAATCTGAATGGCAACACCCAGGTCTGCTCTAAGTTACAGCACAACGGCATGAAAATTACAGAACCAGCTGATATTGCCAATGTCCTGGCAGATGGGTTCAGTGCTAACTTTAACCCCTCTCACGCCCTAAAGGGCCCATAACTGTACAGGAAGAATGCAGAGTCCCTGTAATCACAACTATGCAGGTAAAAGCTGCACACACTAAAGCCAAAAACACAGCATCCATGGGACCAGACAATGTCCCAGGCTACGTTTTACATGAACTTCAGAACAAACTGGCTCCCCACCTAAGCACCATGTTCAGTCATGGTCTCACATCAGGCTTTGTGCCCAGTGAATGGCACACAGCAACAGTTATCCCATTCCAGAAAGTGGGAGCCACTACTGATCCTGGGAACTATCACCCTATTAGCCTGACTAGGTCTATATTAGAACCGCAAAAGCTCGTTTAAGCGAATACGTAAACTTCAAGACATATTGCGCCAACCGTGAGGACACTGAACGCCCTAAATCGCGAAATTCAAAATCTCGAATCAGCATAGTTGGCCCTTCTGCGGTATAGCTCCGTAAGGTAAGTGTGCAATAGTTACAGACCTTAAGGTTAGGGTGCGGGTTAAGGCAAGTGCATAGATAGTAATGTATGTAAGGTTTAGTGTAGGGTTAGAAGTAAGGTTTTAAGTGTATGTGTGTGGATTATTTATTTTGTTTGGGTATAGCTCATTAAGGTAAGTGTGTGATAGTTACAGACCTTAGGGTTTGGGTTAAGGTAAGTGCATAGATAGTAATGTATGTAAGGTTTAGTGTAGGGTTAGAAATAGGGTTTCGGTTAGTGTATGTATGTGGTTTGTTTATTTTGTTTAGGTGGGTAGTATGTAGCGAGCGGTGGGGTTGGCCAACTATGCCGGTTCGAGATTTTGAATTTTGCGGTTTCGGGCGTTCGGTGTGCTCGTGGTTCACGCAGTATGTGTTGATGTTTACATATTTGCTTAAACGGGCTTTTGCGGTTCTAATATAGACACAGCCTGACGAGCCTAGTCTGTAAGGCCATGGAACGTATCATCATGGAACTCGTAAAGACATTGGTAACCTCCAAACTCTGGACCCCACCTAGTTCTGGTTTGTGAAAGGCAGATCATGCCTCCTGAACCTGATTGACTTCTTTGAGGCAGTCACCAAAGCTGTAGACGAGGGTAAGGCGGTTCACACAGCCTGTCTTGACCTCGCCAAGGCTTTCAACACCATCCCTCATTCTGGAATTATAGCTAAACTTACTAAACTAGGTATAAATCCCTATGTCACAAGATGGGTTGCCAATTGGCTCACTGACAGAACCCACACTGTAAAAGTTGCAGACTCCAAATCTGACTTCAAACCAGTGACAAGTGGAGTACCACAGGGTTCAGTCCTGTGACCTCTCCTGTTTAGTATCTACTTCTCCGAAGTACAGGCTAACACAGAAGGCCTTTGGCCAACTAATTTCGCAGATGACTGCAAACTAGGAGCCATAGTTGACTCCCCAAATGATGTGAACATCCTACAGAAGGGCCTCACTGAGATAGATGCCTGGTGTCAGAGCCATGGCCTCAAGCTCAATGCCAAAAAGTGCATTGTCATCCCCTTTGGTAAAAACTCTGTACCCATGAACTACCACATAGGTGGCAGTCTACTTAACACCGAATGTGTAACTCCATCACATATCGCCTACTCAGAGGTGATCTCTGCCTAACATACAAAGCTATGTCAAACCCAGATCTGCTGGACATGCTCCACTTAAAGAAATCCCAATCCCTCCGAGCTACACGCTCTAGGGACCTAAACCTTGTCACCACAATAAACAGAATATGCTGGAGGGATAGTTTCCTGTCCCAGAGATTTCCCATACTCTGGAACAGACTACCTATCTATGTCAAACAGAGCTCCTCATTAGCACTCTTCAAGAAAAATCTTGATGATTGGATGGGAAATAGGAAGTTCACCCTGGGGATCACTTCTGTGGCTCTGCTCAACAGGGGCACAGGAAAATAATTTTCTTGGGTGGCAAAAGCCAGGGTACCTTTTTGGCTAGGCTTATATAGGCCCTAGGGCCAATAGCCTAGTACCTACCTATGAGAGACCTGGGGACCCAGGTGGACAGTAGTCTCTCCTTTGATAATCACATTGCCACAGTAGTCAGGAAATAATTCTACGTGGCACTCCTCATCACAAAAGGTTTCTCATCTAGGAAAAAAGAGGTCATTGTTCCCTTCTACTCGACACTCATTAGACCCATTATAGAGTACAATGCCCCTTTTGGGATGTACCTCATAAGACAACTGCAGCAGCTGGAAAGGCCACAGAAGTACCTTACAAAGTGGATTACTGACCTCAAACAGATGCCGTACACTGACCATCTCAAAAAAACTCCATTTTTACTCTGTTGCATATCGCCTACACCGAGGTGATCTCTGCCTAACATATAAAGTTATGTCAAACCCAGAGCTGTTGGACATTCTACACCTAAGGCAGTCCCAATCCCTCTGTGATGCATGTTCTAGGGACCTGAACCTTGTCACCACAATACATAGGACATTCTGGAGACATAGATTCCTGTCCCACAGACTTCCCATACTCTGGAACAAGCTACCTATCTATGTCAAGCAAAGTTCCTCATTAGCACTCTTCAAGAAAAATCTTGATAAGTGGATGGGAAATAGAAAATACACCCCAGGGATCACATCTGTGGCTCTGCACGACAGGTGCACAGGAAAATAACTTTCTTGGGTGGCATAAGCCAGGGAACCTTGTTGGCTAGGTTTACTTAGGCCCTTGGGCCGATAGCCTAGTACCTACCTCTGAGTGCATTCCTTGGATGTGCACAGGCAACTCATATTTTGCCTGGACAAGACTAAGACAATTTGCAAGTCAGACCAATTGTTTTTTTCCTAGACTCTAAGATATGTCAACAAGTATGTAAGCAGACTATTGTTAGATGGGTTTCTAGGTCCATTTCCTTTTGTTTTAGCTACCATGGCAAATCACTGTCCTCTTCCCAAAATCTAATTTTGCTAGAGCTGTGGCCTCTTCAGCAGTGTTTTATTTTCTTTCTACAAGGGACAAGACTCCAGACTGGTCCTGGGAACAGCTACTTGTTCTTCAGTGCATAGTTTCACTAAACATTACAAAGTAGATACTTTTTCCAACCCCCACAGGTCAGTCCTCAATGGCTTATTAGACAGCTATTGCAGCTCTCAGCCATCAATTCTTATAGGCCCTTTAACTTTGTGAAACACCAGTCTGTTTGGAGTACTTCAGCAGTAATTTCAGTCAAGACTTGGTACAGTTGTGTAAGAAGATACCATAACAGTAGAGGTCCTAGTGATCACAGCTGCAATATTCATTGCAACTCACTATCCCCCTTTTCCTTTTTATCCCTTTTTCTTCTGTCCTGTTTGATGGCTTCTAGGCCCAGAAGGGAGCTTTCTTTTTTCCCTCCATTTCCCTTTTTAGCTGGCAGCTTACTTCCCATATGTCTTTAGGCCTTCGGGCTTGGAGATGGTCAGAGGATTTATGCTCATACATCTGATTATGTACCCCAGTACTCGCAGACTGAAGTTAGATGTTGGACATATGGCTCAGTGGAAGGTTGTAGGCTTTTAGCACTCTGGTGTGATATCCATGGTGAAAACCAATCTGTTTGGAATACTGCAGCAGTGATCAGTAGGACATCTACAGTTATGGTAAGTTCTTGCGCTCTTTCTTCCTCTGTCATGGGCTACAGTTACCGTGGAAGCCTTTTCTCTGGGATGGGGTGTACTGTGAAGGAAAACAGTCCAAGGAATGTGGTCATAGCAGGAACCTCACCTTCACATGAAAGCTGGAATGTGGTCATAGCAGGAACCTCACCTTCACATGAAAGCTGGAGATGAGGGCATTCTTTATAACACTGCAGGCACTTCCAGATTTCCTTCCCCAGGGTGTGATCTCTGTCTTAATAAACAAAAATGTCAGTGGTATGGTACATAAACAAGGAGAAATGTGTCCATACTCCTTGTGCTGAGAAGCCATGAAAATGTGTCAGTGGGCAATGTCTTCACAGCGCGTTCTAAAACAGCAAATTCAGTGTTAGAACAAACCTCTTGGAGAAAGGTTTAGTTGTCGCATCTTCATGACTTAACAGTAGTCCCTCAGATATTCAGTCACTGGGGTCAGCCTTTCTTCGATCTCTTTGCATCTACTGCAGCTACTTCATTTTTATTTGTCCACATGGACATGTAGGGGATGCTGTGATCCATCCTTTGCAACCTGGACTTCTGCATGACTCCCCCTTTTAATTAATGTCAGAGTTCTTGCAACAAATATCCATGTGCAAAGTAACCTTCCTCCTCATACACCCTTCTAGTCCATGCAAATATGGTTCCCAGTCTTTTGGTCTCATTTGGCATGACCTCCATGACCACTGGATCCACAGTTAGACATTTACCTCACTCACCTATCCAGGAAGCTTCATCCAGACATTTCTTCCAGACATAAACTCCCTCAAACTAACCATGTGGTTTCTGCCCTTCCAGTGATTGCTAGTAACCCTGCCTTACCTGCTATTGTAGGTCAGATTCCAGTAGATTCTCCAAAACAATCTAATACAAATTTTTATTAAATTAAGTAGGGAATTTTTTTTTTGGGTAGTCGAACAAGGATTGGAGCCTTTCTCAGCACCATTTCCTCATATTCTACAATTTTTAGTAGGCATTTTGTGACACAGGCACTAATTATTTTACAATCAGTCAAGCTAGCTGCTGACTTCCAAGATGGCAGCACACCGATAAACAGCTGAATTTCAGCTCTCCTAGTGTGGTAAAAGGGACTAAGAGATGGGGGCCAGTAACTCTGCCAGATTTAGTAAATTCATTTACTGGCTTGTAAGGGCACTGCCTGGATTCCATTAAAAAGCAAGCTTCGAGATCCTGAAAGAAAATCAACTAGAAAAGGTGAAGAGAAAACACTGACTGGGAAGAATCCTCCATCTGTTCAGCAAAAAAAAGCAGTTCAAGCTTCAGCTTTGGTGCAAGACATGGCTTCTAGTAGTATAGAGGAAAATATAAATCAAATGTGCTCAGAACTGACTAAAATAAACAAATTATTGAAGTATATTGACTGAAATAGAGAGGCTGGAATAGGAAGAAACTTTAAACAGCTGATCAGATGAACTGAAAAACTGTAAAAATTAGAGGACAAAATGAAAAGGTTCACTGAGTATGAGACTTCTCAAGAAGAGAGGTTTCAAAAGAGAGGACAAGAGCACATGGAAAACTTGAGATTTTGTACTGTATCAGAGAAACTGGAAGGAACAGACTGTTAGTTTTATGAAAGCACAAACAAGCAATAGGACTGGTATTCCCCACTAATAATTGAAAGGGCATATCATGTGTATGATCTAAACATGGCCATGAGACAGAGTGGTTGTGAAAAATGATTATTCACTGTACAGCAGGAAGAAGAGAAGCACATTTATCCCAGTAATCAGGGAATGTCGAGAGGCAGGTGTGAGATCTAAGCTGTTGTATCCAGAATATTTTTCCTGGATAATCAGTCATATTTTGAATAACAGCCTGAAGAGGAAATATAAAACTTTATCCAACAAAAACTGAGCCAGTAAATGGAGGGGGCTCTACTTCTCATTCTTCTGGTAATAACGCTCAGAGAGATTTTGCTAGTGAAACCTTTTCCATTTTTCCAAAGCAAAATGCCTGAAAAAGAGAGAGAGAGAAAAACACAGGAGCTGACCTAAAATAATTGAACCAGTGTCGGGGGTTGGGAGAGGGAGATGAACAGGAATAAAACTAGCAACACTGAAGTTAGTGAATAAATGTGAGACTATAAAACATCACTCACAGTTGAAGTATGGCTTTGCTAGAAAAAGTGGTAAGATTGTACTTTTGATGACTTTGTTAAACTTGTGGAGAACTGAAAAGTGTACACCCCCCTACTTTGTCATGTTTAGAAAGACACTGTAAGGAAAGGGGGGAAAGAAGTAAAACAATGTTTACAGTATTTGAAACATTTCATAATATAAACAGCATATTGTATAGCAAGGTGGTTTCAGTTATTGCTGTATGTGATAAATGTACTTAAGTATGCAAGTGCCTTTTTTCTGTTTTAGTATTAAAATGTAGGCGTTAGTGTAAAAAGGAAAAAAGACTAGACAAAGCTTATTTAAGTTAATAGGCAGTAATCGTGGGTTGTTGAGGTGAAGGATGGGGTGTAAAACTGCACATTTTACACTATATAGAGTGTTATGTTTTCTCTTTTGCTTAAGTGAATGTCTGGATTAAGGCCTTTGGCTTAATCTAATACTTTCTATGTAAGCAAGTAAATAGCACTGAATATAATGAAAAGTTTTCTTTTAGCAAGTAAACATTGAATTTGAGAAGTCTGTAGCTAGGGCAGATGCACATTTTATTCTTGGGTTTCCATGGAGACAGTGACTAGTAGGCAGTAAAAAAGTCAGAGCACTTTAATGCTGAAAGTTAATGTTTTCTGAAAACACATGCAAGCTGTTTTTCATATCTGGGAGGGGAATAAAGATGAGACAAGAACATACAGCAGTTAGTGTAATTAGGAGCATAGGCTATAACATGCATCTTATTGTGGATAACCTTAATTGTAGGTTAGGTTACGTTAGGTTTTGCCTGTGTCTACAGTTGTCAGTTTGGGAAAGTTGTTCCTATTAAGATGGTTAAACTTCATTATTTGAGAGTCTACATTTTTGTGTGTTTTAAGTTAATAGGTTCTGGGGATTTTGTTGAAGGTTGTCATTAAAACAAAAAGCCTTGTGAAATGTGGCACATATTCAAATGGAGATGACTAGAATCAAATGTGTAGAAGATCAACCTGCCAAACATTATTGGGTGTATGAAACCCAAAAGCTAGAAACTTCTAAAAAAAACTGTCTTGTATAATAGTGGGAACAATAACTTATCATATTGACTACGCTAAACTTATAACTTTAACTGAATGACCTTCACAAGTCCAGACTAAAAAGAGAGTATTGAGTTGCATTAAGCAGTTCAGTGTGCCGGTTTTCCAAGATCACTGGACACTGATCAATAGCTTAACTTCAGATTTCCCAGTATGAAAAAAGAAATTGAAACATAAGGGCCAGGAACTCTGACTAGTAAGTATGCTGCCTGTCTGCCAGCAAAGCAGAAACTAAGAGAGCCTGAAAGAAAATCAACTAGAAGAGGTAAAGAGAACATACTGACTAGGAAGAATCCTGCAACTGTTTAGCAAAAAGCAGTTCAGTCTCCAGCTTCGGTGCAAGACGTGGCTTCCAGTAATCTTGAGGAAGAACACGTGAAATGTGCTCAGAGCTGATAAAAATAAATAACTGAAGGAGTGTATCAGCTCAAATAACAAAAAGCTGGAAAAATGGAAGACGCTTTAAACAGGTATTCAAATGAGCTGACAAAACTGCAAAAATCACAGGATGAAATGGAGAAAAAAGGATGGCTAAGACCACTAAAGAAGAGATGTTTCAAAAATGGTATAATCAGAGGACTGACCACATAGGGAAAAATCTGAGATTTTCTGATGTAGCAGAGATATTAGAAGGAACAGACTACTAATTTTATGAAGGCACAAATAAGCAACTGGACTATTGTTCCACAGCAGGGACTGTAAAATGAAAGGACATACTGTGTGTGCCCTCCAAATCTGGTCATGAGAAAGCAGCCCAGACCTGTATTAGTAAAGATGCAAGCCTACCAGCAGAATGAGTTGATCTGGCAAAGTATTAAAAGTTGGAGACAAAGTGTTTGTGGAAAATAATTCACTGTATACCAGGCAGAAGAGAAACAAATTCAGTCCAGCAATTGGGAATGTTGAGAGGCAGGTGAGAGATTCAAGCTGCTGTATCCATCTGTGTGCAGAATATTTTTTTCTGGAGGATCCAGGTCATTTTTTGATGCAGAAGAGACTAAGGAGGAAGTACGAACGTTTGTCCAACAAAGGGAGCCATCGAGCAGAAGGGACTCTGCTCCTCATTCTTCTGATAATAAAGCACACAGAGAAACTTTGCCAATAAAATGTTTTCCACTGTTACAAAGGAAAATGCTTGAGACAGAAATGCACATGAGTTGGCTAAAAGAATCGGGAGTTCCTTGGAATTGAACTGGAATCTGGAGTTGGGAGATGAGGTGAACTGGAGGAAGATGAGCAACTTAGAAATTGGTAAATAAATGTGAGACTGCAAAGCATCAATCACTTTTGTGAAGTAACAGCTGTAAAAGAAAGTGGAAAGAATGGACTTCTATTGACTTTGTTAAACTTGTGGGGAACGGAAAAGCATTTGCATAGCTTTGTCATTAATATTTATAAGGGACACTGAGGGGAGAGGAAGTGGAAGGAAAAAGGTAATTAGTAAAGCAATTTCTGTTAACAGTATTTCTGTGATACTTTTCATGATGTAAATTGCACATTTTATAGTAAAGCATTTTTAGTTTTTGCATGTTATAAAGATGCTAGAGTTAATATGCATTTTCCCTTCATTTTAGTATAAAAATGTAGACATTACAATGTAAAAAGAAAAAGGCTAGAGAAAAGCATGTTTTAATAGGCTATAATCTTAAGTTGAGGTGGGGAAAGGGTGCAAAAGTACACAGATCATAATATATGTAGAGCTGATGTTTCCTCTTACTTTTGCATACTTGAATGTCTGAGTTAAGACATTTAGCTTAATCTAATAACAGGTTTTAATTGGAGACGAATGAGAATACTGAAAATAATGAAGTTTTCTTTAACAGTAAATGTTTCAGCTCGTCTTTAGACTATTTTTTGTGTTGAATTTCCTTGAAGGAAGCTGATAATTTGTCAGTATAAAGCCAGAACACTGGTTTCATCAAGGCTAGAAAATAAGTCAATGTAAAGCCAGAACACTGGTTTCTTCAAGTCTAAAAGTTAATGTTTGAGTATGCAAGATTTTTCACATCTTGAAAGGGAATAAAGATAAAAACAGATCAGCCACAAATTATTATAAGTAGAAGCACAGGCGTAACGTCTTAACTGACCTAAAATTGAGGTTATCCATGCTAAGACCTGTGTGTCCAGCTTTTTGTTTGGGACAGTTTTAGGAGGGTTAAACTTCATTATTTGAAGATGTGCTTAGTGTTGTGTATTTGTATTAAGTTAACAGATTATGGGGGTGTTCTGGGGTGTGTTTTTTATTATTGTTTGAGGGTTTTTTTTAAAACAAAATGTCTTGTAAGATGTGACATAGGGCCGGTGTTTAACCAAAAAAAACTGTATAAAGGATCAACCTAGCAAATATTAGTGGGTGCATGTATTCCAAAAGCTGGAAAATAGGCTTAAAAAGCTGCAATGTATAATAGATGGGAATCATTTATTATAATGGCAACAACTTCCATATCATCTTGGAAAGTGAATAGTCTCACAGGTATAGAGACAAAGGAAAATGTAATTGTATTAAGAAATAAAGTGCATATAGCAGTGCTACAAGAGATTCATTTGGAAATCGATCATGTGAATTTGATAAAGGTTTCAGGGAACTTCCAAGATGACTGCACACTGAGTAACAGCTTTATTTCTGCTCCCAGTGTGAAAACAGAAACCAAGCAAGGAGAGGCAGCAAATTTGTCTTTTTGGGTAAATTTCAGTTACTGACTAGTAAATGCACTGCCTGGATGCCAGAAAAAGATGAAATTTATGGAACCTGAATAAAAATCAGTCACAAAAGGTGAGGAGAAAACACCAGCTGGGAAGAATCCTGCAGCTGTTCAGCAAAAAGCAGTTCAAGTTCCACTTTTGTGCAAGACATGACATCAGTAATGTAGAGGGAAAAAAGTCAAATGTGCTCAGAGCTGATTAAAACAAAGCACTCAATGAGTACATCAACTCAAATAAATGGTTGGAAAAATAGAATATTTAAACATGTTCAGACGTGCTAATCTGCAAAAATCAGAGATCAAAATGAAGAAAAGGCAGGCTGAGTATGAGACTGCTCAAGCAGAGATGTTTTAAAAAAAATGGTAGAATTATAGGACAGAACACAGGGAAACATGGGACTTTCTGCTGTAACAGAGAAAGTGGAAATAACTGACTATTAATTTTATGGAAGCACAAATAAGCAACGGAACTAGTATTCCACAGCAGGTGGAGTTAATTGAAAGGACTCATCCTGTGTATGCTCCACATCTGGCCATGAGAAAGTAGCCAAGACCTTTAATAGTAAAGATGCAGTCCTACTAGCAGAAGTTGATTCTGACAAAACTGTGGCAGAAGAAGGATAAAGTACTAAAAGTGGGACATGGTAGAGTGTTTGTGGAAGGTGGTGTTGCACTGCAAACCAGGCAGAAGAGGAGTACATTTGATCTGGCATTCAGCAAGTGCTGAGAGGCAGGTGTGAGATTCAACCTGCTGTATCTGACTCTCTTCAGAACATTTTTCCTGGTGGGTCAAAGTCTTTTTGATGCAGAGCATACTAAGGCAGAAATACCAAAGTTTGTCCAACAAAACGTGAGCTATCAAACAGAAGGGGGACTCTGCTGCTTATTCTTCTGATGATAAAGCTCCTTGAGAGACTGTGCCAGTGAAACAGTTTCCAGTGTTCCAAAGGAAAATGCTTGAAAGAGAAAAGCACAAGAGTTTACTAGAAGAACTGGGAGTGTGCTAGACTTGAACCAGAGACTGGACTTGGGAGATGGAGATCAACAGCAGCTCGGAAATTAATGAATATGTGTGGGACTACAAAGCCTAATTCACTTTTGTGAAATGTGGCTGAACAAGAAAACCTAGAAATATTGGACTACCTTGACTTTGTTAAACTTTTAGGGTACTCCAAAGCATATGCCCTACTTGATGTCATTAATGTTTATAAGAACTAAGCAGAGTAGACAAGAAAGGAAAGTGGTAACTAATTAAAACAATTTAAGTATTTTTTTTTATAAAACATGACCTATATTGCATGTTGTGTAGTAAAGCATTTTCAGTTGTTTGTGTGTCATAGGAATACTGAAGTAGACAGGTGACCCCCCCCTTTTTTTCCTTGTTTATTGCATTGCAGTATGAAAAGAGAAGAAAGCATGGACAAAAGCATGTTTCAGATGAGCTGTAATCTTGGGTTGTTGAGGGGAAGCATGGGTTGTAAAAAATATAAAGATCATGATATAGGTAAACTTGGTACCCTTTTTTCTTTTGCTTAGGGGAATGACTGCATTAAGGCCCTTTGCTTGATCTAACAAGTTTTAAGTGGAAGCAAGTAAATAAAAATACTGAATATAATAAAGTTTTCCTTTGGCAAATGTTCACAGTGCAACATGAGAAGCCTGTAGTTGAAGGCAACTGTGTGTCTGGTTCTTATGTTTCTGTGAAGACCAGCTGATAAGAGAGAGAGAACAAATTCAAACAGCACTTAGTAGGAGCACATGCTGTAGCATATGTCTTGGCATGGCTAACCTTTTAATTATTGGTCAGTTTAAGCATGTGTGTAGCTGTCAAACTAGGACAGTTGTTCCTATCAGGAGGGTTAAACTTCATTATTTAAAGATGTACATAGTTTTGTGTGTTTCTATTAAGTTAATATATTATAGGTGGGTGTGTGTGTATGCGTGTCTCTCTCTTTTTTATAAGATTTTTCATTTAAAACAAAAAGTTTAGTATGATGTGACAGAGGTATATATGTATATGACAAAAAGTAACTGTGTAAATAATCAGCCTGCCAAACAGTGTATGAATGTAACACAAAAGCTGAAACAAGACATTTTTTTTAAAACTGCTATACATAGCAAGTCTGAATAATAACTTATAATGGCAACACTTTCCATGTTGTCTTTGAATGTGAATGGTCTCACGGGGATATACAAAAAAAGTGAACTATGTTAAGAAATGCAGAGTGCAAGTAGCTCTGCTACAGCAGAGACATTTGGCAAGAACTGAGCTTGTGAATTTGATAAAGTATTTCAGGATGGTTATTCAACAGAATATCTGGGGCAGAGGAAATAAGTATTTGCATTGTTTATGGGGGAGTGGGATTTAATTTGCAACCATGATGTATCTGGGTGTCTGGAAGGCAAAATATAACAAAAGAGGATAGATTTTTGAAGACCTATAGAAGATGCGATTTTAGTACTAGAGGCTTGGAAAGAATTGACATGTTCCCCAAGGTACAAAAACTGGGCTGGGCTAGACAAAAATTATATGTCACAGGAACATGTGCATTTAATTGAAAGTTTTAATACATATCCAGTAAACTGTTTCAGATAATGTTCCAGTAATGTTGTTGTTGTTTGTCTTTTCGGCTTTTTCCGGTTAGGGGTCGCCACAGTGGAACTCAGGTCCGCTAATGATTGGCAGTAGATTTTTTTATGGTGCAGAGTTGCCAGCCCAACGCCCAACCTTCAAAGGCACGCCCATTCATGCATGTCTTTTGGAGGCCACTCGACCGCGAGGACACAGAAGGCACTCCAGCAATGACTAAAATAAAAATGCAGGGTAATAAAGTAGAAATGAGCCACTGCCGCTTCCCCACCTGTCTGTTAAACAGAGAGGAATTTAAGGAATGGGTAGTTGTAATTATTCCGGAGTTAAGGAAGATAGAAATTTCTTCAGAAAATTTAGCTAAAGTGTGGGATAAAATGAAAGTGGAGTTTAAACCGTCAGAAATAAAAGAAAAATAGATATGGTTAGGAAGTAACAAGAATTATATACAGGGACCAACAAAGTTTAAAGTATTGCGGACTAGGGGGGACTCGCAGAACAACTGCAGGGTGCTAAAGAGAACATAAGGGAATACTTGGATAATGTGGAGGTGATAAGAAATAACACACTGATATAAAAAAAGCAGATGACATTTTATTTCTCTAATAACCAATTTTGTTTTGATATTTGCAGATAGGGAAGCCTTTAACCTTTTATGGCCAGTTGTAAAAGAATGGGCTTAAGTTGTCACTTAATTTTAATTGGATATTCATATTTTTCTAAGAAATGTTTATATTGTGTTTTTTACATCAAATGTTAACATTGTGAGCAGTTTGTATTAGATAAGCTTTGTCTAAAATAAATGTGTGATAAGTCTAGAAGTGCATGTTTAGTAAAACAATATTTGATTTTACAATTTGCTGTTGCAGAAACACTGAATTTCCTTCTAAGACAAGTTCGAGTACATATGTAAGCATGTAGGAAACTCATTTCAGCTGTACTATGCAAATCAGTAACATTAGGTATAGGTGATTAACGAATAGCTTTATAAAAGATGTGTGTAGTGATACTAGAATAGCTGCATTAAAACATTGTGTCACTGAACATTGTTTCTCTGATCTGGACTGTGATCTTAGAATTTGTACTATAACAAATGGTGGCTTTCTAGCCTCTCTGCTATCTAAAGCAGAGACGGACAAAAAATATGATTGCAGTTCTAAAGAATTCAGTCTGACATTACAAAACTGTAAGCATTAATGAGTACACAGTACTATTTTTGATAAACTAGCGGTATGAACTTATTCTTGCCATGGGACATGCAACTCTGAATGCTCAAATGTATTATAAAATTACATTTTAGGTATTGATGGGATATGAAAAAACACATTTCAAATCCAGTAATACCCATGACTTCAGAAAGATTGCTGTTAAGCAACTGTTTTTTGATGGTAACTCTAGAGCGCCAAAGCTTTTAGCGCAATGGCTAAGGCAGCAGAAAGAAAAGGTTGCTAAGGTTTTGGGAGCATATAACAAGGAAAATAACCAGAGGTCTTGTAGAGCTATTAGAAGTATTTCAGCAATTTTATGAAAATCTGTAAAGTAGTGAAATATGGAAATAAAGTAAAAATGGAAATGTTTATGAAATTAAATATGCCAAGGTTAGAGGTAGACGAGGCTCCGTTATTAACAGTATAGGAGATGATGAGATATAAATGGTGATGTCTAACCAGTCTACAGGAAAGTCTTCAGGAATAGACTGGTATTCCTGTGGAAGTTTGGAAGCTAGGAGGAAAGAAAGTGATATCTTTCAGCTTTTCCTGGTTAGGGATCGCCACAGCGGAACTCCCATCCGCTAATGATTGGCAGTGGATTTTTACGGTGCCGAGTTACCAGCCCAACACCAACCTTCAAAGAAGGCATGCCAATTCACGCACGCACCTACCTGCATGTCTTTAACGGCAGTCGACCACGGGGAGGACATACAGACTCCACACAGAAGGTGCTCCAACCGAGAATCGAACGGAAGAACCTTTTGCTGTGAGGCAACAACACTAACCGCTGAACCACCGTGGCCTGACAAAGACCTGAAATGATGTGTTTAACACTATTTTAAAAGGCGGTGGAGCACCAGCATTCTGCAAGAAGGCTGTGGAGGCTGTAATGCCTAAAGATGGTAAAGATCCATCAGATCCTGCTGCATATCGGCCCATTTCATTTTTAAACCATAATTCTAAACAGTTTGTCTGATTGCTAAAAGAATAGCAGAGGTGATAGAAATGGATTGTTATAGTTTTGTGGAGAGGAGGTAAACATTTGACAACATTAAAAGAATGATGATTATCCAGAGGGAAGCAGAGTGTAAGAAAATACTGCTGCTGTTGGCGGGTCTTGATGCAGAAAAAAGCATTTGACAGAGTAGGCTGGGATTTTGAGCAGGGTAATGGAAATATTTGCATTTCCTGTTTCAATAATAAGTATGAGAATATATGAGGTAGCCGACAGAAAGTGGGAGGGTTCCTTTCTGACAAGTTGGGTCTAAATAGAGGAACCAGGCAGGTGTGTCCTCTTTCCCTTTTGTTTAAAATCTGCAGCCACTGGCAAAGAAAATAAGTGACTCAGAAATTCAAAGATATAATTGGTATGGTAATCAAGAAATGTTGGCTGTATTTACAAACAATATTATTTTGTACATGATAAAACCAGAAAAGGACATTTCAGTGTTGTGGATAATCTTGAGACCTTTTCATGTTTTTTCATGATGTAAAATTAATGAAGATGAAACAAAGGTTATAGCTGTAAAACTATGTACCCACACATGAATTGATCCAGAATTACCAATTCTTATGAGGACATGATCAAATGAAATATTTATAAGTATGGATTAAAAGTTGTAGCATCCTGGGTTATGTGGGAAGAGACTAAACAAAAGGTAATACAAAACCTGAGAAGCTGGAAGCCCTTGTTTATGGATAGCGAGATACAAGCAGTAAAAATGTTTAGTCATTTTAGTTTTATGTACAGATCAGGCATAGTTGTATCAACCAGAGGAAAAGTTGTGGACAGTAATGAAGAGTTGAATGATTTTCTCTGGGAGGGGAAAATGGCAATGGCCAACTGGGATAAGATGATCCTTCCAATAGAAGAAAGTGGATTAGGATTACCATATTTGAAGAGATATTTTAGAGCTACAAAGTTAAAAGCTCATATACATAGCACAAGCTGAAAGCTATAATTCAAAGTGGAAAGGGGTGATGAAGCTCGGAGGGATGTCAAGAATTAAGGAAAGCGCGTGGGATTTTGGATGCAGATCCTTAAGGAGACTAACAGCGCCATAGAATGTTATATTCATAAAGTAGTAGCATTAGTAGTTATAAGAACTAAGCCAACATGACAATGGAGAAAGATATTGCAAGTAGAGATGACTACAATTAAGGGTACAGAAAATAGGCAACACCGGGCTGAAATTTACTGGAGAAAACTGGCCAGGGAGCCAAGGTATTGGGAGCAAATATCTAGAGAGGGAAGGGTAATAGAATGGGAGGAAGCAAAGAGGGCACTTAGACTGTGGACTGAGACTGCCTTCCATAACAGAGACTGATATCTGACTGTAGGCAAAGAGAAAAAGGGATATGCGAGTCTCGACTGAAAGACCTGCTCTGGTAGAGTTTTTAGTTGAATCTGTAACAGAATGTGCTGTTAAAAAGGGAGAATTAATGGGGCATATAAAATACTGCACAATAACTACAGGAATCAATTAGAGAAGGAGGAATATAGAAAAGATTGGGAAGAGAGACTGGATAAGCATTTCACCAGGAAACCACAGGGAACACACATGCATGGCTCTTAAATATGCAGCAAAGTCTTGGAGATTTGGGATTTTTTGTTGAAAGTGTTTGCATAGGTATGTTTATACCCAAATCAGACTCCAGAGAATTTTTCCTGGGGTAGATAACAAATGTTGGAGGCCTGATGGTGAAGAAAGTGGTAACCGGGAACATAAGTTCTGAAAATGTAAGTTGGCAGACTTTAAAAATTCCTTACAGAGTACTCTGTTGGAAATACTGAGTGATCAAATGGGTGTATCTAAGGAAATTGTTTTTGAGCTGCGTTACAGGATCTGATTTGCCCAGGCCATAGTAAGGCCTCGTTAAGTTTAATTTTGGTGGCTGCCAAAAAAACAGTTACTATAAAATGGAAATCTGAGTTCAAATAAGGTAACAGAGAGAAAAGAACTGGAGGTGGGATCTTTAGAAAGGGTTAGAAGCGAACTACATAGAAAAAAATGGAAATTGTGGGAACAGTGCATGCAGAATGTTTTGGAGGAGGAGTGAGGTTTAAGATAATGCAGAAATTGATTGATTTTTGTAATCTTGAATTGATAACACATAGAAAAGAATATATGTGATGTATGATTGCAGCTTAGGAATATGTTAATATGGCTTGTTTTCTTTTATATAAATGGATGTCCCCCTTTGTCTTAAGTTGTAATTCAGTGAAGCTGTTAAAACTAAAAAAAGTCAATTTGGCTGCTGCTAACTTTCTTTTAGAGTTAAGTAATACACATCTTTTAATATGCTTAGAGTTAAGGCCTTCCTAAAGGGCACTTCTGTCCCGCCTACCCATTAAAGACCTCACTTCACCAATGGATCTTATTTCGGGCCGTCACAAAACTACTGGTTGATCCTTTCTCCTTTTCTTCCTTAGAGAATTTTATTTCTGGATTGCAGTTACCTCAGCAAAAATTACATTTCTTGTCATGCAAGCAGCCAAACCTATTTTTTTCCCCATAAAGATAGGATCTCCCTTAGACCAGTCTTTCTACATTCGTTCCAAAATTAGCATCAAAGACTGCCTTAAGCCAAGCTATGCACTTGCAATAAGTCTTCCCAAATCTCTCTAACAAAAGAGAATAGCAGCTTTTTCTTATGGATATACATCTTCATCTAGGATTGTTATCGGCAAAGAAAAAAATTGATAAGGAAACATTTGTTTTGGAAAAGGATATAAAAATTTGGTAAACTGGGAACCAAAGTCTTTTTATCAAGATGGCTTTCTGATTGCATCACCTTTTTTAATTCTTCCAAGGATATTCTGTTATCAAGTCCTAAAGCACTTATTCCACAAGATCTGTCTCTGCTTCAATGGCTTATTTCATTATTTCAAGCATTTTACTAAAGATGACATGCAAGCTGTAGAAATAGTCAACAATGCACACATTTATCAATCACTAAACTTGACCTTGTCTCAAGGTCTAGAGCAGTATTTGATTCCATGTTTTTTAAGGGTATCCTGCTATGATGCCATTCTGCAAGAAAGTAGCTGGGGTTTCTGTCTTGATCATTGAGATGGACTGGAGAGTTCAATACAGGCTACAAACGTTATGTATGGCTATAGCCTTATTGTCCCACTCCTTTGTCACAATGTCCCACCTGTCATCCCCTTTCCAAATTTTCACCTTTTCTGGATGGGCTTGGTAGGACTTGGCCTGAAATCCTTCTCCAGACCTCCTTTTTCCAGTACCTTAATATCCAATACTGGACAAACTTGATCAGATTAACAAGTGTGAGCATACCGTGTTATGGGAGACTGGGGAATCATAAGCGTCGGAGAAGCTTTTGAGTGATAAATTTGCTGTCTTAGATCTGCCAGTAGGGTAGTCGAGATGAACTGAAGGAGGACAATAATGATTTATCATTATGGTAAGTGCATGACTTTCATAAATAGTTTATAATTTCATTTGGAATGTGGCGATTCAGTATTTGTTTGACAGCTTCCAATATAAAGTTCTAGATGTAGTTTAATGTGTTTCTGTTCTGTATGTTATGACAGCTTTTTACTCATTTATACTGTACTGATGTGTGCTTTTCTCTGTTTCATAGGGAATGAGCATTGTAGAACAACTAGATCCTGTATCTTTTACTAACTATTTGAAAAAATACCACAATACGATATGTGGACGTCATCCCATTGGAGTATTATTACATGTAAGAATTTCATGTTTTTTTTTTTTTGTTTTGTTTTTGCATTTTATGTGTTGAGCCAATGGGTTTTTGAGAAATGACAGTGTGCATGCACAAAATCATACCAGTAAAAAGTGGGCAGGATAGAAGTTTTGTCAGGTTTCACAAGACTATTTTTAAGCAAATATTTATATAGTCTGTGCTCTTGCAGGAGTAGTATTAAAGAGCAACGAGTAAAGTGTTAAAATTTAAGATGTGACAAATGTATTAATCTTCTTACAAATTATATTAAAGATGTGACAGTGTATTAAACTTAAAATTCAGCTGTGCTGTTGTGTCCATCCAGCCTACTTCTGCCATTTCCAAGAAGGGAACTTTTCTAAGTGATAATCCAAATGTCAGCATACTGCATTTTAAGCAGTCTAGGATCTTGCAGTGTTGGTAGCTACCATTTATATTCAGTTCATAGGTTCATAGGTTCATAGATTAGTACTAAGCTAGCTGCCCTTGTGAGCCATTTTAAGCCTAGCCAATTATCCCTTGTGAGACTCAAACCCTGCACCTTGTGTTTGTAAGGCAAACACCTTAACCATTAGGCCACCCTCCCAACCCAGGCGCACACACGCACGTACTCATGCCTAGGGCCAATTTAGAGTATTCAATCCACCTACAGCATGTCTTTAGGGATGTGTGAGGAAACCGGAGCACCCGGAGGAAACCCACGTGACCACAGGGAGGTCATGCAGACTCCGCACAGAAGGCACCCCAGCCGAGGATCGAACCGGAGAACATCTTGCTGTGAGGCGGCAACGCTAACCGCTTGCACCACCGTGGAACAGACACCTATGCTGCATTATACACCAGTGCTTTATACGAGCACCTGTGCAATTGTATTGACTCTGCTGTACCTGACAAAACCAAAACAAGATCTTCAAGAAAAAACATACCTGCCTGGTAGGCAATTGCCATAAACAGGCTTTACAGTTGGAGAAAGAAATTGCTAAGAGTAGGAAGGACCGGTCTCAAAAGTGGAAACACTCCCTCCTCAACTTAAACAAGCAAATAAGACTCCTAGTAAAGTCCTCCAAAGCTTACTACAAATCCAAATTAGCATCCCTAACTAAGGATAACCCCAAGGCGTTCTTCAGTTACATCCGTAATCTCAAAGGTAAGGCCCAGATTTGCACTGAACTCATAGTTAATGGTACTACATATACAGAAACTTTGGATGTAGCAAACCTTCTGGCTGACAGGTTCAGTGAAAACTTCACTCCCCTGTCTCCACCACATATACCCTAATACATCCCCAACACCTGTCCCCCACCTAGTATCTCTGAGGAGCAGGTCTTAAAACGCCCTCTCCACGGCCAAAAACGCAGTCAGTATGGGACCAGACAACAAACTGGGTTGTGTTCTACATGGGTTAAAACGGGAATTAGCATCACCATTGGGCAAGCTTTTCAATCACAACCTAAGCGCTGGCTTCATCCCAGCGGAATGGAAAACCGCTACTGTCATCCCTTTGCATAAAGGGGGTGCATCCACGGACCCTGAGAACTATAGACCCATTAGCCTGACCGGCCTTACCTGCAAGGTCATGGAACGAATCCTCATGGACCTTATTAACAAAGATGTAGGAAATCTCCAAATGCTTGACCCCTTCTAGTCTGGCTTTGTCAAGGGGAGATCTTGCCTGTTAAACTTGTTGGACTTCATGACAGTCACCAAAGCCCTAGATGATGGCAAGTCTGTGCATAAGGCCTACCTAGACTTAGCCAAGGCCTTTGACACAATCTCCCACTCAAGCATCATTGATAAACTCACCTAGCTGGGTATCAATCCATATAAATTTTCAGATGGGTTGCAAACTGACTCACTGATGGAACTCATACAGTCAGAATAGGGGGACTCCACCTCCTCCAGCAGACCTGTAACCAGTGATGTTCCACAGGGATTGGTTCTGGGACCCCTGCTGTTTGGAATGTAGTTCTCCGAAGTACAGGCTAAAACTAAAGGACTATGGCTGACAGTTTACTGATGACTGCATACTGGTAGCAATAATTGAAACCCCTAGTGATGTCAACACCCTGCAAAAAGGTCTTACAGAGACTAATGACTGGTGTCAAAGTCATGATCTTAAACTTAATGCAAAAAAATGCATTATTATCCACTTCGGCAAGACGGATGATCCTGCAAATTACCACCTCAGTAGCAGTACCCTAAGCACATAGTCAGTGGTGAGAGATTTGGGTGCACAGGTTGACAACCTTAACTTCAATCACCATGACTCCACAATGGTAAAAAGGGGATTTTATATTGTTCATCTCATAAGTAGTAAGGGCATTGCCTCCAGAAAAAGGTTATAACCCCCCCCCCCCCACCCAGACACACACTTCCCTCATCAGGCCAATAATAGAGTATAACAGTCCCTTTGGTATGTTTGGAACAAGCTTCCTATTCATGATAAACACCTTGTTGGGCCTATTTAAGCATAATTTGGATGATTGGATGGTAACTGGAAATTCACCCCAGGGTTTCCACCTGTGTCCCCCTTGGACAGAGGCAGTAGGTGCTGATTTTAGTGTCTGCTTGAACCAGACACCCTTGAGAACATGGGTTGAACTTGGCTAGGCTTGTAAGGGCCCTGGGACTGTTAGCCTAGTAACCTGCTATGATCCTGGGACACCTGACTACAAAGGAGCAAATGTGTGCCAGTCCAGTAGGGGAAGCTTGCTGGTCAGCAGGCACTGCAGTAAAAATAACGTGTGGGGGGGGTCCTTAACTTGTTGGCCCCACCTGGCAGCTGTTCCAGCTTCCCAGATGCTTATCTAATCAGTTATGATTTACAGTGGGATAAGCAACTTCTGAAATGGTGGAAACTGGTAGAAGTAAGCCATCTGTCTGTCAGACTAAGCTGAACCACAGTTTAGAACAACTTTGGCTGGAGTCACCCATGGTGGACATGATTGTTAACACAGCCATTTTCAATTTCCTTTGCTTCCCTGCAGGTTTTCTCTTGCACTTTACATAATTAAGCTTGATTCAGGGGAAACAACTCTAATCATTCATGAGTTAAGTTGTAGGTGACTTTGTTGCCACGTGCATGAGTTTGAGATTTTTACTCCTATAGTTTTGTGACAAGCAATCATGGTGAGCAGTCTTCATGGATGTTACCTGTCACCATGTAGTGATGTTGATTTATCCTTGTACTGCTCCTAAATATAGTTTTGCAGCCTAGTGCAAGAAGAATTGAGCATTAGAAAATTTGTCATTCAGCCTTAAAAATGAAAAAAAGATTTTCATAATCTTCTGCAAGCCAGTTGTCCTGTTCCTTCAAGCAGCCTGAAGATTAAGAAAAACTTTCACAGAGGAAAATATTGGAAAGGGAGATGAATAGAGAGAGGAGTTCATTAAATTGTCTTTAAATTCTTAATTTTTAGTTTTGTTTTCTTGCCTTTTGCTCTTCCAACTGTAACACAAATCAGTGATGTGGCAGAGGCTGTCAAGTCTTTTATGCACTAGTGTTTTCCATTGTCTGTCCTGCTATCCTTCCCTTCATTCCTTACCCAACCTCTGTCTTTACAAGACCTACTTTGAAGACTGTTGGATAGGCATCACCCTCTTAAATTTGTGGGCATTTCAGGGCCCCACTTTTCTGTTGACCTGGTAGTGATCCTTCATGACCCCTCAGAACAAGAAAGTAAAGTATAAAAGATGTTCGGTTGTTCTGGCATCTGTAAAGAGTTATAACCAGGTATGCCAGTCCCCTTTAAATCATATGCTTTTTTAAATGAAACAAGTATAACCAGCAAGTAACCATATCAGCATCCAAGACGAGCTATACATAATTATACAGTGAGCACTTAATTTAAATTCAAACGTACAGATTGATTAGTCAGACCAGTCAATTTGTCTGTTGTAAAATCAGCATTGCCTACAGGAATACGTCCAGGCAGCTGTAGCTATTTAAAACAAATAGCTACCATGTTCTAAATTCAACCATTAAAAGGTTGACCAACTTCTACTTCAAACTTCAAAATATGAAAAAAATTCAAGTCTCAAAATAAAGTAATTAAAAAATATAACTCTCAGCCAAGATATCAGGAGTCTGCAAGCATCCTCATTTAAACAGTAAGGAACATTGCACACTAACTCCCAAAAATAAAGTGGCATAAATTGTATTCTATCTCATGTACTATGAAAGCTTTGCAGCGTGCATGCCCATCACATACACTACACAAGGAAGACATTCCTAGTCATTGAAAATTGGGAGAGGCCACTACTCAAGCAAGAAGTTTGGTTATACAGTGCTATTCTTTTAAAATAAAATCAGTCTGATAACTCCACTGTGTAGCAGTAATCCATAACTGGATGTAGATAATGTTGGTTGTACCTGTAGCTGGCGTGTTTGACCACTCTGGCTTACCAGCCATAGGTAAACTTTGCATTACCCACACCCAGTTGTGGAGTACTCCTTAAGTACATTTTATTCCTACATGGTGTCTAAGGAGGCAAAAAAGATGAGGGAGTAGTTATTTTTTTACTGCACTTAATGGGCTCATTTTTTCTGCACCCTTGGTTTAGGTGCTCCTTCCGTATGCCTGTGTGTTGATCCTGCCCCTTACAGAGAAGGAAGTTTTAAGGATCCACTACATGTTAGTCTTTGTATACAACACCACCCTTAGTATAGTAATCAGCCGTGCCACGTGCTATTGCAGCCAGAACTTGGCAGCCTACAACACCATAAGCTTTTTAATATGTAAAGAAGAGAAAATAGATGAAGCCAAAGTGGACCTCTCCACCTCACTAGGAGGGTGATGTGTAGGAAGATTTTTCCTTTGAATGGATGTGTTAAGCAGTGTAGTCTCCTTGACCCCATCTGCCCAAGCTGACCATTTCTCTGAGAGATCATAATAATGTGTCTTTTTTCTTTCACCTTTGCAGGATGTTTCCCTCTTCCCCAAGTCTGTGCATTGGTGGAGTTGAGGGGTGTATGCTCTCCCCAACACAACATTTCTACTGATGTACTTTTTTTCTATTCTGTAATATCTAAGTAAGAACAATGCAGCTAAATAAGAAATACTATTACTCTGCTTCTCCCACTAATTAGCTAGATCGCATTTCTTTCCAGTCATCGAGTACAAAAGGAATTATTTTCCAACTGATCCTAATCAAGAACTTTTAAAACTCCCAAGAACACTAAACAAAATGTAATATGAGCAAAAAAATAAATAAAAAGTTATGGAAATATCCAAACCCTTAAATGAATAAATCCAATCCAAAATCAAATGCAGTCAGAACAGCAGAGTCGCACAACACTTAAGCATAAACGTTGTTGGGCAAGAGCATTTAAGGACTACAGTACGAGACTGTTGCCCACTTACCATTTGCCAGCTTTCCCTTTTTTAGTGGGCATCTCCATTAGAATCCTAGTCTCTGCTGAACATTCAGTAGCAAGATGTGTGCTTCAACATGCCTGTTAGCCTCCCTTACACTGGGAAAAGAGAGCGGGCAACACTTTTTTTGCTGCTGTCCATACCTATCTTTCTCTAGTGCATGGGTTGCTTCCTAAACCTGGGTTGGCTGGGTCATAGTCAGGGCTCCATTCTTGTCCTCCCACCGTACCAGCATGACTTGTCCTGTTTTCTATAAGCAGGTTGCCCATTACCTTCGCTTAAGGGATCCTGTGACTGTAATACTTTTTCATACATTACCATAGAATGTTTCTAGAGAAAATGTCGTCCTATTCGTAATTGTAAAGGTAAGCACATTGTATCCCAGTGCTCATCTACTCCTGTTCAAGGTTTAGAATATTGATTCTCCAGATAAGCTGTGAACTTTACTTGGATACCATATCTGGGAGGTCTGTCTCCAGTATGTGAAACTGCGCTTGGTGCCCTCCCATTCTCCATCTACTGCTTCTTCAGCCACTGATAATAGGTCAGATCTAACTGTGATTTGTATGCTCTTAAAATAAAAACAGATGCCATCATAGTGACTGACAAGAATAACCTCTAATGTTTATCAGGGTGATTGTTGCAAGAATTCATAATATGCAACATCCTTGACCTGGTCATTACTAACATGGGTTATCGTGGCTTTACAACAGTAGTTGACTCCTCCCTGGTTAGATCTGACCACAAACTAATCACCGTGGAAATCCACACACTCCCTCAGGTAACCACCCTGAAAAACTTCTCCAAAGCTAACTTTGGGCTCCTAAAAACAGAGGTGGCTAACTTCATGGCACCCATGCAAATGGAGAATAGTTGCATGACTGCCGAATCATACACCAATGCACTGTACAAATATGTACACAAATGCATGGATTTTGCCATACCCAATAAAACCAAGACACTCTCCTCCAAAAAAAGGAAGCCAGTCTGGTAGTCCCCTGCCATAAACAAACTCTACAACAGGAGGAGGAAACTGATGCGGAATAAGGTGAAGTCCCAAGACTGGAAAAATTCCCTTATCAGCCTCAACAAAAAGTTGAGATCCCTCATCAAATCCTCTAAAGCTAGCTATGAAAACAGAATTGCAGCAGATAGTAAAGAAAACCACAAGGCCTTTTATAGTTATGTAAAGAATCTCTGTGGCAATACCCAGATTTGCTCTGAAGTACTGCACAATGGTACCTCCTTTACCGAGCCAACAGGTTTTGCTGATATACTGACCAACAGATTCGGTGCCATCTTTACCCCTCTCCCCCCCCAAAGGACCAATCACAATAGCAGTAGATTGCCAGGCACCCAGTATTACTGCTGCACAGGTTAAAACAGCACTGTCCAAGGCAAAAAATACAGCTTCCATGGGATCTGACAGTATCCCTGGCTGTGTTCTACATGAACTACAGAGAGAACTGGAACCTCACCTGTGTGCCTTGTTCAGTCACAGCCTCACCTCAGGCTTTTTCCCTACTGAATGGTGCACTGCTACAGTCATCCCTCTCCACAGAGGAGCGACTACAGACCCTGGGAACTATTGCCCCATTAGCCTGACAAATCTGATGTGCAAAGCTGTGGAACGCATCATTATGGACCTAATAAACAAAGATATATGGAGTCTCCAATCTCTGGATCCCACACAGTTTGGTTTTGTGAAGGGTAGATCATGCCTGTTCAACTTGGTTGACTTCTTTGAGTCAGTCACTAGAGCTGTGGGTGAAGGCAAGGTGGTTCATACAACCTACCTTGATCTGGCAAAAGCGTTTGATACCATTCCCCATTCGGGAATCATAGAAAAACTCACTAAGCTAGGCGTCAACCCCTATATCACTAGGGTTGTAAACTGGCTCACAGATGGAACCCACAGTGTGAAAGTAGCGGACTCCAAGTCAGACTGCCGACCAGTCATGAGTGGAGTCTGTCCTGGGTCCTTTCCTGTTTGATATCTACTTCTCTGAAGTCCAGGCCAACACACAGGGTCTCTGGCTGACAAAGTTGGCAGACTATTGCAAGTTGGGAGCTGCTATTAACTCCCCAAGTGATGTTGACATCCTACAGAAAAGCCTCACTGAGACCAACAACTGGTGTCAGAACCATGGCCTTAAGCTCAATGCCAAAAAATGTCATCCCCTTTGGGAAAAACCGGGTTCCCATGAATTACTACATTGATGGTAGTCCACTGAACACAGAAGGGTGTTATAAGAGATCTGGGAACACAGGTTGACAGCAGCCTCTCTTTTGACCACCACATTGCCACTGTGGTCAGAAAGTCCTATGTAGCACATCCTCATTACTAAGAGTTTTGCATCCAGGAAGAAAGAGGTCATTGTCTCCCTCTACTCTTCCCTCATTAGGCCAGTCATCCAGCACAATGCCCCATTTGGCATGTACCTCACTAGACACCTGCAACAACTAGAGATGCCGCAAAAGCAAGATGACCATTTTGTTACAGGAACTAAACTGGAGCACTTGAGCCCTGGGAAACCAGGTCTGTAATCCCATTCTCCCAGCCCCCATGGGAGTGGAGATAGGGCTGCCATGTCATCTTACACTGGGGCCACAGGTTAGCCTCCTGTCCTTCACCCAGCACTGTGGGGATGCCACTCTGTGAACAGCACCACCCAGGAGGCAAGAGGCCACATGCCAGGAGGCTCAAAGCAATGCACATTCGTCAGCACCTGGCACCATGGTGGAGAGAGACTGGAGTGTGCCGCAGAAAGCGCAGAGATGGGGGGACCCCGGGCCATCTCCCCTGCGAGATTGAAAGCCCTAGATGCAAGGCAAAGGGGAGAACAGGTGTGTCAGACGTCTGGATGAGGGAAAGTCTGAGGCTTCGTGGCCCAGCAGAGTTCCATGAAGCTGGGAAGATCCCCTGAGAGGCTCCAAGAGCACGTGTGTGACTGCATGATTTGGCAGCAGTCAGGAGATATGCAACTCTGGAAAAGAGCCCTCTCTCCTGTATAGAAGCGGAAGCCCGGAGGGGGTCCATCCCGATGGAAGTCTGGAAGGGAGAGAAAGGTAGAAAGTGACTGGGACAGGACAGCTCCTGCCTGGATAAGGGGGTACGGACCATGCCCCTTCTGGGACGGAAGTCTGTAATGGGGAGAGAGGCAGATAGTGGCAGGGTTGGGTGAGCTCCTGCTTGTGTGAGGGGGGTCAGGCAGAGCTCCCCACAATGGAAGTCCTTAAGGGAGCGCTGGGACAAACAGCAGCAGGGCCTGGAGAGCTCCTGCCTGGGTGAGTGGGGTTAGGCAGAGCTCCCCATGATGAAAGTCCTTGAGGAACCACCAGGGCAGAAGGCAGAGGGGCCTGGAGAGCTCCTGCTGGGGCGAAGGCATAGAATGTCACCCCATAACCAATGGCATCCTTGAAAAATCTCAAAATACCCAGAGCTGCTCTGGATGGGGAAAGCAGGGGGACTCTGAAGCCTTCATGAGAGTGGATCTGCTCCTCAGTGGCCGAGGGGAGTTCTGGAGGGGTAGACGGGATCATAGGGGAGCTCCCCTGAGAGGGTCTGAGGGCATGATTGATCCAGCACAATTTGTCAGCCTGCAGGAGACATGGAGGTGAGGAGTCCCCTGACATGAGTGGGCCGCGGATGGGGAAGGCCTCTTGGCCACGTCGAATTGGAGGCCTGCAGGGGTCGGCCCTGACAGAAGTCAGTAAGGGAGTGCCGGGCAGATGGGTGCAGGGCCTGGAGACCTCCTGCCTGCGTGAGTGGGGTCAGGCAGAGCCCCCGCACGACAGACATCCTTAAGGGAGCGACTGACAAATGGTGACAGGACCTGGAAGGCTGCTGCCAGGGCGAAGGCATCCGACCTTACCCCATACCCAATGGCATCCCTGAAAAATTGCAAGGTCCCCACCAGAGCTGCTCAAGATGGTAAAGCAGGGGGACTGGCTGCCCCGAGAAACTAGATAACCATTCAGACTGAGCTGTCTAAACTGGGACATTTCTGTGTCCCAAAGACAATGTTTGGGATTCCAGGACAGAGACTTCCAAACTGGGACTGTCCTGGAAAACTGAGACAGTTGGTCACCTTGCACAAAAGTACCTCACAAAGAGCATCCTAGGCCTTAAGCACTTGTCCTATATAGACAGACTCAAAAAAACTCCAGCTATTCTCTGTCTCATATCACCTACTTAGAGGCGATCTCTGCTTGACATACAAAGCCATGTCTGATCCAGCTCTGTTAGAAATGCTGCATCTAAAGAAATCCCAATCCCTCTGCACCACATGCTCCAGTGACCTCAACCTCATTACCACAATCAGCAGAACGTGCTGGAGGGACAGGTTCATAACCCAGAGACTGCCCTTGCTATGGAATAGACTTCCCATACATGTCAAACAGAGCACCTCACTGGCCCTCTTCAAGAGAAACCTTGATGAGTGGATGGGAAATAGAAAATTCACACTGGGGATCACTTCAGTGGCTCTACTCGACAGAGGCACTGGGAACTAAGGTTGGGTGGGACAATGTCAGGGTAATCCTATGGGCTAGGTTTGTAAAGGCTCCAGGGCCTTTAGCCTAGTACACACCTATGAATGGGAAGCTGTAGAGGATGGCCTGAAGTCCTTCAACTTGAATGTTTTCAACAACAAAATATTCATTGGAGCGTATTGATGCAGACTAGTCTGGCTTTTGTGACTGTTAGAGAATTCAGCTTGGGCACCTTTCAGTTGGGTTTCTTCCTGAAGTGAGCATTTGATTTCCTTTGCTTCATTTCTGTCGTCACTTATTAGGTTTCAGTTTTCTGAAATGCCAAGTTTAAGCTTTCTTAAGTTTGTTGTGTACAGAAAAAAATGTCATAGCTATTTCCAATTGATTTTCAAAAAAATTAACTATTACAGGCATCCTTCACCTTCATTGTTTCGATCGTTCGCAATGAATTCTGATGTTCAGAATTGTGAATCACTTGCAGTGTTTAGAAAAAGTTTAGCTAGAAGAGAGACTGAGAAATTTACAGCCTTTCTTTAGAAAGTATGCCTTATCTTTGTCTTATTTTACCCTGCTCACTGTTAGAAATGTGGCAAAAAAATTAATTTTGGCTAAAGAGTAGTCTTCTAGGGAATGGTGTATTTTTAAAAGACTAAAATGAAATAGACTTCATTTGGCACTATGCCAGGGCAGACACTGGTAACAGCAGTCTAAGCCTGTTGCAAAACCACTCATTCTGCGTAAAAATGTGATCACCCACACACCATAGGTTGAAGCCTATTCAAGTGCGTGTTGTCCCTTCTACCTCACTAATGGTGCAGGAGGTTACAGAAGACTAACCACAGAAAGAAGAGTAAAGTGCCAAATAACACAAAACTACAAATAGAACAGCACAAGGAAGCAATAAGGACCAGCCACAGGCTTAACAAATTATTTTTTTCGGCTCTCCAGTTCGTTTTATACAACTGTCATTAAGCCTGTGGCTGGTCCTTATTGCTTCCTGGTGCCATTTTGTTTGAGTAGGTTACAGAAGAGTAATATAAGGCACAAGACTACTTTTAGTAACATAAAACAGAGACGCAGACAGCTGTAAAATCCAGGATAGGCCTTTACTGAGTGCAAAACACAAGCGCTTTCACAATCTAGCTTCTTCAGGTGTAACAAAGCACTTAAAACAGACACACCTATATACTCACTGCATATCACATGTCTGAAGTCATATGACTAAGCATCACTAAAGCAAATCCTTTAAAGCTATACTAACATGAATTATATTCTAACTAGATGTAAAAGACAATATTTATACAAGACAATGATAAAAATTACGATGACAAAAAATACTATATTCCTTCCTAAATAAATACATATAAAAATGTAAACCTTATATATCAATAAATATATTTTAATATATAATATTATATTTTAATAACCAATCCCTAACCTGTAAATCTTGTGCCAATAGCTACGCCAATGCAGTCATGGTCAAATGGGAAGATTCATATATTTTGAAAGGTCCTTGTATTCATTTACTCCCATTTTACCGTAGATTTGTAGATGATGTCTTTATTGTGTGGGGAGGCAGTGAACAGCAGCTATCTGTTTTTTTAGAATTTATAAACATGAGCACATCGTTTTTACAATTTACTCATAGGTCTTCAAAAAATAATATGGATTTTTTGGATGTGGAGATAGTTAAATGTATTGAAGGTGGAGTGTACACCAAACAATACAGGAAGGACTGCCATGTAAATCATTTATTGCATAGAGCGCATCCACCACATATTTTAAAAATGTAATAACCAATCAAGTGATGAGAGCCTCTAGGCTCAATGTGAGAGATGAGGACTTCAGCAAGGAAGTGGAGAAAGTGATGGTGCATTTGGGAACAGGGGATACAATGATAATACTCTTAGGAAACATGTACCGCAAGCAGTAGGTAGGAGAAAAGATCAAGCCATGCCATATTTTTCAAGGAAGTTTAATCATGGAAGTGAAAGACAAGAGGCATCCACCAATTATAAACTTAGGATGTCCTTGAAATACACCGCTGATGTACACAAGTACACTGAAATAGTTAAGAAACATTGGCAAATTCTGCTGACTGATCATGAGGTAGCTGGCTTGGTGGACACAGTACCCAGATTTAGTTTCAGGAACAATAGATCTCTGAAGAGGAGACTCTGTTATCTGAGAGATGGGCAGATGAGCAATGGTAGAGGAGGGATGAGACCTTGTGGCAGTTGCAATTGGTGCCAGTATATAGATACTAGTGATCGCTTTTACCATCCAGATTTGGATCGAGATTTTCATTTTGACATTAGAGCTGACTGTCTGAGCCGACATGTAGTTTACTTAGCCAGTTGTTGCGTATGTGCCAAATTCTATGTTGGGAAGACAGATAGGAGTTTAAAGGAACGCATCAGAGAGCATGTCTATAATATTATTAAGGGTAATAAGGTGAATGCTTTAGCCAGACACGTTATGAATACTGATATGACCCACATTTTTAGATTCAGAGTCATAGCCCTGTTGCAGGAGAATATAAGAAGGGGAGATATCTGCAACAGGACAGAAAGTGTAGAAGCCATGTGGCTAACTAAATTGATGGGTACAGAAGGACATGGCCTAAATGAATGTATTCCCCTGAGACCGAAACTTAAAATGAGGCCTCTTCGCAGATAGTCATAGGTTTATGTATATGTGTTTTTATATATGAAACTTTGATATATGAATTATTTGTTTTTTGCAGGTTAGGGATTGGTTATTAAAATATATTATTTATTGATATATAATGTTTACATTTTTATATGTATTTATTTAGGAAGGAATATAGTATATTTTGTCATCGTAATTTTTATCATTGTCTTGTATAAATATTGTCTTTTACATCTAGTTAGTTAGAAAATAATTCATGTTAGTATAGCTTTAAAGGATTTGATTTAGTGATGCTTAGTCATATGACTTCAGACATTTGATATGCAGTGAGTATATAGGTGTGTCTGTTTTAAGTGCTTTGTTACACCTGAAGAAGCTAGATTGTGAAAGCGCTTGTGTTTTGCACTCAGTAAAGGCCTATCCTGGATTTTACAGCTGTCTGCGTCTGTTTTATTTTACATTATTTGTCTACAGTTCTTTGGAGACGTTTCAGTGGGTGTTCTCTTTTTGGCAGGTTGTTTTTGTTCTTTAGTCAGTTTTTGGCTGCCAGAGAACCCACTAAGATGGCTGAAGACATTATTACCTTGGATACTACCAATTCTACACCCTTGGAGAGAGTATACAGTAAGAAGTTAGACAACTATTTGACTGATATTAATAAGAAGGAAAATCCACTTATGAATTGTTCTGCTATGGTTCTGGACAACACCAACAGTGTCTCATACGATGTTATAGCACTAAAAACTGAACTGTTTGCCCTAGAAAAAGAACTGTATAAGTTAAAAAGGAGCCAATTTGAGAAATATCATCTCGAGGTATGTTTAAGAGAACAGATCATACCTCGAGGATTACGCATACTCAATGCCCTCATTTCATAATGGGGACAATCAGTTACTAGAAGAATGGCAGAGGATTAATTTATAAGCCAGTTTTGGGTATTTGCGTGCATTAATCTCAGCGGCCGAGAGAGAGATGGCTAACTCCGTGGGTAACATCAATGTACTTTATAAGAGACTGTGCAATAACTTTCCAGTAAAGGTTATAGATGAATATATGGAGGAAATTATGGGCTCCTTGTTACATTATGAAAACAAACTACAGAAAGTGAAGGTGGGGAAAATAATTGGAATATTTTCATGTGACCCAGGGATGAACGAGAGACAAGGGAGAGTGATTCTACTGATCCATCACATAGACCGGAAGTGATGACATCAGCCACCAGAACGGAAACGGTAACACCGGTGGTGACGGACCCAGACACGAGGGGAAACACGAATATGGCGGAGATGACAGATTAATCCAGCAGCGAGCAATGATGATGTTACAACTGGGCAAGTTGACCAGGGAGCGAGGGGGATGGTCATTGTTACAACGGCACAAATTCATCATGAAGAACGAAATGGTTTAGGAGATTCTTTGCCTGGGGATTTTTTACAACAGTACAACATAGACTTTCCGCTGCCGATGAAAACGTATGGCTTCAAGTCCAACAGAGAACAGTCGAGAGGGAGAAGCACTACGAGGGGCAAGAGGAAATGGGAACAACCTCAAGAAAATCAGATGAGTATAAAAAAGGCATTCATGAACAACAAAAGAACTTAGTGTTGAATTTATCTAAATTTTTATTGAATGACTATCATTTATCTGTCTTATGTAAAGGGCTATCGTTTATCCCTACGAGTTACTCCTGCTATGCAGAAGTTATTTTGGACATTAAGATGTTTGCAAGAAATTTAAACTTGAAACTTTTGTATAAAGATAATGCAGACGCTAATAGCAAATGTGTAGGGTTTTCCAAACCCAGCTCTTTCATGCCTAATAGTAATGTTTTAGTCAATGCTTTTGAGAAATTGTGCATACGAAATATATATGAGGCTAATGTTAAACAGGGATTTAAGCCACACAATAATTTAAAGCAGAATATGACACGACAGGAAAGAGAAGCGTTATTAGAATTAGAAAGGAATGAACAAATTATTATGAGACCAGCAGACAAAGGGGGTCTCATAGTGGTGTTAGATAGAGATAGTTATAAAAATAGTATATCTGCCAGTCTAAAGAATGACTCTTCTTACGAAATAGGAGTTGAACAGGTATCAGGTTATATTTCAAAATGTATGGTATTGGAAGGGCTATTTACAAATGGTATGATAGATGAGAAACTTTTGGAATATTTTTTGGTACATAAACCCACTATACCAATATTGCAAGGCCTTCCAAAAGTGCATAAATCAGTTGTCAACCCTCCAATGAGACCTATTGTCTCTAGCAGAGGTTGGTGTACTGAACCAGTCTCGATTTTCGTAGAGAAACACTTGAGACCTGTTTTAGACAGCAATAAGTACGTTCTCAAAGACACGGAACACTTTTTAAGGGATTTATATGAGTTTGTTGAAGAGTATGATTCCAATATAATGTTTGTCACATTAGATGTCGTGTCCTTATTTACTGTCATTCCGAATGCAGTAGGATTGGCAGCAGTGAAGGACTTTTTAGAGATGAATACGGAATATACACCGGAGAAGATACGTTTGTTACTTACACTGTTGGGGTTGGTTTTAGAGCATAATTTATTTCTATTTGATGAGCAGTTCTACAGGCAATGCAGCGTAGCTATGGGCACATCTTGTGCCAATAGCTACAACGCCTATGCAAGTGGTCAAATGGGAAGATTCATATATTTTGAAAGGTCCTTATATTCATTTACTCCCTTTTTACCGTAGATTTGTAGATGATGTCTTTATTGTGTGGGGAGGCAGTGAACAGCAGCTATCTGATTTTTTAGAATTTATAAACATGAGCACATCGTTTTACAATTTACTCATAGGTCTTCAAAAATAATATGGATTTTGGATGTGGAGATAGTTAAATGTATTGAAGGTGGAGTGTACACCAAACAATACAGGAAGGACTGCCATGTAAATCATTTATTGCATACATCCACCACATATTTTTAAAAATGTAATAACCAATCAAGTGATGAGAGCCTCTAAGCTCAATGTGAGAGATGAGGGCTTCAGCAAGGAAGTGGAGAAAGTGATGGTGCATTTGGGAGACAGGGGATACAATGATAATACTCTTAGGAAACATGTAAGCAGTAGGTAGGAGAAAAGATCAAGCCATGCCATATTTTTCAAGGAAGTTTAATCATGGAAGTGAAAGACAAGAGGCATCCACCAATTATAAACTTAGGATGTCCTTGAAATACACCGCTGATGTACACAAGTACACTGAAATAGTTAAGAAACATTGGCAAATTCTGCTGACTGATCATGAGGTAGCTGGCTTGGTGGACACAGTACCCAGATTTAGTTTCAGGAACAATAGATCTCTGAAGAGGAGACTCTGTTATCCGAGAGATGGGCAGATGAGCAATGGTAGAGGATTGACGAGACCTTGTGGCAGTTGCAATTGGTGCCAGTATATAGATACTAGTGATCGCTTTTACCATCCAGATTTGGATCGAGATTTTTATTTTGACATTAGAGCTGACTGTCTGAGCCGACATGTAGTTTACTTAGCCAATTGCTATGGATGTGCCAAATTCTATGTTGGGAAGACAGGAGTTTAAAGGAACGCATCAGAGAGCATGTCTATAATATTAGGAAGGGTAATAAGGTGAATGCTTTAGCCAGACATGTTATGAATACTGATATGACCCACATTTTTAGATTCAGAGTCATAGCCCTGTTGCAGGAGAATATAAGAAGGGGAGATATCTGCAACAGGACAGAAAGTGTAGAAGCCATGTGGATAACTAAATTGATGGGTACAGAAGGACATGGCCTAAATGAATGTATTCCCCTGAGACCAAAACTTAAAATGAGGCCTCTTCGCAGATAAAGTCATAGGTTTATGTATATGTGTTTTTATATATGAAACTTTGATATATGAATTATTTGTTTTTTGCAGGTTAGGGATTGGTTATTAAAATATATTTATTGATATATAATGTTTACATTTTTATATGTATTTATTTAGGAAGGAATATAGTATTTTTTGTCATCGTAATTTTTATCATTGTCTTGTATAAATATTGTCTTTTACATCTAGTTAGTTAGAATATAATTCATGTTAGTATAGCTTTAAAGGATTTGCTTTAGTGATGCTTAGTCATATGACTTTAGACATGTGATATGCAGTGAGTATATAGGTGTGTCTGTTTTAAGTGCTTTGTTACACCTGAAGAAGCTAGATTGTGAAAGCGCTTGTGTTTTGCACTCAGTAAAGGCCTATCCTGGATTTTACAGCTGTCTGCGTCTCTGTTTTATTTTACATTATTTGTCTACAGTTCTTTGGAGACGTTTCAGTGGGTGTTCTCTTTTTGGCAGGTTGTTTTTTGTTCTTTAGTTACTTTTAGTAACAGTTGTGGTGCTTGCAGTGAATTGTGATGCATGGTTTGCAGATAAAAAGGTTTACTTCCCTGGCCATTGGTTCCCCAGGTGTGTAGTTCAAGACTTGACTTTGCCAGTATTGATCTCTGTATTTGCTTTGGAGGCTGGGTGGGTTTCTGCTGTTGTTTCAGTGGTTCTGATATTCCAGCTATATAGACTGAAATGCCTGGGAACCAAATGGTAGTAGATGAAGTGCTACTTGTTACACTAACTTCAAATGTCCAGTCTCCATGTCTGTATTGGGATGTTCAGTGATTGTACACGTGTTCCCCAAACTATCTGAAATACTTTTTTTTTATTTCCATATTATTAGAAATTCACCAAGGAGTAATTTACCTGTCTGCAGCAGGATTGTCACGGTTCACTAACAAACACCTATGCATTCTACTAATCCTTCAAAACAAAGGCCACCATCTCACTTAAGTTTTAAGGAGGATGTAGAGTACATGAGCAACTTAAATGCATTTGTAAACCTTGTGGCTGACCCTGCTGTTTATAGGCCTAGCTACACAAAACAGATACAAGAAGACACTGGACTTTAATAATGTATTACTGAATTGGTGGGGGGGGCAATATTACCGGCAGCTTTGGTTAAAAAAAAGCATGTTGAGCTGTTTAGCCAGCTGTACATGGTGTGGTACTGGTGTAAGGTAGGGAGCCGATTGACCTTTTTCATGGGCCGCGGTGGTGCAGTGGTTAGCGTTGTCGCCTCACAGCAAGAGGTTCTCCCGTTCGATTCTTGGCTGGAGCGCCTTCTGTGTGGAGTCTGCATGTCCTCCCCGCAGTCAAGTGGCATTTAAAGACATGCAGGTAGGTGCGTGCATGAATGGGTGTGCCTTCTTTGAAGGTTGGGAGTCTGGCTGGCAACTCAGCACCATAAAAATCCACTGCCAATCATTAGCGGACTGGAGTTCTGCTGTGGCGACTCCTAACTCGGAAAAGCTGAAAAAGAGAGTTTTATGATCTTTCTTTGATAAAATTACCAAGCTGACACAGATGTTTGATAAGGTAGGTGTCCACATTAAGCACGAGTTTGATGCACTGAGATTGCTTGCAGAGTAAGCCTACAGGTTGTAATGTAATAGGGTCGTAGGAGGTTACTAGGCTACTGGCCGAAGAACCTTTTTAAGCCTAGACATGCATATCCCAATTTTTCAAACTAACAGTGCCTGAGGATTAGAATGGCTTTGGGATATGCTTGTGCCTTATGATATCTGTAAGATGCCCCTGTATATAAGGAACATGGGTGACAAGCCAGGGTTGAATTTGCAGTTTCCCATCCATTGGTCCAAACTGAATTTGAGTAAGCTTAAGGAAGAGCACTACTTCACATGAATGGAGTTAGCTTTAGAGAAGGGGTAACCTCTGTGATGCATGCGTGTCCGTCCAGCATGTTTTGTTTGTCACAGATGAGGTTTAGATCCTTAGATCAGGTTATTCTCTTGCTCTTTGTTTTGTGAATGTGTAGCAGATCCATCAGGGCTGGATCAGAGAATAGAAGTACATTACCCCTCATTAGTCTGTAGGAGACAAAATACAGGGGCAGCGCTTTAAGCTGGTATGGCTAGGACATGTAATTTACACTGTGTATTCTTTTAGTGAGGAATTTCTGAGGCCACACCAGCTTTTGCAAATGCCTGCATAGGTGCATGCTGGGGGGGGGGGTGCATTCTACTTCATTATTGGTCTAATGAGCGCTGAGTATATGAGACTATGATCTTCTTGGATTTGGATATAATGTCCTTATAAGTTGTGTGAAGTAGAAGGATTTTTTCAGCACTGTGGACACCTGGTGATCAGAGTTCATTTGCTGTCAACATGAGTTCCCAAGTCCCGTACTAGTGGAGATTATCAGTGTTGTAATTTGCAGGAGTGGTTGTCTTCCTAGCGGGTATAATTATGCATTTTTTGCACTGTGTTTTAGACCATGTCCCTAGTACCACGTATTTATGTCAGACCCTCCTGAAGGATATTTACATCTTTGGAGGATTTAGTGATTGCACCCAACTTGCAGTCAGCAGATTTGGTCAGCCAAAGGCTTTCTGCATTTGCCTTACTTCAGAGAAGTGTATTCTGAACAAGAGATGCCCCAGTACCGAGCCCTGTGTGACACCACTAGTAACAGGGCTTTTGATGGAGTTGGATTCCCCCCACTCTAACTTTTGTGCCTTGTCCATGAACCATTTGGCTATCCAACAGTAATGGAGATTTATGGCTTAATTTGTGAGTTTATCTAATACCAGAGTAAGGTATTGTCAAATGCCTTTGCTAGGTTTAGGTAGGCAGTGTGCACCATTTTGTATTTTTTTCATGAAACTTGTTTGTTTGTGTCTTTCGGCTTTTCCCGGTTAGGGGTCGCCACAGTGGCACTCCGGTCCGCTAATGATTGGCAGTAGATTTTTAAGTGCTGGTTTGCCGGGCCTAATGCACAACCTTCAACGAAGGAACACCCATTCACGCATGTTGCCACACAGAAGACGCTCTAACTGAGAATCGAAGGGCAACGTCTAACTGTGAGGCAACAACGCTACCGCAGCACCACCACCACCACCACAGTCTGTAAGATGTCCACCCGGTTCAGTTGGCCTGACCTCTCCTAGAAGAAACTGAACTGGGATGGGTCCAGTGTTTAAAGATTTCCTGTGTCTTTTATCAGGTCCACAATAATTATTTGCATAGCCTTGCATGTAAGACTAGTTAAACTTTTGGGTCTGTAGTTCCCTGGGTTTGTTCCTGGTCCCCCTTTGTGTAGAGGGATGACCATTGCAGTCCTCCATTCCCTATGGACAAAGCCTGTCTGGTGGCTGTGGTTAAACAGAGATTCTAGTGGGTCTAACAAGGGCTGTTCAAGCTGTTGAGGAGGCATCCTGATATATTATCAGGACCCAGCGATGCAGTGTTGCTTTGGAGAGTGCCATGAGGACCTGTTTAGTGATAGCTGGGTTGTAATGATAGAGGGTATTTCCTTTAACTGCAGGTGATGGGTGTGAAATTGGAGGTAAATTTATTGGCCAGCAAATTTGCTATATGCTGTGGTTTGGTGTAGGGAGTTCCATTTACTCTTAGTTCATCACAATGTTAGGAGTTCTCCTTAAGGTTGCATAAATAAATAAAAATGGTTTATGGCTACCCTTAGCCTAAGAAGGGTCTTTTTGCCTCGAAGTTTACTTTGGTGGACTTGATCAGTCCCCTGAGTTGCTTGTTGAGACTGACAATGGAGTTTTGTTTGCCTGTTAATTATAGCCCTTTCTGTTTATGCACAAGCTTTTCTTTCTTTCATTGTAGATCCTTTTTTACACTGGGGTTTCACCAAGGAGGCTTCATTTTAGAGTTTGTCCTAACTTTATTTAGGTTTGATAATGCTGTTTCTGTGCAGTTAACATCCTTGTATAGAGTTTGCATAAACATTTCTGCATAGGTCACAGTGTTCTTTGTTTGTGGTGGCTTGGTATTTAGCTGTACCATTGCTTAATCAGAGGTAGCTAGCCTTGGAAAAGTTCTTAAAGATTTTAGGATTTGCTGGGAGTTTGTGCTTTTATTTGTTTCAAAGGTGACAGCTTTGTGATCTGATCTGACCAGTGAGGATGTTACACTTGGAGGGTTGCAACATTCTTTCATATGTGAGTACTGGATTCAGGATATTTGTACCCCTAGTAAGTGTGCAGACTAGCTGTTCCAAGGTGTTTGCCTTGACAAAAGTCAGGAATTTTTGAGCCTGCATGTCAGTGGTTTGTATGCATCCCAGTTCATGGTGGGATAGTTGAAGTCATCCATGAATATGGTGTTGGGTTGAATGGTGAGCGACCCCTCTACATTCCAGTACATGGTATGGTTATCCTGAGTCATAGACTGGGATCTATAACTAGCAAGAATAATGGTATATGGGACTTTCACCTAAGGTTAGTTGGACATTGAGCATCTCGAGCATGTCATTGTTTAACCAATATTGATGCATGCTTATATGATTTTAGTTGTTGTCACAGACCTGAAAAGGCTTTATTGCATTAGTTAGCTGAAAGCAATTTTAGTTAAAAGTCTATTTTTTGTCTGTTATGCTTTTCTTAACTGATTTGGGAATGTAGGATGCAAATAGGTAGTGTTTGCCTGAACTAGGATTTAGTTTGACCTAATCAGTAGTAGTGAAGTATATGATTGGTTGTCAACAGAACAGTAATTCTGAACCCTTAGTAGAACATAGAAGCATCTTGATTGGATATAATACCATTAGTTAGACAAATAATTGGCTAACATCAAAGCACCAGTTACAAGATCTTGTTCTCCTTAGCTCATGCAAATAAGTTCACTGATTCTACATTGTGATTGGAAGTAAAAACCAAAGGAAAAAGGAAGTGACTAAAGCCTCATTATGATTGGTTTTTCAATGTTATTTAAACCATTACTGGTCTTTACATTACACGATCTGAAGAAGGCAGTTTATGCCGAAAGCGCTCATCGTATTTTATTTGTTTTATAAATAAAAGCTCATTTTCTTCTTAATCAAGTGGAACTTGCTCATTCTCTGCCGTGGTGACGTCTACAGGATTTTGCTTCTTCTAGTGTGGGGGGTGAGTACTTGCTGTTCTAAAATGCACTTTTTATGGCCTTGTTTGTATTGTTTGCCTTGAATAGGCTAGTTTAAAATTAAACTATGTACAGCAATGGGGCTCCTTATTCCCCACTTATACTGATATATATATATATATATATATATATATATATATATATATATATATATATATATATATATATATATATATGTGAATTTAAAAGTCGATTTGTGTACCCAGCAACCCTTTTTTAAAGGAAAGGGTTGTGTGTTTTAAAATGTTTACTGATTTGTTTTATTTATAAAGGTAGCAAGGAACAGTGTGAGAAATTTAGTGAGTTAAATAGTAATTCACAGATGTACTCATGAGTTGGGCTCCAATTCTATTGCATTTTTGGATGTAGAATCTTATATAGGAGATAAGTCTATTCAGTATAGACCTTTTAGAAAGGAAACTGCTGTTAACAACTTCCTTCATCCCCCCCCATTTGATTAGGTCACTCTTGTGTGGTGAGTTTAGGAGAATCTGATTATCTTCGTGTTTCACTGTTGCAGTCATTACATTTGGGTAATCCTGCTGGCAGATTGCACTCAGCCAGCCTGAATTCCAAAGTCTTGGGACCTGCGTCAGCTGCTGTTGCCCCTTCCCTGACGTCAGGTCGTCAGGGGTATAAAAGAAGCAGCCAGTGCCATTTCTTAAGTCTTTCTTGCCACGCGGTGCCCGAAGCAAAAGCAGTTCGCAAGTGCCGGTCAGCCGACTCCTGAGATTTTCGTGTTTGAGTTTCAGATCCGAAGTCTTCAATAAAGCTTGGTACCCTGTTGGGAAAACTTTTTTCTTGTTCTAGACCGATGTCAGAAAATGTTAATACTTGTATTTCTTGTGGAAAGCAAATACCTCATAAGGATTTTCATTCTTGCTGTATTCCTTGCCTAGGCCCTGATCACAACGTTACTGGTTGTAGGTTTTGTGCTAGATTTAACCAACGCACTGTTAATCGTCGGTATGGTTTTGCTTTAAACTTTTTTGGACGCCGGTGTAATTATCCTGAAATGTCATCTGATAGCTATCTGACTACTGGAGTTGACAAAAAACGCAAAGAAAAGGATAGATAAAAACAATCTAGGCCCAAAACCGATGAAGCTTCTCCTAAGCCAGTCGCCGGTTCGTTGGTTCTCAGTGAGGCGCTTTCGCAGCCCTTGACACCCGCTACTTTAGAGTCGCAGGCCGCTACTGTCTCCCACATGGAGTCTGCCATGCCGCTGGATACTCAACGGTATTGGAGTCTCGAACGCTAATCCCTCAGATGGGTCCAGAGCTGCTGATCAGGTACAGGCTTCTGAGGGTGTCTTCAGACCTAAACATCTTTACATTAAAACTACTTCAGCTTCAAAATCAAAGATTAAAGCACCTTCTAAAGCAAGGAAACAAACTTAAGAGCCATGTGGACAGGCCTCTACACCCAAAAAACAGATGTTCAAAATGGCTGAAGACTTGATTACCTTGATCAGGGGTTCCCATCCACCTCCTGATAAGAGGCCTAGGCAAGACACTGAATATGATTCTTCTGATCAGGTTTCCATTTCTTCTGATTCCTCTTCTGATCAGGAATATTCTCTTCCCGCTATGAGGATTCTGATGCTGAAGAATCTGTACCTTCATCTTCTCCTCCTGAGGACTTTTCCTTTGGGGAAACCTTGCATACCATGAGGGAGCATTTCCACTGGGAGAGCCAAGATTTTTCAGAATCTAAAAAGAGGCTCAGGGATTTTCTTTTACTACTTCAGCACAGGCCTCTAGCCATTCCTCCTGTGTTAGATGTTGTAGACTATGCATTTTCAGAGTCTAGTCTGACCCCTGACTCCCTTACCCCCAGCTCCTGTTAAGCCTGACGGATATTACAGGGTTCCTGACTCTCACAAATTTATTTTCAAAAACCCTGCTGCTGACCCAGAAACTATTTCACAGGGTCCAAAGGGAGTTAAGGCTTCCACTGCAAAAACCCATCCCCCTCTGACAGAGATTGTAGGGCACTGGATAGATGGGGAAAAAAGGTTTACACATCTGCAACTTTGGCTATAAAGGCCTTAAACTGTCAATTTTATATGCTTAAGTATCAGCAACATGTCATGGGATTGCTTAAACAGAAAATGTTACATTCTGAATGTGCAGAACACAAGGAAATGAAGGATTTATTGTATGCAGCAGAACAAGTTGGAAAACAAACTTTGCAATGTGGTTTTGATTCTTTGGAGGCCTCCTGCAGGGCCACAGTTACGGGTTCTGTAATTAGGAGTCATGCTTGGTTAAAGGAACAAAATCTGCCTGATCGTGTTAAAGTTAAATTACTAGATGCACCTTTACAGCATGATAATTTGTTTGGTGTTAAGGCAGAAGAGGTGTTAAAGAAAATGGAGGACAAAGCTAAATCTATGCAAACTGTCAAAGATTTTTTACAAGTACAGCCACCTAGGTTAGTAGACACTGGCCTATAAAAAACTGGTCCTTTCCTGTGTCAGATAGACCTCAAAGGGGCAGATCCCAGGCACAAGGTTCTTATAGGCCCAAATAATGGGGTGCTTCTACCTCCAAAGCTGGAGAAAATAGATCACAAACATACAGAACACAGTCCCAATGACTTCCTCCTGCCTGCACCAAGCACTTATCTTCTGGCAGCACCCTTAGGGGGGAAAATTAGCACTTTTTGCTCAAAATTGGCACATCATAACCCAGGACAAGTGGTTTCTAAACATAATATCACAAGGCTACAAGTTCCATTTCCATACTCTGCCAAAGGCAAACGACTGGCCAGATCTGCCAAAAAATCAGTGGGCAGAGGCACAAAAACAAGTCTCATCCCTCATGGACATGGGGGCCATTCAACAAGTACCATAGCAAGAACAGGGACAAGGATTTTACTCAAGACTGTTCTTGGTACCCAGAAAGGACAAGGCCTGGAGGCCAATACTGGACCTATCTATTCTGAACACTTTCCTGGATATTCCAAATTTCAAAATGTTGACTTTGCAGCAGCTTCTGCCCATGCTGGGCAAGAATGCTTGGCTTGTGACTTTAGACCTAAAAGAGGCATACCTGCATGTTCCAGTCAGACAGTCATGCAGAAGATACCCAAGATTCAAGGCTGGTTAAATGCATTACCAGTTCTCTGCACTGCCCTTTGGCTTATCTACTGCGCCCAGGGTCTGTACAAAGTGCCTGGCAAAAGTAATTGCATTCTGCAGACAGAGGAATACAAATATATCCTTACTTGGACGACTGTCTCATTCAAGCAGAGAACAATGACATTCTTCTTCAACATCTGGCGTTTGTGAAAAGACTTCTAACATGCTTAGGGTACACAGCCAACAGAAAGAAATCAAAACTAGTACCCTCACAAGAGATAACATTCCTGGGTGCAAGCTTGAATACAACTGTTCAGATGGCTTACCTCATGCCAGACAAACAAAGGCAACTGACTACCTATTTCAAAATGTTGGCAACAAAGGTGCAGCTATCTGCAAGAAAAATTCTGCAGGCTTTGGGCTTCATGGCATCCTGCATCCTACTAATTCCATATGCAAGACTGCATATGAGGAAACTTCAGTGATACCTAAAAAGTGTTTGGACTCAACGTTGCCACAGCCTGGAAACGGTCATTACTCTCATTCCCTGCCTGCAACAGGAGTTTCAATGGTGGGCAAAGGCTTGTCACCAGAACAAGGGACAGCCATTCATATTACCTTCAGCCAGGCAGACACTAACAACGGATGCATCAGACTATGCCTAGGGAGCCCACATGGCAGGAAGATGCATTCAGGGCACATGGTCCTCAAACCAAATGCATCTGCATATCAATTAAAAAGAGATGTTAGCTGTTCAAAATGCCCTGACAGCCTTCAAGGACCTTATTCATCTGAGACAACTACTGATAAAGACAGACAACACCACAGTCATGTGGTATATAAAGCAGGGGGGTCACACATTCTTACCCCCTTTGCAGACTAGTCATGATCTTGTGGGACACAGCTTTGACTTACCAAGTACATCTGCAGGCACAATTCCTGCCAGGAAAGGAAAATACTCTGGCAGACGAACTAACCAGACACCTTATGGATCCCCACAAGTCGAAGCTGGATCCACAAGTCTTCAGCATGATAACAAGAAAATGGGGATGCCCGGACATAGATCTGTTTGCCTCCCCTCACAATTACCAACTAAAAAGATTCTGCACAAGGACTTATCACAGACAAGCATGGAAAGTGGGCACCCTATCTTTCAGCTGGAAAAACCTATCAGTATATGCCTTTCCTCCACTGTCTCTCCTCCCCAAGGTGCTCCTAAAGGTCAGACAGTAGAAGCCAAAGATGATAATGGTTGCCCCAGACTGGCCACGCCAGTACTGGTATCCAATACTAAGGAACTTATCTCTATACCCAGCTTGGACCTTGCCTCAAATACCTTGACTACTGTCCCAGCAAAACAATCAGATCATGCACTGCCACCTCAGGACATTAATCTTGGCAGCATGGCGGATAATGTAGTCATACAATAAACACATCTCAGTAAAGCTGTGATGGATGTCATTCTGGAAGCCAGAAGGCCTAGTACTAGAAAGTCTTATGCTGGAAAATGGAAGAGATTCTGTGCCTGGAACCAGGCACAAGGAACTGATACAGCGGTACCAAATATTCCTCAGATTTTGCAATACTTATCTGAGATGCTGGACAAAGGCCTATCTTTTTCAACAGTTAAAATTCATGCCTCTGCCATTTCGGCTCATTACAATACAGAGCCACCACTTTTTTCTCAACCTTTACTAAGGCAGTACCTCAAAGGAGCCAAAAATTTAAGGCCCCCAAGGAGACTACCAATACCTGCATGGGACCTCAACTGTGTCTTTGAAAAGCTCACCCTGCCTCCTTTTGAGCCAGCTGCTACTGCTGATATGAAGTTTTTATCTTGGAAAACAGCTCTTCTCTTAGCAATTACTTCTGCAAGATGAGTTTCAGAGCTGCAGGCGCTCATGGCTTTGGAACCGTTCATCATTTTTCATCTAGACAGGGTCTCTCTGAGGACAAACCCAACATTTATGTCTAAAGTAGTGTAGTGTGTGGCTCTTAACCAAGCCATCCATCTGCCAACCTTTTACCCAAATCCACATAACAAGGGGAGAGAATTCTGCATTCTTTGGACGTAAACAGACAGCTTAGATTCTACTTGGACAGAACCAAAGCTTTCAGGAAGACGAAGCAATTACTAGTGGCATATGCTGCAAGATCACAAGGAAAGCCTATCTCAAAGCAGACTATTTCTAAGTGGTTAGGCCACTGCATTTGTTTCTGCTACTTACACCAATGCAAGCCAGTGCCTAAGGGCATTAGGCCTCATTCCACCAGAGCTGCAGCCACCTCAGCAGCCTTTCTCAGGGGAGTACCAACCAGAGACATTTTAGAGGCAGCTGATTCAGTACACACCTTTACAAAGCATTATCATTTGCCTCTCTACTCTAAATCCAGGGCAGGCTTTGCCACTGCAGTTCTGCAGGGCCTCATAGCTGCTCCTACTGCTATCTAGTTCCAGCCTCCCAACCATAGCTTTGGGACTCTACCCAAATGTAATGACCAACAGTGAAACACGAAGAACATAGTACAGTTGTGTACACTTACCATAAATGTAGATGTTTGAGTGTATTCACTGTTGCAGTCCAGGTTACCCACCCACCTTCCCCCTTTTTTCTTTTGGATCTTATCTTTCCTTCTCTGATTTATACTACCTATGTGGTGTATTTGCTTATAGATGAAGGTAAAATTTATGTTGGTGTATTTCTGAATATATATATATATAAAGTTTGGCTACCCTTTTTGGGGGCACCTGACATCTGGGGCAAGAAAAACTGAAGAAAATGGCGCTGGCTGCTTCTATACCCCTGACGACCTGACGTCAGGGAAGTGGCGATAGCAGCCGACGCAGGACCCAAGACTTTGGAATTCAGGCCGGCTGAGGGCAATCTGCCAGCAGGATTACCCAAATGTAATGACTGCAACAGTGAATACACTTGAACATCTACATTTATGGTAAGTGTACACAACTGTACTTTTTAACACCTCAGAGGAAAGGTTGAGGAAAGAAAAATTGGATGAGGTGAGCAATAGATTATTGGATCGAGGTTATTCTAGGGACCTCCTGAATGACGCTAGGGAGAAGGTGTCACAAAAAGTAGGGATGAATAGAAAGTTTTGTTGGAGAACGCATACAAGGTTAAATGATATAAACCGTGACAGGGAAAGAAATGATGAAAGTTTGTTTTTTATGACTAAAATTTCTCCCTTCTCTGAAACGTTGGAAAGAGTGGTAAAGGATTTTTGGCATGTGGTGTGCCAGGGTGGGAAGGTTGATGTCCTTCTGTTCTTATGTTGCAGTATTTTTGACACTTGGGGTTCTCCTCTCTCGCTACCTGAACGTCTGACCAGTATACAAAAGCTTGTAGTCATTGCTGGCTATGTCGAACGTCTGACGCTGGCCTAGGGAACATGGACCATAAGTGATGTCTGCACGTACCAATCCTTCAAACTTCACTTCCGCCATTTGAACATCAACTGTTCCTGCCATACTGGCCATCTGATCGAAATTTATCGGATAAGTAACCTCATTGGGGATGTTTGTTTCTTTTCATCACTGCTTTGTGTTTAGGTTCATGTCATCCAGGAAAAGAAAGTGCAAGTGCAGTCGTTAGATCCCCTACAGAGATGCCAATGAGCTTTGCCTTTTTTCTTTAAGGCCTACACACGCCCATACATTCTGCTCCATCTGTCAGGCTTTTGTCCCAAAAACGCTATGCAGCCATCTGCAATTGCATTAAATATTTACCTTGAGAACCAGCACCTTAAGCGCTTAGCTTGGGGTATAGAGGGACCGTCTGGTCAGCCCATTGAGCTGCCAAAGAAAAAAGCCAAGGTTATTAGGCCTTAGTCTCTAGCTGCACCTCTTCTATCTGACGTCCCTCCTGTGGCTAACGTCAGCCTGGAGGAACGCTCAGTTGCCGCTGATACAGGTATAGCTGGTACCAGTGTGAAAGCCACAGAACCCAGCATGGATGCCACAACCTCAGAGGTAAGGTAGACATCTGCTTAAGATGGTGACGGGGAACCTCTGTTCATACCAGCTACTCAGACGGATCCCTCCACTACTTCACAGGCTTCTGAATCCAGGTCTGTCTTGGGCCAGACACCCACTAGGCCTTTCTCAAAATAAAAGAAAAAAGCAAATGTATTTCCCCAGCAATTGAGAGCCAGACATATTGGTAGGCCTTTTCTCAAAGCCTTTTTAATGCTTTTATGGCTCTGAGGCCTGCTACACACTTAGCCTCCCCTAGGCTGCCTGCTACACCCTTAGCCTCCCCTGGGCTGCCTCCTGTAATGAGTCCTAGCCCTCAAGCCTTGGACCCTTCCCTGCCTGAAGCTGAGGAATCCACTGACTCTTCTTCAGAGGATTCCCTCTCATATGTTTCACAAATGCCATCTCCCCTTGGCTACGCCTCTCCTGAAGAAGAATCCCCAGAAACAGATTCCCCAGGCGAAGACCTTACCTTTGGGGAGACCATTTCAAAGTTGGAGCATTTCAAATGGGATTCTTCTGAAATGACTGAGGTACAGAAGAGGTACTATGAACTTCTTCAAATGGACTTCCCTACCCCATCAGCTGTTTCCCCCTTTACTTCCTGCATTTCTGGATGCTTTCACTGCACCATCAATCAACCCAGACTCCCAGTCTCCTGCTGCATGTAGGCCTGACAGATTCTACAAGGTCCCTGATGGGGCCAAATTCTTGGTTAAGTGCCTTGCAGCAGACCCTGGCATTGTCTCTGTATCAGCTGATAAAGCCTCCAATCTCCTTCCATCTTCCTCACTTCTCCCCTCAGACAAAGACAGTAAAGTCATGGAACACCTTGGAAAAAAGGTCTATACTTCATCTACCCTGGCATTTTAGAGCAATAAATTACCAAACCCACATGTCCAAATATGCCCTAGCCCTTTTAGGACAGGCCACAAAACTTCTCCGTAAAATTCCAGAATCTCCAGCTAAAGTTCAGTTATCCAGCCTTATGTCTTTATCTTTACAGGTCACAAGGCACTCCATTAAGTGCAGATGTTCATTGTGTTTCACTGTTGCAGTCATTACACTTGGGTTATCCTGCTGGTAGGCTACTCGCAGTCAGCCTGAATTCCAAAGTCCTGGTCTGGTGTCGGTTGCTGTCGCCTCTTCCCTGACGTCAGTGCGCCAGGGTTATAAAAGATGGAGCTGACGCCATTTTCTTCAGTCTTTCTTGTCGCGCGGTGCCCGAAGCAAAAGCAGTTCGCAAGTGCCGGTCGGCCGACTCCTGAGATTTTCTAAATTGAATTTCAGATCTGAAGTCTTCAATAAAGCTAAGTACCCCGTTGGGGAAACTTTTTTCTTGCTCCAGACCGATGTCAGAAAAAGTTAACAATTGTATTTCTTGTGGGAAGCAAATACCTCATAAGAATTTTCATTCTTACTATATTCCTTGCCTAGGCCTGACCACGACGTTGCTAGTTGTCGGTTTTGTGCTAGATTTAACCAACGCATTATTAAACATCGGTACGATTTTGCATTTCATTACTTTGGCCAAAGGTTTAATTATATAATGCTGTTGGAATAGCCGATGACCGGAGTTCATAAAAAGTGCAAGGAAAAATAAAAGGACAGGCATCCGAGGTCCAAAACCGACGACGAAGCCTCCGCTAGGCTAGTCGCCGGTTCTCAGTGAGGGGCTTTCGCAGCCCCTGACACCCACTACCTGAGAGCCACAGGCCACTGCCATCTCCCACGTGGAGACAACTAGGCCTCTGGATACTCAAGGTATTGGGCCTTCGGAAACTATTCCCTCAGATGGGTCCGGAGCCGCTGAGCAGGCATCAGCTTCTGAGGGTGTTTTCAGACCAACACAGTTATACATCAAGCCAACTTCAGCTTCCAAGACAAAGGCCAAAACAGCTTTAAAGACAAAGAAACAAGTTCAGGATTCTCCTGGACAGACTTCCATGCCTAAGAAACAGATGCTCAAAATGGCCGAAGACCTAATTACTTTCATCAGGGGTTCCCATCCCCCTCCTGATAAGAGGCCTAGGCAAGACTCTGAATATGATTCTTCTGATCAGGTTTCAATTTCTTCTGATTCCTCCTCAGAATAGGAATACTCTCTTCCTCCCTATGAGGATTCTGATGCTGAAGAATCTATCCCTACAGCCTCTCATCCTGAGGACTATTCTTTTGGGGAGACCCTGCATACCATGAGGGAGCATTTTCACTGGGAGAGCCAAGATTACTCAGAATCTAAGAAAAGGCTCAGATTTTCTTTTACTTCCTCAGCACAGACCTCTGGCTATTCCACCTGTTCTAGACATTGTAGATGATGCATTTTCAGAGTCCGGCCTGTCTCCTGACTCTTTACCCCCTGCACCCGTTAAGCCAGACAGGTACTACAGGGTTCCATAGTCACACAAATTTCTATATAAAAACCCTGCTGCTGACCCAGAAACTATATCTCAGGGTCCCAAAGGGGTCAAGGTTTCCACTGCAAAAAACCCTGTTCCCTCTGATAGGGATTCTAGAGCACTGGACAGATGGAGGAAAAAAGTTTACACTTCTGCTACCTTGGCTGTAAGGGCTTTAAATTGTCAGTTTCATATGCTTAAATATCAGCAATACTTAATGTCTCTGTTAAAACAGAAAATGTTGACATTCTGAATGTGCTGAAAACAAGGAAATGCAGGATTTATTGCATGCAGCTGAACAAGTAGGAAAGCATACTTTGCAATGTGGTTTTGATTCACTGGAGGCCTCTTGCAGGGCCACTGTTACAGGCTCTATCATTCGCAGGCATGCTTGGTTAAAGGAACAGAATCTGCCTGATCATGTTAAAGCAAAATTATTGGATGCCCCATTACAGCATGATACTTTGTTTGGTGTTAAGGCAGAAGAGGTGTTAAAGATGGAGGATAAAGCGAAATCTATGCAGACAGTAAAGGATTTTTTTACAGGTACAGCCACCTAGATTTAGCAGGAACTGGCCTTCCAAGAATTGGTCCTTTCCTGTGTCAGACATGCCACAAAGAGGCAGATACAGACGCCCTAGAGGCAGATCTCAGCCCCAAGGCTCATACAGACCTAAACAATGGGCTGCTCCTACCTCCAAAAGCAGAGAAGACAAATCACAGCCATATAGGAAACAGTCCCAATGACTTTCCACTGCCAAGGCTGAGCTCTTATCTTTTGGCAGCACCCTTTGGGAGAAAGCTAGCACTTTTTTCACAAAATTGGCACATGATCACCCAGGACAAATGGGTCTTGAATATAGTTTTTCAGGGCTACAGGTTCCACTTTCACACTCTTCCAAAGACAAAAGGTATGCCAGACCTGCCACACAATCAATGGGGGAGAGGCACAAAAACAAATCTCATCTCTCTTGGACATGAGGGCTATTCAGCTAGTACCACAGCAAGAGCAGGGACAAGGATTTTACTCGAGACTTTTCTTGGTACCTATAAAGGACAACACTTGGAAACCAATTCTGGACCTGTCTATTCTAAACACTTTTCTGGACATTCCAAAATTCAAAATGTTAACTCTGCAGCAACTTCTGCCCATGATGGGCAAGAAGGCTTGGCTTGTAACTTTGGACCTCAAAGAGGCATACCTGCATGTCCCAATCAGACAATCTTGCAGAAGATACCTCAGATTCATAGCTGGCTCAATGCACTACCAATTCTCTACACTTCCCTTTGGCTTATCTACTGCGCCCAGGGTCTTCACAAAATGCCTGGCACCAGTAATTGCATTTTGCAGACAAAGAGGAATTCAAATATATCCCTCTTTGGACGACTGCCTTATTCAAGGAGAGAGCAAGGACATTCTACTAAAGCATCTGGCATTTGTAAAAAGATTACTAATTTGCCTAGGGTACACTGTAAACGAAAAGAAATCAAAACTAGTACCCTCTCAAGAGATAATATTCCTGGGTGCAAGCTTAAATACAGCTGCTCAGATGGCTTATCTCACGCCAGACAAACAAAGGCAACTGACTAATTACTTCAAAAAGATGGCAACAAAAACCCAGTTACCCACAAGAAAAATTCTGCAGGCTTTGGGCTTCATGGCATCCTGCATTCTGCTAATTCCATATGCAAGACTGCATATGAGGTAGCTGCAATGGTATATAAAAAGTGTTTGGACTCAACATTGCCACAGCCTGGAAACGTTAATTACCCTCACTCCCTGCCTGCAACAGGAGTTTCGATGATGGGCGCTGGCTTATCACCACAACAAGGGAGAGCCATTCACTTTACCCACAGCCAGGCAGACACTAACAACAGATGCATCTGATTATGCCTGGGGGGGCACATATGGCAGGAAAATGTATTCAGGGCACGTGACCCGCAAGCCAAATGCATCTTCATATCAATCAAAAAGAGATGCTAGCTGTACAGAATGCCCTGATAGCTTTCAAGGATCTACTCCATCCAGGACAACTATTGCTAAGGACGGACAATACTACAGTCATGTGGTACATAAGCAAGGGGGTACACATTCCTACCCCCTCTGCAGGCAAGCCATGATTTTGTGGAACACAGCATTGACTTATCAAATGCATCTGCAAGCACAATTCCTGACAGGAAAGGCAAATACTCTGGCAGATGAACTAAGCAGAAACCTCATGGACCCTCACCAGTGGAAACTAGATCCACAAGTCTTCAGCATGATAACAAGGAAATGAGGATGCCCAGACATGGATCTATTTGCCTCCCCTCACAACTGCCAACTACAGAGATTCTGCACAAGGACTTATCACAAACAAGCATGGAAGGTGGATGCTCTGTCATTCAGCTGGAAAACCCTTACAGTATATGCCTTTCCTCCACTGCCTCTCCTCCCCAAGGTACTCCTAAAGGTCAGACAAGAGAAGCCAAAAGTGATACTGATTGCCCCAGACTGGCCACGCCAGCACTGGTACCCAATCCTAAAGATCTTGTCTCAAAGCCCAGCCTGGACTTTACCTCAAATTCCTCATCTTCTGACCCAACAAAACAATCAGATCCTGCACAACCAACTCAGAACCTTAAATCTGGCTGCATGGCGAATAATATAATCACTCAAAACTCACCTCTCTCTAAAGCAGTTATGGATGTTATTTTGGAAGCCAGGAGGCCTGGCACCAGAAAACCTTATGCAGAAAAATGGAAGAGATTCTGTGCTTGGAACCAGGCACAAGGAATTGACCAGCTTGTTCCAAATATTCCTCAGATTTTACAATACCTAACTGAGATGCTGGACAAAGGCCTATCCTTCTCATCAATTAAGATCCATGCCTCTGCCATTTCTGCTCATTACAATACGGAACCACCTATTTTTTCACATCCACTGCTAAGGCAGTACCTCAGAGGGGCCAAAAACATAAGACCCCCCAAGGAGAGCACCGATACCTGCATGGGACCTCAATTTTCTCTTGGAAAAGCTCACATTGCCTCCTTTTGAGCCAGCCAATACAGCTGAGATAAAATTCTTATCATGGAAAGCAGCTCTGCTCCTAACAATAACTTCAGCAAGAAGAGTCTCAGAGTTACAGGCATTAATGGCTGTGGAACCTTTTATCATTTTCCATCCGGACAGGGTTTCTCTAAGTATAAACCCAACATTTATGCTAAAAGTATTATCCAGTGTGGCTCTTAATCAAACCATTCATTTGCCTACTTTTTATCCAAATCCTCAGAATAAAGGGGAGAGACTTCTGCATTCTTTGGACATAGACAGCTACACTTCTACTTGGACAAATCTAAAGCTTTCAGAAAGACTGGGCAACTTTTGGTGGCATATGCTGCAGGATCACAAGGAAAGGCTGTCTCAAAGCAGACTATTTCAATATGGATAGGACACTGCATTCGTTTCTGCTGTTCACAACATGGCAAATCATTGCCTAAGGGCATTAGGCCGCATTCGACCAGGGCAGCAACCACCTCAGCAGCCTTCCTCAGAGGAGTACCAACCAAGGATATTTTGGAGGCTGCAACTTGGACTTCAGTGCACACTTTTACCAAGCACTACCCCTTGCCTCTACTCTAAATCCAGAGCAGGCTTTGCCACTGCAGTTCTGCAGGGCCTCATAGCCATTCCTAATCCTATTTAGACCCAGCCGCCCAACCTCAGCTTTGGGATTCAACCCAAGTGTAATGACTGCAACAGTGAAACACGAACATAGTACAGTTGTGTACCTACCATAAATGTAGATGTTCGAGTATTCACTGTTGCAGTCCAGGTTACCCACTCACCATCCCCCTTTCTTTGCTGGGACTTACTGTACTTCTCTATTCTATACAACCTATGTGGTGTATTTGCTTGTAGATGAAAGTGTTGTTTATATTAGTGCATGCTTTTAGCCTACCCTTTTGGGGGCACCTGACATCTAGGGCAAGAAAAACTGAAGAAAATGGCATCTGCTGCATCTTGTATAGCCCTGGCGCACTGACGTCAGGGAAGAGGCGACAGCAATTGACGCTGGACCAGGACTTTGGAATTCAGGCCGACTGCGGGTAGCCTGCCAGCAGGATAACCCAAGTGTAATGACTGCAACAGTGAATACACTTGAACATCTACATTTATGGTAGGTACACAACTGTACTTTACAATGCAGCAGAAGCCACTGCCAGGTCTGCTGCATCTGCTTCTGTGCTCAGGAGATATTCCTGACTTAGGTTACAGCCACTTCCTGATGATATCCGGGCAAAACCTTAGATGCACCCTGGATAACTCTGCCCTTTTTGGGTCAAAGGTGGTGGAATTATTCAAAACTCTGCAGCAAAAGGGGAAGGAGTTACAGGATCTCAAACACCTGTTTGTGTCTCCTATCCCCAAATTCCACAGGAATTACCCCTCTAAGACCCGATTCATCAGGAAATACTCTGGGCCTCTGCCTCCTCCTAGGAGCAGAAAGACTGCCAGGAAGCAAGCCACTCCTAGGCCTGCACAGATTCCAGCCCAGAAGCCTCAATTTCAAGACAGAGCAGGTAGTCTGTGACTACCTGCCATCTTTAAAACAACCTCCCCAACAACATCCCCTTTTCCCTAAGGCTGTCTCACTGCCTCCGTGCATGGAAAAAACATCACCACAGACAGGTGGGTCTTGCCCACCATGCAGACTAGTTATTTTTTGACCTGGATCACAACCGCTTCCTTGAGAGGCATATTCTGCAGCCCCCCAAACAACTTCCATTATTTCAGCCAGTTATAGGCAACCTTATGGCCCAGGGAACAATTCAGCCTGCCCCTGTGTCAGAAAGGGGCAAGTGTTTCTACTCAAGACTTTTTCAGGCTCCAAGAAAAGATGGTCCCTGGAGACCAGTTTTAGCTCTTTCCCATCTCAGCATTTTTCTGCAAGTACCCACCTTTTGAGTGCTCATTCTACAGGTCCTCTTCCCTTTGATCTTTCCTCAAGAGTTCTTGTCCAACTTGGATGTCAAGGATGCCTACATGCACATCCCAATAAGGCCCAGCTACAGGAAATGTCTGCGCTTTTCTGTGGCCTCCTCTCATTTTCAGTTCTGTGCCTTGCCCTTTGGACTTTCTACAGCACCAAGGGTCTTCACCAAGTGCTTGGCACCAGTGGTGGCCTTCTGTAGGACCCTAGGGGTTCAAATTTTCACTTAGAGAACTGCGCCCACAGACTCAAAAATATGTTTATTTCATCATGGTTTGGTGTTTCCTATATTTTAACACCACTCTGGGACTATTTACAGGTTGTTAAATATTTTTATACGCCATTTCTGAGTCTGACCACATGGGGTCTGGCATCTTGAAGTATTTCTGGTTGTTTAGTCTGCCTCTAGGTATCCCACATTGCAGTGCTTGTCTGTAAAAAAAAGTTACATCACACAGGCCTCTTTCTTCCTGAAGTTCCTGTCACTGCATTGATTTTACATGCATGCACTGCTGTCATTTCAGTCAGTTATTTTTTAAGTAACATTTCATGCCATTCAATGACTGCTTAAAACACAAACAGTGTAAATGCCACAGACTTTCAAAGTGCTTTTTACTTCTGCTTCTTTCTAGAATGGCTAAACTGCAGTCTTTTATGAACCCTGAGTTGTACTACTTTTGACTCATCTCCCATCGCACCCAACTTCCTTAGCTGTCTAAGTGCTAAGGGTAATTTGAGCTGTTACCTGCTGTGATTGACATCTCACAGCAGGAGACTTGACTCGTGTACTGTTTCCTTGTTCATAGATTCATAGGTCGGTACTAGGCTAGCGGCCCTGGGGCCTATACAAGCCCAGCCAAAAAGGTACCCTGGCTTTTGCCACCCAAGAAAATTATTTTCCTGTGCCGCTGTCGAGGAGAGCCACAGAGGTGATCCCGGGGTGAATTTCGTATTTCCCATCCAATCATCTCTATCTCTAGCCTTTACTTTCTGTGTGGGTAGAGGAAGGACCAGGGAGCTGTGACATTACAACATGGGTGGGTTTTTAGGACAGTAGTGGTGGTGTTAGTTTGGGGAGGGAAATGACCAGAATACTTCTGTATTCAGTGGCCTTGATGACATCAGTGAATTAGAGACTACAGTAAGCTTTTCCAGGGCGGGACAAATGTTTTTTTGAAAGTGAAACCACCACAGTACAGTAAGGTACTGTTCTAGTGGAGAGAGAGAGTCAATTTAAAATATTTTAAATGCTGTATTATTGTTTATTCATAGCAGGGACAGTAAATAGGGAGAAAAAAGACAGAGAAGTTGAGCATTTAATAATAGAGTCCCATTGTTGTCCTTTACCTAGACGGCCTGCTCATCCAGTCAGACTGCACAGAATCCCTGCAAAGCCATTTAAAAACAGTAATTTCACTCCTGCAAACAGTGGGCTTCAAGTCCAAGTCCAACCTGACCCCCTATCAGGACCAGATTTTCCTGGGGTGCTGGATAAAGGATGTATAGAAATCACAAATAGTAAAACAACAAACCAAGATAAGAACCTCCAAGCCAAAGGAGCCAAAAAAGTTGATTTAACGCTCTTTATTGGAAACAAAACGTTTTCGCCCCTGCTATGCAGAAAGCTTCATCAGAAACATAGACAAAAGGAAACAGTGCTTTTTTAAAATAAATAAAACATGATGTCATTTCCTTTAAAACAGTGTGTCAATCAACAGGAAAAAGAACAATAAATTTCTTTTATAAAAAAAATTATATACTAAAACAATCATATAGATTGTATATAATAAGTTAAAATATAAATTTTAAAACTAGGGTACTGTAATAAAATACCAGGACAGTACCTTAATAGGATATAAACCATAACCACATGTACCTAAATAATTACAAACATACAAGTGAACTTATCTTTGGTAACTTTTATATCTGAGTAGGGAAGAGATGTTACATGATTCATTAAGACCAGGGTAAGAGTAGGCATCAACCCCAATTTGCCACTCTAATTCCCTCGTCTCCAAAAATAATGACTGGGGTCCACCTCTAGGGCCCATAGAAACATGCTCAATTCCCATAAACTCAAAACTGTGGCCTATATTGTTAATTATATGCTTAGATAAGGCATTGTCAAGTTTTTTATTTTTTATTGTTACATGATTCATTAAGACCAGGGTAAAAGATCTCTTCTCTAACAGGGATTACCCGCCTTCTATGATTGATGAAATTATTGATGAGGTTGTCATGAAAAGAACCTCTGGTTTTTACAAACCTTTACTAAATTCTAATTCTTATGGGCTGACTATTACTGACCACTCATGTGATTTAGGGATCCCAGGTTGTTGTCCCATGGAAAATGACATTGATACGACTTCCCAATCCACTCCTGATTTTAGTACCAGTTTTGTGCTAACTTTCTTTAAAGAAGTAGGCTCTATTTGGGCAATTATCAAAAAGAACTGGTATTTCATCCATAATTGCTCTCTCCTGCTTCAGAAGTTGGGTCCATCCCCCTCGATTGTTTATAGAAGGGGTAAGAATTTAAAAGAACTACTTCAAAGACCTTCTTATCCTTTACATACTTCAAGGCAAGTGGGTAATGGCCCTTGCGGCTTTTGTAATAGATGTAAATACATGAAGGTTGGCAGTTCGTTTACAATCAGGAACATGAAATACAACATACACTCTAGAATTAATTGTAACACAAAATCAATTGTGTACGTTGCTTTTTGTGTGTGTTGTCCCTGTTTTTACATAGGGAAAACTGATCGCAGACTTAGTGACCGAATCTACCAGCACCTTTATGCAATAAAAAATATCATGTAACATCTCTTCCCTACTCAGATATAAAAGTTACCAAAGATAAGTCCACTTGTATGTTTGTAATTATTTAGGTACATGTGGTTATGGTTTATATCCTATTAAGGTACGGTCCTGGTATTTTATTACAGTACCCTAGTTTTAAAATTTATATTTTAACTTATTATATACAATCTATATGATTGTTTTAGTATATATTTTTTATAAAAGAAATTTATTGTTCTTTTTCCTGTTGATTGACACACTGTTTTAAAGGAAATGACATCATGTTTTATTTATTTTAAAAAAGCACTGTTTCCTTTTGTCTATGTTTCTGATGAAGCTTTCTGCATAGCAGGGGCGAAAACGTTTTGTTTCCAATAAAGAGCGTTAAATCAACTTTCTTGGCTCCTTTGGCTTGGAGGTTCTTATCTTGGGTAAAGGATGTATGTCATAAGGGCCTTTCTAGCACCCCAAAAGGTTTAAAGCTTAAAGCAGTACCTGCTCACTGTCCTCCAAGCCACAGACTTGACTGCTAGGCAGTACCTCAGACTCCTTGGTTACATAGCATTGACCATTCACATGGTACCACTGGCAAGGCTCCACATGTGGAAGCTACAATGGTACCTGAGGTCTAAATGGACACAGCACTTTCATCCTCTAGAGTACAAAATCCTTGCCCTTCATTGCCTGAAAAAAGAGATTCAGTGGTGGATGGATAAAGTGAACTGCAGCTAAATGACTCCCCCTTACAGCTTCCCCTACCAGTGCAGGAGATTTATAAGGATGCTTTGGATCTGGGTTGGGGAGCAGCCATGGGTTCACTAAGAGTCCAGTGCACTTGTCCGGACTCCTTCAGACAGGAACATATCAATATCGGAGAGATGAGAGCAATTTTGTTGACCTTTAACGCCTTCCACCATACACTGAAACAGGGCCCACTGAAAATGGAACAAAATCCTACTTGCTATGCAGACTAGCTCTCCAAGTGTGGGAGCTTGCTACAACACAGGGAATTGCACTACAGGCTATGTATATCCCTTCAAACAGAATGTGCAGGCAAACACATTAAGCAGGTACATGTCACAGTCCCACGAATGGATGCTTCACAGGGATGTGTATACCTCCGATAGATCTGTTTGCCTCCCCTATGAACAGACAACTTCCATCCTTTTGCACTAGGCTGCCCAGTCCCCTGGCAATGGCAACAGATACCTTCTCAATCTCTTGCAAGGGGATGTTTCTGTATGCATCCCCCCCCTTCCCACTTCTACGGAAAGTCCTGCTGAAAATTCAACAGGACAACCAAAAATCTTGTTGGTGACTCCCTTCTGGCCAAGACAGCAATGGATCCTCCTCCTGCATTTAGTCAGGGGCATTCAACACATGTTACCTCACAGAATAGACCATCTCACACAGGACAAGGGATCCCTAATACACCTACATCTACTATCTCTGAACCTTACCCTGTGGGTGATAGAATTCTGATCCCTTACAGACACCTTTACAATGAGGACATATGCTGTCCTGCAGGAGACAAGGAAACCTAATACAAGGAGGTCTTGTATGTCTAAATGGAAAAGATTCTCCTTATGGTGTCTGCAAAGACAGTTGGACCCTTTCCAGGATGATGTTCCTTTGGTAGTGTCATAATTGTGTGAACTCTTGCAGTCAGAATCGGTATACTCCTCTATTAAAACCCACCTTGCTGCTATTTCCGCTTATCTGCCTCTGGATCCCCCACTGGCTTTGATTGCCTGCTAAGCTGTTCTTAAAGGGAGTTTTGCATCTCAGGACCCCAGGAAACCCATCTCTGCACCCTGGGAACTGAATTATGGTTTGGAGAAGCTCACTGTGGCCTCCCTGAAACACTGCACTTGGAAAACAGTACTTCTACTAGTTGCCCTGACTTCAGCTAGAAGAGTGTCAGAGTTACAGGCCGTCATGGCTATCCCTCCTTTCCTCATCTTTCGCAAAGATAGGGTAAGCCATAGGACCAATCCTTCCTTCATGCCCAAGGTGGTCAATGAACTATCCTTAAACCAAGCCATTCACCTCCCCACTTTTTTTGCTCACCCTCAGGGTGACAGTCTTACATTCCCTTGATGTGCGTAGACAGCTTAGGTTCCATCTAGACAAAACCAAACATATCAGAAAGTCAGGCCAATTGTTTGTCTCCTTTCATCCCAGAGCCCTGGGGAAAGCTGTGACAAAGCAGACTATTTCAGCCTGGATTTCCAGAGCAATTTTCTTCTACTATGCAAACCATGGGAAATCCTTAGGGTCAAAAATTAAAGCTCACTCCACTAGGGCTATGGCTTCATCTGAAACTTTCTTTAAAGGTTTGTACTCTGCCACAATTTTAGAGACAGCTACATGGTCATCTGTCCACACCTTTACCAAGCATTACAAATTGGACAAAATTTCCAAATCCAGGGCTCTATTCACCAAGGCAGTCATGCATGGATTAATATTTCCAAGCCTGTGAGCTTTGGCACTCACCCAAATGTTGAGAATACTGAAACATAAGAATAAAAGGACATAGAAAGGTTGTGTAAAATCTTACCATAACCATAGATGTCCTTCTCTTCCATGTTGTAGTATTCCTCCCCCCCCTCCTTCCCTCTAACTGGATGGCATTGGACTTGCAGTTTCCTGGGACTGGGGTCCAACTGGGGCTCTCAGTTCTGAGGTCTGGTACATGCAAACGTCACTTTTATGACCCACTTTCCCTAGGCCAACATCAGACGTCCCACGTACCTAGTAGTGACTAAGCTTTTGTATACTGACCGGACGTTCGGGTAGCAAGAGAGGAGAAACCCAAGTGTTGAGAATACTGCAACATGGATGCGAAGGACGTCTATGGTTATGGTAAGATTTTCACAACTATTCTTTCTCCAAACATGTGACCTTTTTCTTATGTGAGATGCAGTAATTTGAAAGAATTATTGAACTCTAATCTTGGATTTATAAATAAGGGGTATAGGGTGGGGGCTAGAGCATGTGGAAATTCTAAGGTTTGTACTAAAATGAGAAATTTAATAAGAATGAAAATAAATGGTAGGAAGTATGTAGCAATGGAAAGATTCAGTTGTGAATCTTGTGGTGTGGTATATGTGAGTGGGTGTGGGTATCAGAATACCATATGGTATATAGGACAAACAAAACGCAAGGTTAAAGTTAGAATGTTAGATCATTTAGGTGACATCAGAAAGCATAATTCTGGTAGTACTGTTGTGCAACATTTTTCTATAGCATATGGAGTATCTAGTGGGAGTTGTTTCTTTATTGTTTTGGCCTATCCCCACTTGCCCCAATGGGGGTAACTTTAGGGATAAATTAAATAAAATTGAAAGAATTATTTTGAATTATAGAACATTACGTCTCAGGGGTATGAATTTAGATGTTAACTTGGTAGTATAACTTTTTTATGTCGAGGAATTTATTTCTTGTGTTTGTATTTAAAGATATTTATGGGATTGTGATCGAGTAAGGGTATATATCTTTAAATGTTTAATTGGATGTTCTTCGTTCCACATTGCTGCAGTCCTAACAATTGGGTAGTCCGCTGTCCAGTCGGCCCGAATACCAAAGTATAAGGCTGACGTCGGTCAGGGCGCATTAGACTGACGTCAGTACGTCAGGGTACTAATGCGCATGACCGACGCCATATCCTCAGTCTTTTTTGCCGCATGGTCCGATGCAGAAGCAGTTTTGCGAGTGCAGGTTGGCGTTCTGAAATTTTCTGAAGTCGGAGTTTCAGACCGAATCAAAGTTGGCTAAGTACCCGTTGGGAACATTTTGGTTTTCTTGCCTCAGTATTTAACCGGATGTCAGAAAAAGTGAATAACTGTATTTCTTGTGGGAAACAGATACCTCATAGGGATTACCATACCTTGTGTATACCTTGTTTAGGGCCTGAGCACGGCGTTGTTGGATGCCGCTCTTGTGCTAGATTTAACAAACGCACTATTAAGAGACGGTTAGACTGTGCCAGGTTAGTGTTTGGGAAGCGTTGTAATTATAAAATGCCGTCGGGTGCTCCGGCGCCGCTTCGTCAAAAGCGCAAGGACAAAGCAGTGAAGCCTAGGGTTGATGAACCGGCAGTCCCAGGCGTCGGCTCTTTAGAAGGCTCAGTGGAGCCAGAGGTTTTGCCAGGAGTCTCTTTGGAGTCTCAGGCTGAGACTTTACTGTTGCAGGATGTGCCTTCTCAGGAGGTAGGCCAGGCTGAGGGGGCTTCTCAGGTAACTGTTCTTCCCTCTCTTCCCAAGGTAGTTAGAGCTTCTCCTTCTGTTTCCAAAACCTCTTTGAGAGGTAGGCCAAGTTTAGCTTCAGTGGGGGCTTCTCCTAGCACTTCAGGTTCTGTGCCTAAGAAACATATGCTTAAAATGGCAGAAGATTTAATTACTCTGATTAGAGGTTCTATGCCCCCTCCTGATAAGAGGCCTAGGGTGGAACCTGAGTTTGAGAGTTTTGAACAGTGTTCAGAGGCTTCTGAGTCTTCTGCGGAAGATGTACAGGAGTATCCTCCTTATTCTGATTCTGATGTGGATGATTCCACTCCTACAGCTTCTCCTCCTGAGGATTTCTCATTTTCAGAAACTCTGCATTCCATGAGGGAGCACTTTAAATGGGAAGGCCAAGATTACTCTGATTCTAGGAAAAGGCTTAGGGAATTCTTGTTTTACCCCAGCATAGGCCCTTAGCTATACCTCCTGTGTTGAATGTGGTAGAAGATGTTTTTGCAGAGGCTTCCTGAACCCTGATTCCTTGCCTCCTGCTCCTGTTAAACCTGATAGGTACTATAGGGTGCCTGAGGCTCATGAGTATCTTTTTAAGAGTCCTAGGGCAGACCCGGAGACTGTTTCTCAGGGACCTAAAGGTGTTAAGGCCTCTGTTGTTAAAAACCCTGTTCCCACTGATAAAGAGGCAAGGGCTTTGGATAGATGGGAAAGAAAGTGTATACTTCTTCCACTTTAGCCATGAGGCGTTGAATTGTCAGTTTCACATGCTAAAATATCAAAATTATCTCCTTTCACAATTGAAATCTAAAGTGGATGCTTTGGCGGAAGGTATTGAGTGTAAAGAGTTGCTGGATTTAGTTCATGTGTCTGAACAAGTGGGTAAGCATTCTTTGCAATGTGGTTTTGATGCTGTACAGGCCTCCTCGAGGGTGGCTGCCACTAGTTCTGTTCTTCGCAGGCATGCCTGGTTGAGGGATCAGAATTTAGCTGAGCATGTTAAGACAAGGATTTTGGATGCTCCTTTACAGTCTGATGTGTTGTTTGGTTAAGCCTGTGGAAGCAGTTTTGAAGAAAATGGAGGACAAAGCTAAGTCTATGCAAACTGTTAAAGATTTTTGCAGGTGCAGCCACCAAGTTTAGTAGAAATTGGCCTACTAAGGGATGGACATATCCTGCTTATGATTCCCAGTCTAGGGGTAGGTCTAGACGTGGTAGGGGCAGAGCTCAAGGTGCTTTTAGGCCTAGAACAAGGGAGTTCACCTGCTCAGACTTCTGGTGAGGGCAGGGGTCAGTCCTTTCGTAAACAGACCCAATGACCTGCCTTTTCAGCTGCCAGTAGATTCTCGTCTGGCAGCTCCTCTGGGAGGAAGACTGTCTCTTTTCAAAGAAAATTGGGATTTAATTACTCAAGACAGATGGGTGTTGGATATCATTCACCATGGTTACAGGTTTTATTTCCATACATTGCCCCCATTCAAAGGCATGCCAGACGTTCCTCCTCCACAAAGGAAAGAGGCTCACAAGCAAATTTCTCAGTTACTCCAAATAGGGGCCATTCATCCAGTCCCTGTCTCAGAAAGGGGCCTAGGATTTTATTCTCGCCTGTTCCTAGTACCAAAGAAGGGGAACACGTGGAGACCTATTTTGGATTTATCTATCCTCAACACTTATCTGGACATTCCCAAGTTCAAGATGTTGACGTTACAACAGCTTTTACCTCTGCTGGGCAAAGATCACTGGATGGAAACTTTAGATCTCAAGGAAGCTTACCTTCATGTGCCTATAAGACTAAGTTGCAGGAAGTATCTGCGTTTTCGAGCTGGAAATTCTCATTATCAGTTCTCTGCATTGCCCTTTGGCTTATCTACTGCATCCAGAGTATTCACAAAGGTTCTGGCTCCAGTGATAGCTTACTTCAGGCTAAAAGGAATTCAAATCTATCCTTACTTGGGCGACTGCCTGATTCTGGCTCAAGAAAAGGAAGACCTTCTACAGCATCTGGATTATGTTATAGCAGTGCTAAGATGCCTAGGGTATTCTGTGAGCGAAATAAAGTCCAGTCTAGTACCCTCTCAAGACATGTGCTTTCTGGGTGTGAGACTGAATACAGCAGCCCAGATGGCCTTTTTAACCCCGGACAAACAAAAGAGTCTATCACTTTACTTCCATCAACTATCTCATCAGTCCGTGCTGACTGCAAGGACAGTCCTTCAAGCATTAGGGTTCATGGCATCTTGTATTCTGGTGCTTCCCAATGCCAAACTGCATATGAGGAAGCTACAATGGTATCTCAAAAATGTATGGACACAGCACTGCCAGGATTTGGACACTGTCATTCAAATAATACCTTGCCTTCAAAAAGAATTTTTGTGGTGGGCTCAGGAATGTCACCTAAACAAGGGACTCTCTGTGACCCGACCAGAGGAGAGTCAGATTTTAACGACAGATGCCTCGGACATTGCTTGGGGAGCTCATCTAAATGGACAGTGGATACAAGACAAGTGGCCTGCCAGACTACAGCATCTACATATCAACATGAAGGAGATGTTAGCAGTCCAGTTTGCATTAATGGCTTTCAAGGAGTTACTTCTTCCAGGGCAGGTGTTGATTCTAACAGACAACACAACTGTCATGTGGTACATCAACAAACAAGGGGAACACATTCTTATCCTCTATGCAGGCAAGCAATGATTTTATGGGAGACAGCTCAGCTTGCAACTAACTCTTCAGGCAAGGTTTCTGCGGAGCACAGAACTCCTTAGCAGATGTGTTAAGCAGACAAATCATGGATCCCCACGAGTGGAAACTGGATCTTCATGTATTTCAGAAATTGACAGTGTCATGGGGAACTCCAGACATAGATCTGTTCGCTTCTCCACTAAACCACCAGCTGCCAAAGTTTTGCACAAAGGGGTTTCATCACACAGCTTGGAAAGTGGATGCTCTGTCTTTCAGTTGGAAAAATCTTCATGTGTATGCCTTTCCACCTCTGCCTCTTCTTCCAAAGGTGCTCTTAAAGGTCAGACAAGACAAGCCAAGGATGATTTTAATAGCTCCAGATTGGCCTCGGCAACACTGGTACCCACTACTAAGGAGTCTGGTAAGGAAGCCTCCATGGCCCTTACCTTTGATTCCACATCTGTTATCTCAGAAGGACGGTCATCTGCTCAATGTCAAGCTTCACTCTCTTCATCTGACAGCCTGGCATATTCTGTGTTGACACACAGCAGGTCTCAACTTCCTCAACAAGTTTTAAATGTGATTATGGAAGCTAGAAGACCTAGTACAAGGAAAGTGTACGCAGAAAAATGGAAGAGATTTTTGTTTTGGAGTACAGCAAAGAATTTGGAGATTTCTGAGCCTAATTTGAGTGTGGCTCTTCAATATCTTACTGAGTTATTGGACAAAGGTTTGTCCTTCTCTTCCATTAAGATTCATGCTGCAGCAATTTCAGCTCACTATGATTGTGACCCACCATTGTTTTCGCATCCTTTGTTCAAGCAGTTTCTTAGAGGGGCAAAGAATATAAGACCCCCACGTAGAGCTCCTACTCCTGCTTGGGATCTCAATTTTGTGTTGGAAAAACTTACTCTACAACCTTTTGAGCCTGCAGCTACTGCTGAATTGAAATACTTGTCATGGAAGACTGCTTTTCTGTTGGCTATTACTTCTGCAAGAAGGGTGTCTGAATTGCAGGCCCTTATGGCAGTTGAGCCCTTTTTGATTTTCCATAAGGATAGGGTATCATTACGTACTAATCCTTCTTTTATGCCTAAGGTGGTTTCTAGTGTGGCTTTAAACCAAACTATTCATTTGCCTACTTTTTATGCAGACCCCCAAAATAAAGGGGAAAAGATTTTGCACACTTTAGATGTGCACAGGCAATTGCGTTATTATTTGAGCAGGACTAAGGATTTTAGGCAGTCTCAGCAGTTTTGTTTCTTTTGCTTTGAGTTCGCAGGGCAAGCCTGTGTCAAAACAAACTATTTCTAGGTGGATTGGGTTTTGCATTGCATTTTGTTATTCCCATCATGGCAAGGAGATTCCAGCTGGGATTAGGCCTCATTCCACTAGGGCTACTGCCACTTCAACAGCATTTCTAAGGGGGGTGGCAACTAAGGATATTTTGGAGGCAGCTACTTGGAGTTCAGTGCATACTTTCTCTAAGCATTATCACCTTCCTCTCTACTCTAAGTCTAGGGCTGGTTTTGCCACAGCTATTTTGCAAGGCATGTTGTCAGCTCCTGCTACTTTATGATTTGCCAGCCTCCCTTACCTCTGCTTTGGGATTCTACCCAATTGTTAGGACTGCAGCAATGTGGAACGAAGAACATAGTACAGTTTTGTACCTACCATAAATGTAGATGTTCGAGGATCCACATTGCTGCAGTCCAATTTACCCTCCCTCCTTCCCCTCTGTGTTTAGGGGTGGTTGTGTAGGTGAGGTTATATGCTGATATTTTTGTATAGATTGTACATATTTTTGGTGCAGGTATATTGGGCCTTGTCTTTTTAGGGTCTTCTGACATCTGGGGCAAGAAAAGACTGAGGATATGGCGTCGGTCATGCGCATTAGTACCCTGACGTACTGACGTCAGTCTAATGCGCCCTGACCGACGCCAGCCTTATACTTTGGTATTCGGGCCGACTGGACAGCGGACTACCCAATTGTTAGGACTGCAGCAATGTGGATCCTCGAACATCTACATTTATGGTAGGTACAAAACTGTACTTTAAGTATGCACTCTGTATAAATGTGTCCACAATAAAATGGTTAGCTATTCCTAGATGGTAAATGGCCGAGGTACCAGAATAAATCAGTGGGGTTTGTATGGCATGGCTGTTTCCATTTTTTCTGTTTCTATTTAAGTACGTGTTTTGTTTCAGTTTGGGTTTATAATGTGTATATTTTTTCACACCTACTTCTAAGTGTGTAAAAGCTGATATGTTTAACCTTGTAAAATATTATTTTTTGTTATTGAGGATCACTTGTCTGTGACGAATAAGGGCTTGTTGCTTTGGAACACTAACTGGATTTCTTGATTTTTGGAAATTGTGACTGAGCTCATCATCGAAGTTTAACGACCACTAGTTTCTCTTTATCTTTTTATGTAGATGATACACCTTCACTTGTCCTTTTTTGTGTGGTAGTTGGTCTGAAAGTGAGGAAGACTTTATAGCTTTGAATTGCCAGGGTGCTTTCCACAATTTTAAACCATGTGTTGGTAACTACACTGATGTCAACACACACATGAGAGTGCAAATTACATCCAGGACGCGGTGCTTCTTATTGAGGCTATTAGCATTGTGCAGTAACACCTATAATTTGTCTTGAGTAGCATTTACTATGTCGGAAGATTTATCAGGTAGGCATTTTTATATTTATAGTGTGTGTGTATAGATATATATGTATGTATATATATATATATATATATGTGTGTGTGTGTGTGTGTGTGTGTGTGTATATATATCTGTATATATGGGTCTACTGCATTTCATGGAAAGTGCATTTCACTGAAAATGAAATCAGTGCGACCACTTCACTGAAAACTCATTTGACTGAAACTCATTTAGTTGAAAGTTGTATATGGCCTTTTCCCCACTGTAGTGCGATCCTGGAGTTAGTATATAAAGTAAGGGGGGTGTGTGGGGGGGGGGGCAAAGCCCCCCCCACATATTATAAACATATTAAACTATACACATGGATACAAACAAATGTAATGAATAACTGTTTCCAGAAGACAGTATTATAACCAAAGTATGTGGGGGGGCTTCGCCCCCCCCCCCCCACACACACACACCTCCCAGTGTGGGGGGGGGGGTTGTGCTTCCCACACCCCCTTATTATATATATTAACACCAGGATCGCACTACAGTAGGGAAAAGGCCATATATAACTTTCAACAAAATGAGTTTCAGTCAAATGAGTTTTCAGTGAAGTGGCCCTAGTGATTTCATTTTCAGTGAAATGCACTTTCCATGAAATGCAGTAGACCCATATATATATATATATATATATATATATATATATATAGTGTAGCACTATACAGGTGGATAATGCTTTGGTCATTGTCCAAAAGCCTAGTTGGGAGTAGGCACAGACCATTCTTAGCAAAGCAGACTGGGTTCATCAGTCATGACCTCCAAAGCTGATGAAAAATTGGATGCCTGTATAATGATGATAGTTTAGTCAATTGTTTTCTGTTTCTTTTGTGGAGTCTTTCTTGGAGAAGGTAGACTGCTGCTTATTGCTAGGTTCATACATGCATGGGACGCATAATTTTGAAAGCTCTGTCATGTCTGTCTTCGTGTAGTCCAGGGAGGTACATTTCAGGCCATTAACAGCTAAATGGACTATGACAGGCATACTGGTACTTATGGTTCAGTGGCCTGAATGTGTATTTAATCTGGCAGATCCTTGCCCCAATAGGCCACTAACACTGAGGGGGCATCAATGTCTCTCATGATAGTTTCCAATGACTAATATATTGGGTTGTGTAGTAGTTTGCCTTAAAGACACAGGCGTTGAGAGATATGGTTTTGTGTGTCTTGAGTTTTGTCTTTGTAGTGTGTTTGGGAAATTGGGCGGCCACAGTGGTGCAGTGGTTAGCATTGCCGCCTCACAGCAAGAGGTTCTCCGGTTCGATCCTCGGCTGGGGTGCCTTCTGTGCGGAGTCTGCATGTCCTCCCTGTGGTCGCGTGGGTTTCCTCCGGGTGCTCCGGTTTCCTCCCACATCCCAAAGACATGCTGCAGGTGGATTGGACACTCTAAATTGGCCCTAGGTGTGCGTGTGAGTGTGCCTTCTGTGGAAGGTTGGGCGCCGGGCTGGCAACTCGACACCGTAAAACTCCACTGCCATTCAATGTGCGGACAAGGTGATCCGCTGTGGCGACCCCTAACCAGGAAAAAGCCGAAAGAAGAAGAAGAAGAAGAGTGTGTTTGGGAAATTGCTGAAGATAGTGCCTGAGAAGCCATTGAGGTTCAGGTAGATTACATTTAGAGCCTCTGCATGTGCGAGTTTGTGTCTTATCCAGAGTAGGTGTAGTAACCTGTTTGGAGAGATCATTATCTGTCTGTGAGCTTTCCTCCATAGTAGTGTAATTACATCTCTTCCCATACTAAGATGGTTGTCAGTAAACATGACAGAGTTGCTACATTGTCTCAGGCTGCCCATTTCCAAAGGCTGGCTGACAGAGACCATAGTAAAATGCATATCCATGTCTGCAGATGATCTTTTGTAATCGCAAGTGGCATTGTAAGAAGGGTTTGTAACAACTAAACTGAGAGCATTTAGGCTGGGGGAAGAGGTTTAGGGTTGATCTAAAAACAACACTCTTGGGATATTGCTTCTCAGTGGGAAAACTAACCTCTGTACACTCAGCTGCATCTTTGAGTAAATAGCAGTGGAAGCTTTTATGGAAATAAAATGAGCATGTTATTCCTGACAATTAAAGAAATCAGCATTTAAATCCATTGCATTCTTTAGACTATATATGATTTTTCATAAGGTATACATGTGACACCAACTAAACTTACTGGACATGATCAGCATTATTGCTCAGACATGCTCTGCCTTAAAATGCAGACACTGCTCGTATTTTTTAAATGTAAACTTGCAGTCCCTTACCAAAATTTGAGTAACAAAAGGAACATTACTTAACTATCCCTCAACTAATAATAAGTTTGAGTAAGAAACTCTGTACGGTTTTCTCATTTGAATTGCCTGCATTAGTAAACATTCGGTTCTGACCATCTCTACGGCTCTGATGTCTGTGCAGACTGTTTCCCCCATGGTGCAATAGACTGTGCTGAAGCTGCTGATAGTTTCAGATCCCAGGTCTACCTGTTCGCCATCTGTAGACCCTTTCCATGGACAACTACCTAGTCCAGTCCTAGAGAGACCAGAGTCCCTGTCAGCCTTTTTGATGCGCTCCACCAGAAGTCTTTCTGAAATCGTTGTTGTCAGGTTGGTGGACCAGATTTTGGTAGCCCAGGGTCTTCCCTCATCTGTTCAATCCCCTCTCCCTTCTGGAGAAGGTGATGTTTCTCCATCCAAATCCAATTAATCTCCTCCTCTAACCTCGGCACAGACATTAGAGGCATTGGCCCAGACTTCCCAGGTTCGAGTGACTTTGGCACAGACTATAGTCTTGTCCTTGAGACAGTCTGGCTCTGGCCCCCACGGTGCCATCGAGTCCCCAGGACAATGTCTTTGCCGTCGATCATGGAGGGTTTGTGTTGGCTCTGAGCTTTTCTATGGAGCCGTCCATATCTATTATGGCTATGGTGGCAGTGGACCCTTCCTCTGTTCCTGTCTGTCAAGTGGGGCTCTCGGGCCAGGATGTGACCCCAGTTCCAAGGTTGTCGTCTCTGTTCCAGGCTCCTATTCCTCCTCGGGGGGGGGGGGGGCTGCCCTTTCAGGCTATGAAAAGAGCTTTAGCCACTGCTTCTTCCCACGTGGCTCCTGGGTTACTGGAGTCTACCCCTGTGACTCCAGGCTCTTCAGTTCTGCCACCAGCCTCTGCCCCTGGACAGTGAGTACCAGGGTCCCAAGAATTGCCTGTCAGAGGTACATCCTCTTCTGAGTCCTCCTCAGATGCTCCCTCTGACAAGCCTCCTCAGAAGAGATTGTGTAAGACAAAACCCCTTGATTCTCCTGAAGAATCTGTCACTGAGGACACTGATTGTGATGATGCAGAGGGTTCCCTACAGTCCCCTTCAGAGGACGTCTCCTTTGTAGATATTCTTGACTGTAAGCCCAAAGACCCTTCCTGTGAGGAATCTGTGTACTTGCAGGCCTTTGGTGCTCAACCATCTACTTCCTGGGTTACCTCACCTGCTGACAACTTTATTAAACTGATCACTCAGTGGGCTTCAAAGGCTCCCTTATCTGTTGAACCAGTCCCCTGGAGGCCCAACAAAATCCTTTCTGCTCCTGAAGACCAACCACATTTGGGCTAAGGGCTTAGTAGTTGATGCCATGGTGGTAGCAGCCACCATCAAGAAAGAACTAGCCGTGGAGAGTTCTACTGTCCATCCCCCGAATCGCGAGTCCAGGGCGATGGACAGATTTGGAAAACTGGTCTATGCTTTTTCAACCTTCTCCATTAGGTCCTTGAATTTTTTGGCACATTTTGCTAGACTTCAAAGGTATCTGGTCAAGGAGCTGTCACATACCCTAGTGGGAGCAGTTGCTGAGGGGTCCAAGAAAAAAGGGCTTCCCAGCTAGCTACTCTGGAGTCGGTTTCAAACTCGTCCATGAGGCTTATTGCACATGCAGCTGAAGGGGTGACCAGGTCAGCAGCTTCGGGTGTTGCTATTCGAAGACACGCTTGGTTGCGTCTGTGTGCGTTTGCGGAACCATTCAAGTCTTCCTTTGTCAGTGCTCCTTGACTTTTTCTCTTTGTTTGGTCCCAAAGGAAAGGAAACTCTGTCTAGGTGTAAAAAGGATGGAAAGACTTATTCTGCTGTGGCATATGTTTTTCCAGTCCTCAATGATCCTATTCCAGGAATCAAAGGAGAGTGGTAAGATGTGGTTCAAGAAGTCCCAGAAGCCTTTCCAGGGTGCACAATGTTTGGACTCCCCTCTGGGCATAATGGGGAGAAATGGAAGACTCCGTCCAGGAGGCAGAGGTGGTCCACAGAATCAAGGCTCCGGGGACTTGTTCTCTGGTCAGCCCTACCAGCACTTCTGAAAGGGCGCTCGATTGCTTACCTCTGGAGGCAGTTGAGGGAAAATTTTCTTTGTACCTACACACCTGGCAGCACACATCCACGGATACCTAGGCACTAAGGATAATTTCCAGAGGTTATTTTATCCCCTTCACCTTCTCTCTGAAAACCCCAGCAAGACTTCCCAATGTCCTACCCAGTCAGTGTTCAAGCAGAACTAGAAGTTCAAAAGCTGCTAGAAAAAAGCGTCATCCAAGAAGTCCCACCATACCAAAGAGAATCCAGATTTTACTCAAAATTCTTTGTAGTACCAAAGAAAACAGGGGACTGCAGACCAGTTTTGGATCTCAGTGTTCTAAACAAGTTTGTTCAAGTAAAATTCTGGATAGTCATGGGTTCAGTTGATTCTTCCCTTCGTGGAGAAAGATGATTTGATGTGCTCAGTCAGCTTTCAAGATGCATATTACCACACAAAGGTGGACAAACGCTCTGAAGTTTCTCCGCTTCCGCATAGGAGCCAGTCATTTCCAGTTCAGATCTCTGCCCTTTGGCCTCACCACAGCCCCCGGGGTGTTTGGCAGCAGTCACGGCTCATTTGAGGCTGCATGGATTCAGTGAGTTTCCTAATCTAGACAACTGGCTCCTCACCACTCCCACCAGGCATCTGCTACAACAGACTGTGGATTTTATCCTGGACCTGTCCCACCAATTGGGCATAACAGAACACCCTGCCAAATCTCAGTTAACACCCACCCAGGAAATAGAATTTATCGGAGCTCATCTCAACACGTCTACTTGCATAGCATCACTTCCCTGACGCAGGTTGCAAAGAATACAGTTACAGGTTCATCCTCTTCTGCACTCAGACAAGATACTTGCTTAACAGATTTTGCAGGCACTAGGTTCCATGGGGGCTGCTATAACATTGGCCCGAATGGCAAGGTTCCACATGAGTCGTCTTCAGTGGTTACTAACAAGCCACTGGTTGATCCTGGCCACCCTATGGAGCATTTAATTTTCATATCCAGTTGATGCAAGCGTGATCTAACCTGGTGGAGGCACACAGAGGAGATTCTTTAAGGCTGTCCCTTTGTTTTCCCTCAGCCCAAGGCCATAGTGACCACGGATGCTTCCTAGATGGGGTGGGGGGGCATTTTTTGAGGAAGACCGTCCAAGGCACTTGGTTCCCCCTCTGAGGCCAACCTGCACATCCATGTATTGAAGTTAAGAGCACTGCTTCTCAAGTTGCAAGCATTTCATTCTGCGTTACTTCTGGGGATGATAGCTGTTCAATCAGACAACATGTCAGTAGTCTGGTACATCAGCAAACGAGGAGACACAAGTCCTACGCATTGTCAAGAAGCCCAATGAGTGTGGCAACGGGCAGCAATTTCCAACTGCTTTGATAGCAACACACATCCCAGGGAGTTCAAACGTGATAGCAGCCAAACTGAGCAGATGTATCCTCATGCCTCACGAGTGGTCTCTGAACTCGAGTAGTGAAGGCATTTCTTTGCTGGGGCCAACATTGCTGTGATCTGTTTGCTTCACCCCTAAACAAGTGCAGAAGCTATTTTGCCCCAATTCCTCCTCTGGGGAGTCCCCCAGGGAAGCTCTTCTCCATGATTGGCCCCCAGGTCTCCTCTATGCCTTTCCTCCCTTTCCCCTAATCCCTCTAGTTCTCAAGAAAGCAGCTTGGTTGAGAAGCAATGTGATCCTCATTGCTTCTTATTGGCCTCAACAGATATGGGTTCCCTTCCTTTGGCCTCATTTTCTTTGCTGCCCTTGGAATCTAGATCCAGTTCCGGATCTTTTGACCCATCCCCAGCGACTGGTGTATCCCAATCTTCAGACTCCCAAGCTAACAGCGTGCTTACTATGAATTCCATTAGTCACCATGCATCATGATATAAAGTCCCCTGTGCAACAAATTTTGTTGGTGTCTCATAAACCATCCACTAGGATTCTATACCTAAGCAAATAGAAGCGTTTTTCTATTTGGGCTTCTAGTAGTGGTCTAGACCCCTTTTCAGAGCCAGTAGAAAAAATCTTGGACTTCCTAATGGCCATCTTTAATAAAGGCACCTCTGCTTCTACGATCAAAGTTTTCTTAGCAGTTATTTCGAATTTTCACGACTGGTTTGGAGACCAACCTTTAATGTCGCAGACTCTGTAGAGTTGTCCTTAAAGGTACAATGCGTTTGAAGGCCCCTTTCAAAGATCCTGTCCCATCTTGAGATTTGACTCTACTGCTGCAGTCACTTACTGCATCTCTGTTTGAGGCTTCAGCTGCCTGTGATTTAAAGTTCCTCTCTTGGAAGACATTACTTCTCATAGCTGTCACTTCGGCGAGACGAATCTCTGAACTATAGGCTTTATGTCCTAAAGCTCTGTATCTAGTTTTCCATAAAGACAAAGTGTCACTTAGAACAAACCCAACATTTCTTCCTAAAGTTATTTCAGAGACCAATATCAAATAGTCCATAGACTTGTACCTGTATTCTTTCCAGATTTTTCAAACAAAGGTGAGTATTGCCTTCACCTTCTGGAGGTACACAGGCAGTTGCACTTCTGCCTAGACAGAACTAAGCAATTTAGGCAATCTGAACAGTTTGTATCCTTTGCCAGTGGACCTGTGGGCAGACAGGTCTCTAAGGTGACTCTGTCCAAATGGTTAAGAGATAGCATTTCTTTAATTTACACGAAAATAAACATGCAACTTCCTAAACCAATTAAGGCACATTCTACTAGATCAATGACGAATTCTGCTGCTTTTCATTCCAAGGCATCTGTGTCAGAAATTTGTGCAGCAGCAACTTGGCCTAAACGTCATACCTTTATTTTACATTACAAATTGGATATGATGTCCAGGGGGAGAGCATCCTTTGGTTCTGTGGTACTCATGAAAGTCCTTCCATAGGGCCTCACAGGATTCCGGGTAGCTAGGGACTCTGTCCCATTTGTCAAGAATAGATGAAGATTGACATCATCAGATAAAGAAGTTATATCTTACTATAAGGTTCCGTCTGTGTTGTCGATCTGTCCCTCTCGCCTGCCCCCTCCTGTAGGTTTCTGGTGGAGTGACAATCCTATCCTGAGTTTTTATTAGGAATGCCTTGGACAAGACTTCTGACTTGTACTCTTCTTCATATGTTATCTAAAATTTGTTAATTGGCAAATTTAATCTGAGGTAATGTGAAGAAGGGCATTGTGGATAGACTTGTAGCTCGAGAGTCTTTTTGGCTGATGTGAGCTTTATGACACCCGGATCAGTTCCGATGATTGGAACTGTAACCCATTCATCAAGAATAGATGAAGAACAACTACACAGAAGGAATGTTGTGGTAAGACATAACTTCTTTTTTCACCCAAAATAGTCTGCTCTATCAGAGAGACGTTTTTTGTCTGTTTCGAAACGTTTGAGTCTTAGATGATAAACAGAATAAGATTTTTAAGTCTTCCTTCATTTTTGGTGCATTCACGTTATAAAAAGCTATTCTAGAAATTGTTAAAGGACATTTATATCAAGTTATGTATTTTTTTTGTAAATCATGGAAGAATTTTATAGATCTTCACTGTAGTGAAGACTTTAGTGAAAATTGTTTACAAGAGATTTACTTTAGCAATCATTAGAATTAAGCTATCTTTTCGGATACTTTAATAATCATTAGAATTAAGCTATCTTTTCGGATATTGAAGTTTTTAAAAATTTTGTAGATATTGCACTTACTGACTGCGATGGTGGTGCTGCGGTAGCATTGTCGCCTCACAGTAAGATGCTGTCCTGTTCGATTCTCAGCTAGAGCGTCTTCTGTGTGGAGACATGCTTGTATGGGCGTACCTTCGTTGAAGGTTGTGCATCAGGGCTGGCAACTCGGCACGTAAAAATCTACTGCCAATCATTAGCGGACCAGAGTTCCGCTGTGGCGACCCCCTAACTGGGAAAAGCCGAAAGACACAACAACATTGCACTTACTAAAGTTAAATAATTTGTTATTTTAATGAGCTTGGTTTAGTTAAGGAAGCCACTGTCTAGTAAAGTTACATAGCTTTATCTGCATATTTGTAATTTGACAGTTGAGCACAATCCACATATTTTAGGACGCCACAGTATTTTACAGTAAAAACGTTTGTTGATTAGGACATATAAGTTAATATAACAACATTTGCTGATGAGAAATATTTTTTCTGTTGCTATTGTATGTAGTTGGAAAATTGATGGTCAGGTCAAGGTTCAAGATATAAACTGGTATGGTGAGCACTTGCAACCTTGTTTTGGTCCTTTCTTTGTTTTGAGTTTAAGCCATTTGTACATAGAAAACTATAAAAGGGTTCCAAAAGAGTAATGGTAAAGCATATAATCTTTTATCTTTCTAATAAACTGAAATGGAAGTCTTTATTTTCACTGTCAGTTGCCCCATCTCTTAAAAATTCAGAGAGGGAAGATTTTATTGTGGAATTTTTGCTTGTCCTTTTTTTGAAGCCTGGTTGAAGTGATGACGCAGGAAGAGCACTTTTTTTTTCTTTGTACTTGTGCGTGTTCATGAGCACAGCTTCTCTTATCTGTGTTTATTAATGCAGTCAGGCTTTAATTTTTTTGGGGTCTGCCAGATTTGTTAGGCTCTTCTGATATGATGGTGGCTAAGACAGTATAGTAATCACATATGCTTTTACTGCAGTATTTGATACTATTACGGTATGTGATTTATAGAAGACAGTAGAGCTGAAGTTGTCAATTTTCATGTTATCCTCAATGGATGGGTTCGGTTCTGATCCCTCAGAATCCACTCAGCTGCTTGCTGAAGCTTGTGAGCACCAAAAGCTCTCAAGCTTCCCCCTATACCAATAATGCACCTGGTTGAATACCTCAGATCTCGTTTGCCATTTTCAGCTTCAGACGTGGTTGTTACCTTTACACTCTAGCTTTTTTCAGATAAGTGACACTTTTGATAGGTTTTCTTCATATTTTCCTCCTTTTAGTAAGTTGTGTTTTAGTCTCATCACACACATTTTGACCATTTCTTCACTCTCTTTTCATACTTTTAGTACATCTTGGATACTATTGCTAGTATCTTCCCTATGCCCTTGTGGTAGCTACCTTTACATACCATCATTGGTATTCCATTTCTTTCTTCCTTTCCTTCTTTCATTATTTAAAAAAAAAAAAGTTTGTATCTTTACTTTACTTCTCCTTGTGTGTGTATGTGAGCGTCTGTGTGTGTGTGTGTGTGTGTGTGTGTGTGTGTGTGTGTGTGTGTGTGTGTGTGCGTGCGTGCTCCGATTCCCTCTTTCCCACGCTTGCCATTGTGGACAGAGAGGGGTAGAGAGAGAGCTCCTGCTGGTTTTAAAAGGCGTGATAAGTGCTCTCACAAAATACCCATAGGGCTCTGGTGGACTGGAAAAACAAGTTGATTTTGAAAGACTTGCTACCCTCCTTTTTCAGAGAGGCTATTTCTGGATCACCTTCAAAAGATTCTGCAATACGAAAACTTAAATCTTCTAGGTCCAGTCCAAGCTTCATCCTTCTTATCTTTTAAATCTTCGGAGGCAAAAAAGCGCAGCTCATCAGTGCCAATACCTTCCTCTGCTCCAGGCATGAAGAAATCAAAGTGGTCTGTTTTAACTGCCATGTCAGAACCCACAACTAAACCGACTGTGCCATCAGTTTCTTTGGCTCCATCTTTAGAAAAGACAATGCCTTTAAACACCATCCATTTTGGTGCTGACCAGAGTTCATAGCCATACCCAGGTCCAGGTATTCTCCTTCAATTGACCCTTTTCTGGATACCCTGCCCCCCCTTCATGGATTGACCTTCTTCCCCTGCAAAGTCCACTCGTTCTTCCAGAAGCTTTACCAAGGAAGAGCTGGAAAGAGTGGTGAAAGATTCTGTGGGTGCAGAGTCACTGGGACCTCTAGGCCTCCTATGCCATCAGGTCAGGGACCTTCTGCTTCCACCCCTCCAAGCACATTTCCTCCTTTGACTTCTACTGCAAGTTCAGGGACGTTGGTCCATCCGGCACAGACTGCCTTGGCTCTGAAGTGGTCCTTTTCAGCATCAATTCTGACTCCGAGTTCTCCAGCTCGATTGGAACCAAAGACCTCCCAGAGCCATAACTGTCCTGCCGGTTCCGAGGAGTTTGATTCGACCCAAGTTTTTTCAGAGTTGTCTCTCCACAGAGCCTTGGCATGGATCAGTTGTGTCCTGGCTTCTGCTTCAGGAGATGTATATCCCGGTCATGGGGAGACTACGGTGCTGATTGCTGATGTTCATCGTGTTATACTGCTGCAGTCATCACACTTGGGTTATCCTGCCATCAGGCGGTCCCGCAGTCGGCTGAATCCCAAAGTCTTGGTCCGGCGTCGATTGTCGTCGTTTCTTCCCTGACGTCAGTGCGACAGGGGGATAAAAGAGGCAGTCGACACCATTTTCTCCAGTCTTTCTTGCCGCGCGGTGCCCGAAGCAGAAGCAGTTCGCAAGTGCCGGTCGGCTAGCTCCTGAGATTTTCGAATCAAATTTCAGCCCAAGGTCTTCTCTAAAGCTAAGTACCCCATTGGGGAAACTTTTCTTGCCTCAGACCGATGTCAGGCAAAGTTAATAATTGCATTTCTTGTGGGAAGCAAATACCTCATAAGGATTTTCATTCTTATTGTATTCCTTGCCTAGGCCCAGACCACGACGTTTCTGGTTGTCAGTTTTGTGCTAGGTTCAACAAACGTACAATCAAGCGTCGGGCAGATTTCACCCGACATTATTTTGGCAGAAAATTTAACTATAGCATGTCGTCGGAGCAACCGACATCAGCAATGATTAAAAAACACAAGGATAAGGACAGGCAACCAAGGCCAAGAACAGATACCGAGGCCTCAGCAAGGCCTGCCACTGGTTCTCCAGTTTTCAGCGAGGCACCTACGCAGCCCCTGACTACCGCTGATTTAGAAATTCTGACGGCCTCCCAGACCGAATCAGCTGGGCCTCAAGAGCCGGTTCCCTCTCACCCCTCGGACGCCAACCTTGACGGTGATCCGGAGATTTTGGACAGGCTTTCGGTTTCTGAAGGTGTCTTCAAACCGACAACTAACTCTATTAAGTCTTATGCTAAACTTAAAGCTCCCTTAAAAGTTAGGAAACCGGGGCCACAGACCCCCCCCCCCCCCACAGGCCCCTATGCCCAAAAAACAGATGCTTAACATGGCTGAGGATTTAATTACCCTTATCAGGGATTCCCAACCCCCTCCTGACAAAAGGCCTAGACTGGAGGAAGATTATCCTTCCTCTGACCAAGCATCCATTTCCTCAGCTAACTCTGAGGACCAGGATTATTTCTTCCCTCCTTTTGAAGACTCGGATGCTGAAGAGTCCATTCCCTCTGTCTCCCCCCTGAAGACTACTCTTTTGGGGAAACTCTACACACCATGAGGGAACACTTCCACTGGGAAGGCCAAGATTACTCTGACTCTAAGAAAAGACTCCGTGAGTTTCTTCTTCTTCCACAGCATAGACCCCTTGCAATTCCTCCAGTTTTACACATTTTGGATGATGTTTACACCAAATCTAGTCTAAACCCAAATTCCTTACCTCCTGCACCAGCTAAACCAGACAGATACTACCGAGTTCCTGATTCTCATAAGTTTCTCTATAAAAGCCCTGTTGCAGACCCCAGAACCATTTCCCAGGGTCCCAAAGGGGTTAAGGCCTCTACTGCTAAGAATCCACTACCTTCTGAAAGAGATTCCAGAGCATTAGAAAGATGGGGGAAGAAAGTGTATACGTCTGCCACTTTGGCCATGAGGGCCTTAAACTGCCAATTCCACATGCTTAAAATACCAGCAGTACTTGATTACACAGTTAAAGCAGAAAATGATCCCTCAGACAGATCAACCTGATTTCAAAGAGATGCAGGATTTGCTGCATGCAACAGAACAGGTGGGAAAGCATACCTTACAGTGTGGTTTTGATTCATTGGAAGCCTCATGTAGAGCAGCTGTCACAGGATCTGTAATACGTAGACATGCTTGGCTAAAAGAGCAAGCCTTACCAGAACATGTCAAAGCAAAGTTATTGGATGCTCCATTGCAGAAAGATGTGTTATTTGGTGTCAAAGCAGAGGAAGTTTTAAAGAAAATGGAAGAAAAGGCAAAATTTATGCAGACAGTTAGATTTTTTACAGGTACAACCTCCTCGTTTCAGCAGAAACTGGCCATCAAAAAACTGGTTCTTTCCTGCATCAGACAGACCCCAAAGGGGTAGGTACTGACACCCAAGGGGCAGAGGCCAGCCACAAGGTTCTTTCAGGCCTAGACAAATGCATACAACAACTCAAAGAGGTGGAGACGAAAGATCTCAACCCTTCAGGAAACAAACACAATGACTTCCTTCTTCGCCTGCCAAGCAAAATTGCCCTGGCAGCACCTTTGGCAGGAAAACTGGCTCTATTTCCACAAAATTGGCGCATCATAACAAAGGACAAATGGGTTCTGGATATCATTACCCGAGGATACAGATTTCATTTTCACACTTTACCACGGATGAGAGGCATGCCAAATCTGCCTCCAAACCAATGGGCGAGGCACAAATGCAAATTTCAGCTCTCATGGATATGAAAGCAATTCAAAAGGTCCCTACAAAGGAGCAAGGTCAAGGTTTTTACTCAAGACTATTCCTGGTACCAAGAAAGGACAAAGCCTGGAGACCCATTTTAGACCTCTCAATTCTAAACACATACCTGGAGGTACCCAAATTCAAAATGCTCACACTACAGCAGCTTCTTCCCATGCTGGGCAAGGAGTCTTGGCTGGTAACGTTGGACCTCAGAGGCATACCTGCATGTTCCTATCAGACAAGATTGCAGAAGATACCTCAGATTTTTGGCAGGTACAACGCATTATCAATTCTCTGCATTGCACTTTGGCTTATCTACTGCGCCCAGGGTATTTACGAAATGCCTGGTATCAGTAATTGCATACTGCAGACAACAAGGAGTACAAATTTATCCATATCTGGACAACTGCCTGATCCATGCGGACAGCAAGGCCATTCTATTACAGCATCTGGCATTTGTAACAAAGCTGCTAAGTTGCCTAGGGTACACAGTAAAGAAAAAGAAGTCAAAGCTAATACCCTCACAAGACATAATATTCCTGGGTGCCAGCTTAAATACAACGGCCCAGATGGCTTATCTCACGCCAGACAAACAAAAACAACTGACTCAATATTTCAAAAAGATGGCAACTTTTACCTAGCTCACTGCAAGGAAAATCCTGCAGGCATTGGGGTTCATGGCATCCTGCATTCAACTAATTCCACATGCAAAGCTGCATATGAGGAAATTACAATGGTACCTGAAAAGTGTATGGACTCAACACAGGCACAGCCTCGAAACAAGTATACCTCTCATTCCCTGCCTTCAAAAAGAGTTCCTATGGTGGGCTCAAGCATGTCAAATAATCAAGGGTCTTCCTTTTGTCTTACCTCCAGCAAACCAAACTATGACAACAGATTCTTCAGACTACGCCTGGGGAGCACACATGGCAGGACACTGCATACAGGGCAAATGGTCTGCAAAACAAATGCATCTACACATCAACCAAAAAGAGATGCTAGCTGTGCAAAACGCACTGACAGCCTTCAAGGACCTCTTGCATCCAGGACAACTACTAATAAGGACAGACAACACCACAGTTATGTGGTACATAAACAAACAGGGAGGAACACACTCCTACCCTTTATGCAGACAGGCAATGACCTTGTGGAACACAGCACTGACTTAGCAAGTACAACTGCAAGCGCAATTCCTGCCAGGAAAGGAAAACATATTGGCAGACGAATTGAGCAGAAATTTGGCAGATCCTCACAAGTGGAGACTACACCCACAAGTATTTTTAATGATAACTCAAAGGTGGGGATGCCCAGACATAGATCTATTTGCCTCCCCCAACAATTGCCAACTACAGAAATTTTGCACAAGGACTTATCATTCCCTAGCCTGGAAAGTGGACGCCCTATCATTCAGTTGGACAGCATTGACAGTCTATGACTTCCCACCACTACCTCTCTTGACCAAGGTATTACTGAAAGTCGGATCAGAGAGACCACAAATGATCCTCATTGCTCCGGACTGGCCACGTCAGCACTGGTACCCGTTACTAAGGACCTTGACTCACAGCCCTCCATGGATCTTACCTCAATTCCCACTTCTGTTGACTCAGCAAAACTCTCAGATCTTTCACAGTCAGCTCAGGACTTTAAATTTAGCTGCATGGAGAATACCTTGAACTATCAATCAACACTTCTCTCAAAGGACGTCCTGAATGTCATTTTGGAGGCCTGGATGCCCAGCACCAGAAAAACTTACTCAGACAAATGGAAAAGATTTTTTGCATGGAACCAGGCTAAAGGCCAAAATCCTTGGATACCAAACATTCCTGAAATACTGCAGTACTTAACTGAGATGCTACACAAAGGCCTTTCTTTCTCATCCATTAAGATCCATGCTTCAGCCATTTCAGCTCAAAATAATACGGATCCTCCCATATTCTCACACCCTTTACTAAGGCAGTTTCTCAGAGGGGCTAAGAATATAAGACCCCCCAGAACACCCCCAACGCCAGCTTGGGACCTCAACTTCGTTTTAGAAAAATTAACACTGCCTCCTTTCGAACCAGCCTTCTCAGCAGAACTACAATACTTGTCCTGGAAAACAGCTCTGTTGCTGGCTATCACCTCAGCATGCAGGGTTTCAGAACTACAGGCACTTGGGCAGTGGAACCTTTCATCATTTTCCATCAGGACAGAGTCTCTTTACGAACTAACCCTACCTTTATGCCAAAGGTAGTATCCAGTGTGGCTTTAAATCGGACCATTAATTTACCCACCTTTTATCCAAACCCCCAGAATAAAGGAGAAAGACTCCTTCACTCTTTGGACATTCACAGACAGTTGTGTTACTATTTGGATAAGACAAAGACCTTCAGAAAAACTGACCAACTCTTTGTATCCTATGCTGCAGGTTCACAAGGAAAGGCCATTTCAAAACAGACCATCTCCAAATGGATAGCACATTGTATCCGCTTTTGCTACTCGCACCATGGGAAAGCAGTGCCTGTTAATATTAGGTCCCATTCTACCAGGGCTACAGCAACCTCAGCAGCCTTTCTCAGGGGTGGTTCCAACCAAAGACATTCTGGAGGCAGCTACTTGGAGTTCAGTGCACACCTTTACCAAGCACTACCACCTTCCATTACACTCTAAAACCAGAGCTGGTTTTGCCACTGCAGTTCTGCAGGGCATCCTAGCTTCACCTAACCCAGTTTAGTACCAGCCACCCATCCATAGCTTTGGGATTCAACCCACGTGTGATGACTGCAGCAGTATAACACGATGAACATAGTACAGTTTTGTACCTACCATAAATGTAGATGTTCGAGTGTATATACTGCTGCAGTCCAGGTTATCCTCCCACCATCCCCTCTACATACCAGGGTGTTAGTTATAACTCCATGTACATCAATCTATTGGATGCATGTCTATATGGTGTATTTGCTAACAGCTAGTACTATTGTTCATCTACTAAGGTATTTTTGCATAGTTATTTGTATTGCTTTCCTAGTTGGGGGCACCTGACATCTGGGGCAAGAAAAACTGAAGACAATGTCGTTGGCTGCCTCTTTTATCAACCTGTCGCACTGACGTCAGGGAAGAAGCGACGACAACCGATGCCGGACCAAGACTTGGGGAATCGGCCGACTGCGGGACCGCCTGACGGCAGGATAACCCAAGTGTGATGACTGCAGCAGTATATACACTCGAACATCTACATTTATGGTGGGTACAAAACTGTACTGTCTTTCAGCCCTGGACTCCATTCATACCACGGGTGGATTGGCTTTTGAAGCAATGAAGAGGGCCTTGTCTACTCCAAGACATCAGTTGGTCCTTCCCGCTTTGGAACCACCTGCCAAGTCACTTCTTGCTCCAGAGCCTCATTGACTTCCTCCAGCTGAATAGCAGGTGTCAAGGCCTCAGGGAACCCCACATTTGGGAACACAGTCTTCAGACAGCTTCCCAGAACTTCCCACTGAGGAGGTTCCTGGGCAGAAGTGTAAGAGGAAACACATTGATTCCCCTGAAGAATCGTGAAGACCCAGATTTTAAGGAGAGCAAAGCATCCCTATAATCATCTCCTGAAGATGTCTCCTTTGGAGACATCCTGGAAATTTTGAAATTGAGAGATGGTTAGCAGTCCTGCAATCCTACGTCAGAGGAATCTGTGTACCTGCAGGCCTTTGGCACCTGACCATCTAACTCCTGGGTAACCCCGCCTGCTGAAAAGCTCATGGAGTTGATCTCTCAGTGGGCATGGAGGGCTCCCGGCAGTATTGAGCCGATACACTGGAGACCAGACAAAATTTTTACTGCATCCTTAGACAAGTCCTTCTGGACCAAGGGCTTACCAGTAGATGCCATGGTTGTGGCAGCAGCCACTGAAAAGGAGCAGATGAGAGTTCCACTCTTCATCCTCCTAACAAGGAGTCCAAGACAATGGATAGACCCTGGAAGCGAATTTATGCCTCATTGACCTTTTGGTCTTTGAATTATCTGGCACATTTTATGAGGTTCCAGAGGGGTTTGATTAAAGAACTCTTGATTACCCTCTCAGGATGAATAGGAAGATTAACAACTGGTTCTTGTTGTACTATATTGCTACTGCTCTACCCACAGGTATTTCTCTCTTACCATTGTTGGTAATTTCTTGGTATTTCTAACTTTCTACCTTTGCGGTATCTTGTTACCATTGTTGGTATTTGTTTCCTTCTATCCTCCTTTTCCTCTCTGTCCTGTGTGCGCGAGAGTGTGTTTGGAATGTCTGAAAAGAAGGGAACTATGGAATTTAAGCACTGCTCTTCTTTCAGTGGTAAACTGCCGAATAGTGACCTCCATAAGGAATGTGTTTACTGTTTGGGGGTTCTGCATTTGTCGGCGAAACCCCCGTGTGATATCTGTGCTAGTTTCAGTCAGCGGGCACTGAATGAATGTCATAACAAACTTATTTTAAAGGGGATGCTTGCTTCGCCTTTGTCAGAAGCCATTTCTGCAACGGAGGTCTCACCCCCTCCTGCTTCAGATAAGAAGCATCCTCGATCGGACCCCTCTTCACCAGCCGGTGACAGAGGTAAAGGTCACAAGCACAAGGCCCATAAGTCAGTGTCTGAACACCGATGTCCTTCAAGGATGCATCTGCAGTCCTTACAAATGGGTTGTCCTGTCGTCAGGCAGCCCTTTGGTCGGCCGGATTCCAAAGTCTGGGTCTGGCCTCGGCTGGTGTCGCACTTCACCCGACGTCATAGCTGCAGTTATTCGGGTATAAAGGCATCAGCCGACGCCATTTTCCTCAGTCTTTCTTGCCGCGTGGTGCCCGAAGCAGAAGCTGTTCGCAAGTGCCGGTCGGTCGAACCAGAGATTACTACTACCGAATACTACTTCGAAGACTTCTAAAAGCTAAGTACCCCGGGACTCTTTCTTGCCTCAGCCGATGTCAGAAAAAGTGAATAACTGTTTAACTTGTGGGAAACAAATACCTCATAAAGATTTCCACTCTTACTGCTTACCTTGTTTAGGCCCAGATCACGACGTAGCAGCTTGTCTAGCCTGTGCTTCTTTTAACCGACGGACGCTTAGACGTCGGTCGGAATTTGCTGAGCAGTTTTTCGGCTCTGATTTTGCTTATAATATGCCGTCGGATCCTCCAACTACACAAATATCCAAAAAACGCAAGGATAAGGACCGACTCTCGCAGTCCGCGGTTTCGGCCGAAACCGCCGTTAAGCCAACCGCAAGTGTCTCTGTTTCGGCTGAAACCGAGCAAGCGGTTCTTCCTTCAGCCGAAAGCATGCCTTCTACCGAGGCTTCTTCTAACCTCGTGGAATCGGCTTCTGAAATCCAACCTGCTGTTGCGATTACTCAGGAATTATCTGACACTATTCCCTTGGATACTTCTCCTGCACGTGGAGCTGCTAGGCCTCCTGCAGCCATGTCCATTAAGACCTTTGCCAGGGCTAAAGCAGCTAAAGCTACAAAAACTGTACCTGTTAAGGCCCCTTCTCACAGGCCCAGTTCCAGTTCCCAAATGCTTTCTTTGGCAGAGGATCTTATTTCTTTAATCCGGGGATCCCAACCTCATCCAGACAGGGCCTCTCATCCACCTCCAGAGAAGAGGCCTAGAGCAGAGCCCCCTGAGCCAGTGTCCTCGGATGATTCCTCTGATGATTCAGATAATACAGACCCTCCAGAGGCACCTTATTCCCCTTACGAAGACTCTGATGCTGAAGAGTCCATCCCTTCTGCTTCTCCACCTGAGGAATTTTCCTTTGGGGAAACCTTGCATGCCATGAGGGAACAATTTCAGTGGCAGGGCCAAGATTTTTCAGACTCCATGAAAAGGCTTAGAACCTTTTTGCATTTACCACAACACAGGCCTTTAGCTATACCTCCAGTTCTTTCTGTTGTAGATGATGCATTTAATGATGCTTGTACTGCTCCTGATTCTTTACCTCCGGCCCCTGCTAAGCCCGATAGGTACTACAGGGTCCCGGGCACACATCACCATTTATACAAGGCTCCTTTTGCTGATCCCGAGACTATCTCCCAGGGACCTAAGGCTGTAGCTTCTGCCTCTGCTAAAAACCCCCTCCCCTCTGAAAGGGAATCCAGGTCCTTAGAGCGATGGGGTAAAAAAGTTTACACTTCTGCTACTTTGTCAGCTAGGGCCTTGAACTGTCAATTTCATATGATACAATATCAAGAATTTATGCTAGACCAGTTAACTAAAAAACTGTCCTCTGATGAGCCCTTTGATAAGAAGTATGTTCAGGAAATGGTACATAACATTCAGCAAGTTAATAACCATTCTTTAAAATGCGGCTATGATGCACTGGAGGCTTCCTTTAGGTCAGCCATGACTGGCACAGTTATCAGAAGGCATGCCTGGTTGAAAGAGCAGGCCTTACCGGACCATGTCAAATCAAAACTATTAGATGCTCCCATGGACAAGGCCAATTTATTTGGTTCTCCTGCACAACAGGTACTTAAGAAGATGGAGGAGAAGGCAAAATCTGTACAAACAGTGAAAGATTTCTTGCAGGTCCAACCTCCAAGGTTTAGCAGGAATTGGCCCTCCAAAAATTGGTCCTTTCCAGACTCCTCTAAAGCACAGAGAGGCAGGAATAGGCGATCAAGAGGCAGAAACCAATCCAGAGGTGCCTACAGGGGGACGCCAGTGGCAGGGTAACAACCAGCGAGGCACAGACGCAGCCACCACCACTGCAACAGGACAATCACAGTGACTTGGCTCTGGCACCGCCTACCAGGGAACTGCTAGAAGCACCCTTAGGCGGAAAGCTAGCCTTATTTTCAAAGAACTGGCATTACATCACAAGGGACAAGTGGATTTTACAAACTATAGACCAAGGTTACAGGTTTCACTTCCATACTCTACCAGGAAAGAGAGGAATACCAAACCTACCACCAACTCCAAAAGACAGAGGCTCTAAAACAAATATCTCAATTATTAAGGATGAGAGCTGTGGAAAAGGTACCATCTATGGAACAAGGAAAGGGATTTTACTCCAGACTCTTCCTGGTACCAAGAAAAGAGAGCAAATGGAGGCCTATTCTCGACCTGTCCGCTTTAAACACATTCCTCATTGTTCCAAAATTCAAAATGCTGACTCTACAGCAGCTTCTTCCCATGCTGGGCAAGGAGTCTTGGCTGGTAACTCTAGATCTCAAGGAGGCATACCTGCACGTCCCCATTCGACCAAATTACAGAAGATACCTCAGATTTCTTGCAGGATCAGAGCATTATCAATTCTCAGCATTGCCCTTTGGCTTATCTACTGCGCCCAGAGTGTTCACGAAATGCCTGGCATCAGTAATTGCTCATTGCAGGCTTCAGGGAATCCAAATTTACCCCTACCTGGGCGACTGCCTGATACAAGCGGACAGCATAAACAAGCTAACAGAAGACTTACAGAGAGTCATTTACCTGCTACAAGCCCTGGGATATACAATCAATATAAAAAAGTCAAGGCTGATACCATCCCAAAGAATAACCTTTTTGGGTGCAGAGCTGGACACATCAAAGCAAATGGCATTTCTAACTGTAGAAAAACAAGAGCAACTACCTCTCTACTTATTGGCATTAACAAAGCAGAACCATCTTACAGCAATAAAAGTACTGCAAGCCCTGGGCTTCATGGCATCCTGCATAATACTGGTACCTCATGCCAGACTGCATATGAGAAAGCTACAGTGGCACCTAAAGAATTTATGGTCTCAACACAAGCACAGCCTAGAAACCAAAATTCCAATAATCCCATGTCTGAAGCAAGAGTTCCTATGGTGGGCTCAGGCCTGCCAATCAAACACAGGATTGCCCTTCTACAGCATTCAACCAAGCCAAGCCATCACGACGGACGCCTCAGACCTCGGTTGGGGGGCCCACATGCTGGACAAGTGCATACAAGGCTTATGGACTCAAGACTAGCTGCACCTGCACATAAACCTAAAGGAAATGCTGGCAGTAAAATTGGCAATCCAGACATTCAGACCATTCCTCCGAGAAGGTCAGTTGATGATAAGGACAGACAACACCACAGTGATGTGGTACATCAACAAACAGGGAGGCACACATTCATACCCTCTATGCCGGATGGCACTGGACCTGTGGAATGTGGCTCTGAGCTACAACATTCAGTTGCAAGCAATTTTTGTACCGGGAAAAGAAAACATTCTAGCAGACATATTAAGCAGGACTACCACGGATGCCCACGAATGGATGCTGCATTCGGACATCTTCAAAACCATTACAAGAAAATGGGGACTCCCAGAAATAGACTTATTTGCGTCCCCACGGAATCACCAGCTGAAGAAATTCTGCACAAGGACGTACCACCCACTTGCTTGGAAGGTGGACTCCCTATCTTTCATTTGGAAGAACCTGACAGCATATGCATTCCCACCACTTCCTTTGATGCACAAGGTGCTATTGAAGATCAAAGAGGACCGTCCAAGGATCATTCTGATAGCTCCAGACTGGCCAAGGCAACACTGGTACCCATTACTAAGGAGCATGTCTCGGGAACAAATATGGACACTACCCCTGGTTCCATTACTGTTAACACAGAACAACTACAACAACCTGCATCCAAACCTGAAAACTCTGCAGCTGACTGCCTGGAACATTGCATAAGATCAATTAACCCACATTTATCACAAAGGGTTAAAGACATTATCCTACAGGCTCGCAGACCCTCAACAAGAAAAAAATTATGCAGCAAAATGAAAAGATATCGCATTTGGAGTACTGCAAAGGGAGAAGATGTGTCACTGATAAACATAGCCAACATCCTGGAATACTTGGCAGAGCTTCTCCACTCAGGCCTGTCCTATTTCTCCATCAAGATACATGCATCAGCTATTTCAGCAGAATACAGCTTGGATCCTCCAGTCTTCTCACACCCTCTGCTCAGGCAGTTTCTGAGGGGAATTAAAAATGTAAAACCTCCTAGGAAACCACCATTGCCAGCATGGGACTTGAACTTTGTACTAGAAAAATTGACACTTCCTCCTTTCGAACCAGCAACAACAGCAGAGTTACAATACTTATCATGGAAGACTGCTTTCCTGCTGGCAATCACTTCAGCAAGAAGGGTTTCTGAACTACAGGCATTAATGGCAGTGCAACCCTTCCTGATCTTCCATCAAGATAGTGTCCATGAGAACAAATCCTACATTTATGCCTAAGGTGGTATCCAGAGTGTCTTTAAATCAGGCTATCCACCTACCTACATTCTTCCCCAACCCACAGAACAGGGGAGAAACACTGTTACATACCTTGGATGTACATAGACAGTTACGCTACTACCTGGACAGGACCAAGGGCAATAGAAAAACTGACCAGCTACTGGTAGCATATGCAACAGGAAGGGAAGGAAAAGCAATTTCAAAACAGACAATCTCCAAGTGGATAGGAAATTGCATTAGATTTTGTTACTCTTACCATGGAAAGAAAACTCCAGAGAACATCAGGCCTCACTCTACAAGGGCTACAGCCACTACCACAGATTTCTTACGAGTAGTGGCTACCAAGGACAGTATAGAGGCTGCTACTTGGACCTCCGTGCATACATTTGCCAAGCATTATAATTTACCTTTATACTCTAGATCCCGAGCAGGTTTTGCCTCTGCTGTTTTGCAAGGGATCCTAACTACACCATAATCTCTACTGTTACCTCCTCCCCTAGTTTAGCTATGGTATTCTACCCATTTGTAAGGACTGCAGATGCATCCTTGAAGGACATAGTACAGTTTTGTACCTACCATAAATGTAGATGTCCGATAGGAATGCATCTGCAGTCAGGATTACCCACCCGCCTTCCCCTCTGTGGTACTCCTAGGGTATTTGCCCACCTTATAGCTAGCTGGGGGGGGGATCTATTATGGTGTATTTGTTTGTATATATGTACATACATGCTTATTTTTTGTGTTTTGCTCTCTACCATTTGGAAACATTGGCATTTATCCAAATTTAGCCTTCCAAGAGGGCACCTGGCATCTGGGGCAAGAAACACTGAGGAAAATGGCATCGGCTGATGCCTTTATACCAGAATAACTGCAGCTATGACGTCGGGTGAAGTGCGACACCAGCCGAGGCCAGACCCAGACTTTGGAATCCGGAAGGGCTGCCTGACGACAGGACAACCCATTTGTAAGGACTGCAGATGCATTCCTATCGGACATCTACATTTATGGTAGGTACAAAACTGTACTTTCTGCCTCCTCTGTGCCTACTACCACATCTGCTATGAGCTCGGCTCCAATGAAGTTTACTGAGGTAGCCTTGTCGGCAACCACCCCGGCACCGCCTATGTCTTCAATACCAACCAGTATTACGTCTTCCATACCAACCAGTATTTCCACTTATTTATCGGCACCGACTTCGCCCATTTCGACACAGTTATCGGTTCCAACAACATTGGAACCGTTCATATCGTCCACTCCTATAGTGACTTCTGCTCCAAATGAAAATAAAAAATCCAACCACGTAGATAAGACGTTGATAAAATGTAAATTTATTATACACAGCCAAAAGACTTGGTTGGATTTTTTATTTTCATTTTTTATCAGCTTTTGTGTTTTACACTAATTATTTGAATGACTTCTGCTCCAAGCCCGTTTACGGCTCCGACCATACCGTTATTACCTGTTGCAAAATTTGAATCGTCGGTGCCATTCTGCGACACACCATGGACCAGATACTTATCCAATGTGGACACTTTGCCAGACAAGCCTGCAGCCCCTTTTTGGACCGGCCTGACTCCCCTTCTGATGCATAGATCCACCAGGAGCCTTTCCGAATTGGATGTGGTGCAACCTATCCCACTACTGGCTTTGGGTCTATTTCTCCAGCAACCCCTACTTACTCTACTCCTTTGGACCCCTCGAATGTTCCAAGGCTCATCTATCCAACTTTTAATAGAGGAATTCCTTCCTCGGCGCCGACAACAACTGTGTCTGAGGTTCCGAGATCACTTTGGGTGCCGGTTCTGTCAGAACCCACCCTTCCTCAATCTCATGCTTGGGGGGGTTGAGCCCCTGGTCCCGACGGTTATGTCGGCCCCAACTTTGGAGCAGAGGGTGACAACCGCTCTGAGCTTGATTGAGGCTCTGTCCCTGGGGGCAGACCGTCTGGAGCAGGGTGTGACTCCGGTTCCGATTCTATCTTCTTCGGTTCCAGGCTCCCATTCCTCTTTGGGCAATCCTGCTTTCTGGGTGTTAGAGAGGGCGCTTGTTGCCAGCAATCCTCCACAGTTGGTTATTCCTCCAGTTCCCTATGAGCTGCAGTTGTCAAAGTCCACCCCCCCAGGACTCCGAAAGCGCAAGACCCAGGAGAACCCTATTCAGGGCATTTCACTTTCCGAATCTTCTTGGCTGTTCCCAGCAAAGAACCCCCCCCTCGGAAATGGATGTGTAAGAGGAGACACACGGACTCCCCAGAGGAGTCACTCACAGAGGATAAGGACTCCGATGATGGGGAAGGGTTCCCACGGTCACCCCCTGACGATGTCTCTTTCAGGGACATCATGGAAATCTTGAAACAGAGGGGTGACTGGAAGTCCTCAACCCCTTCCTCAGAGGAATCCGTATTCCTGCAGGCCTTCCACTCTCGGCTGTCTTCTTCTTAGGTGAACCCCCTGCTGATGAGCTGGTTATACTCATTGTGCAACGGGCTTGAAAGAACCCCGACTGTGTTGAGGCCATCCCCAGGAAATCAGACAAAGTACTCTCCCCTCCAGAGGATCAACCCCATTGGTCCAGAGGATTGCCAGTGGATGCTATCGTGCTGGTGGCTGCCATGAAAAAGGACCTTGCAGAAGAGTCCTGCTGTTCACCTGCCCAACAGAGAGTCCCCGGGCAGTGGACAGGTTAGGGAAGTGAGTCTTTGCATCTGCGACCTTCGCAGTTAGGTCTCTGAACTTTATTGCACATATTACGAGGCTTCAGAGAGATCTTATCTCCGAACTCTCCGGAACCCTCGCGGGTCAAGTATCTGATGAAGCACGAGATAAGGTTGCTTCCCAACTTGCCACCCTACAATCTATGTCTAATTCATCCATGAGGTTGCTGTCACCTACAACCGAAGGAGCAGCTAGAGCTGCTGGTGCAGGCGTAGTCATGAGACGTCATGCCTGGATGCGCATCTGTGACCTCACAGACTCCAAGTTTTCCTTTCTAAATGCCCCTATCAAGCCCACGGCTCTGGCGCGAAGGTCAAGGATACACTAGCCAGGTGCGAGCAAGACGGGAAGACCGTGTCTGCCGTTGGCCTATGCTTTTCCAAACCTCAGTGTTCATTTTCCAGGAACCAGAGGAGTGGAAAATGTGGCACAAGAAGTCTCAAGGTCCTTTCCAAGACGCACGTGGTGAGGACTCCTCCAGAGGCAGAGGGGGTTCCAATAATGGAAGACGTCCCTTTCGGGGCAGAGGGAGTCCCCGGAACCAGGGCTCCAGAGATTCCTTCTCAGGTAGACCATATCAGCGCTCCTGAGACACTGCCTGATTGCTTTCCTCTGGAAGCAGTTGGGGCGCGTTTCTCTCTGTACCAAGATGCCTGGCTGTCCATTACGAACGATCAGTGGATGCAGAGAATCATTAACAACGGCTACCATATTCCACTAATATCCTATCCAAGACTTCCAAAATCCCTAGCGATCCAAAAGGTCCCTTCAGATCAGTGCTGATCAGGGTTTTACTCGAGATTCTTTTTGGTGCCAAAGAAAACGGGACTGGAGGCCCATTCTGGATTTCAGTCATCTAAACAAATCAGTAGTTCAGACCAAGTTCCTCATAGTCACGATTCAATCCATCCTCCCCTATCTGCAGGAGGGTGTGTGGATGTGCTCATTAGATCTCTGGGATGTGTATTACCATATCAAGGTGGACAAGCGCTCCAGGAGCCTCCTTCGCTTCCAACTGGGAGCCAATCACTACTAGTTCAGAGCCCTGCCTTTCGGTTTCTCAATGGCCCCCAGAGTGTTCACGAAATGTCTTGCAGTGGTAACAGCTCATCTGAGACTTCAGGGATTCCAGGTGTTTCCATATCTAGATGATGGGCTCCTCTTCACCCCCACCAAGCATCTCCTGGTCAGGGCCCTCCGCTACACCTTGGCCCTAGCCGAGTCATTAGGCATCACCATACACTGGCAGAAATCAAACTTTCATCCATCTCAACAACTGGAATTCATAGGGGCAGCATTCAACACGCAGTCAAGTCTAATCTCTCTTCCTACCCACAGGCTTCAGAGACTCAGCACAAGTTCAGGTGATACTTTGCCAAAGCAAGGTGTCTGCAAGGGAGATTCTTCAAGCCTTAGGATCTATGACCGCAGCCATCCCCATAGTCCCCTTAGCCAGACTACATATGAGATTGCTACAATGGCTCCTTCAGGCCCAGTGAATACCCACTGTCCACCCTCTGAGCTCAAAGATTCTCATCACCAACATTTGCAAACAAGATTTCTTCTGGTGGATGCGTACAGACGAAAATCTTTGGTGTTGTTCCTTCCAGGTTCTACAGCCCAGTGGCACAGTGACCACGGATGCTTCCCTGATGGGGTGGAGGGGGGGCACTTCCAGGGAAAGTCAGTCCAAGGCACGTGGTCCGATGTAGAGGTCAATTTGCATATCATATCAGTGTCCTGTAGTTAAGAGTGGTGCTATTGGTGTTGCAAGCTTTTCATCCTCTTCTTCCTTCCCGAATGATTGCTCTCCAGTCGGACATTTCCATGGTCTGGTACATAAACAGGGAGGGACCAAGTCTTACCCCCATTGTCGCGAAGCTATGAGAATCTGGCAGTGGGCGATAGCTTCCATCCACTTCCTGATCGCAACGCACATTCTGGAGAGCTCCAAAGTGATTGCGGACAGACTGAGCAGATGCATACTTCATCCACACGAGTGGTCTCTCAACCTGAGTGTGGCAACGGAAATTTTCAGTGGCTGGGGCCAGACATGCTGCAACCTTTTTGCCTCCCTTTCAGATGCAAAATGCAACAGCTACTTTGCCCTCTTTCCCCCTCTCGGGGAGTCACCGAGAGACGCTCTAGTCCACGATTGGCCTGTGGGTCTCCTTTATGCTTACCCTCCGATTCCTCTGATTCCCATCTTTCTGTGGAAGGCGATTCTGTTGAGAAGCAAAGTGATCCTCTTTGCTCCATTTTGGCCTTGTCAAGTGTGGTTTCCCTTCCTTTGACTTCATCTGTTACGACCTCCTTGGATCCTATAAACTCGTCAGGACCTAACTTCTCACCCACAAGGGCTGACTCCACTGAATCTGTCCACCCTCAAGCTGACAACTTAGTTTCTCCACTTCCATTAGTTGCCAGGCAAGAAACCCTTTCTTCACCTGTCTGGGATATTATTTTGGCTTCTCATAAACCATCCACCAGAAAACTTTACAAGGATAAATGGAAAAGATTCTCTATTTGGTCAAGTAATCAGGAGCTAGACCTGTTCTCAGCCCCTGTAGCCACTATTCTTCATTATTTGGCTGAGCTGTTCGACAGAGGTGCCTCGCTTCTACCATCTGAGCCATCTAGCAGCTATTTCCAACGTCCATAACTGGGTCTGAAGGAGTACCACTTATCTCTTCTCGTCTTTGCAAGACCTTCCTCAAGGGTATTTTTCACAGGAGGCCTCCCATCAGACAGCCAGTAGAGGCATAGAATTTGTCCTGGGTTCTGCAGGCCCTTTCTCTGCCCTTGTTTCAGCCGGCTGCCACCTATGATCTAAAATTCTTATCTTGGAAATCTTTATTTCTGGTGGCTATAACTTCAGCAAGACAAATTTCGGAATTACAAACGTTATGTATCAAGAGCCCTTATCTAAACTTTCATAAGGACAGAGTATCACTTCAAACTAACCCATCCTTCCTCCCCAAAGTGGTTTCTGACTTTTCCATTAACCAGTCCATTGAGCTCCCTTTGTTTTTCCCAAATTATTCGAACAAGGGAGAATACTGCCTACATTCTCTGGATGTTCAGAGACAATTACGCTTTTATCTAGACAGAACTAAATCATTCTGCAAGTCAGACCAGCTTTTCATTTCCTTTGCAGACCCTAGAGTGGGAGGTGCAATATCAAAAGTTAATTTGTCTAAATGGCTCAGGGATTACATTTCCTTCACATATTCACTTACGGAGGGATCTAAGCCGGGCCAAATCAAAGCTCACTCAACTAGAGCTATTGCAGCACCTGTTGTCTTCCACTCTAGGGCCTCAATAGGTTCATAGGTACTAGGCTATTGGCCCTAGGGCCTATATAAGCCTAGCCAAAGGTACCCTGGCTTTTGCCACCCAAGAAAATTATTTTCCTGTGCCACTGTCAAGCAGAGCCACAGAAGTGATCCCCGGGGTGAATTTCCTATCTTCCATCCAATCATCAAGATTTTTCTTGAAGAGTGCTAATGAGGAGCTTTGTTTGATATAGATAGGTAGTTTGTTCCAGATTATGGAAGTCTCTGGGACAGGAATCTATCTCTCAATCATGTTCTGTTTATTGTGGTGATGAGGTTTAGGTCCCTAGAGCATGTAGCTCGTAGGGATTGGGATTTCTTTAAGTGGAGCATGTCTAAAAGCTCTGGGTTTGACATAGCTTTGTGTGTTAGGCAGAGATCGCCTCTGAGTAGGCGATATGCAACGGAGTAAAGCTGCAGTTTTTTGAGATGGTCTGCACAGGGCATCTCTTTGAGGCCAGTAATCCTCTTTGTGAGGTATTTCTGTGGCCTTTCCAGTTGTTGTAGATGTCTTGTGAGGTACATACCAAAAGGGGCATTGTACTCTATAATGGGTCTAATGAGTGACGAGTAGAGGAAAACAATGACCTCTTTTTTCCTGTATGAGAAACCTTTTGTGATGAAGTGTGCCACATAGAAGGATTTCCTGACTACTGTGGCGATGTGATTATCAAAGGAGAGACTACTGTCCACCTGTGTCCCAAGGTCTCATCACACTTTCGGTGTTAAGTAGACTACCACCTATGTGGTAGTTCATGGGTACTGAGTTTTTACCAAAAGGAATGACAATGCACTTTTTGGCATTGAGCTTGAGGCCATGGCTTTGACACCAGGCATCTGTCTCAGCCAGGCCCTTTTGTAGGATGTCCACATCTTTTGGAGTTTTGATTATGGCTCCTAGTTTGCAGTCATCTGCAAACTTCGTTAGCCAAAGACCTTCTGTGTTGGCCTGTACTTCAGAGAAGTAGATACCAAACAGGAGAGGACCCAGGACTGAACCCTGTGGTACTCCACTTGTCACTGGTCTGAAGCTGGATTTGGAGTCTGCTACTTTCACAGTGTGGGTTCTGTCAGTGAGCCAGTTGGCAACCCATCTTGTGACAATAGGGATTTATACCTAGTTTAGTGAGTTTATCTGTAATTCCAGAGTGGGGGATGGTGTCAAAAGCCTTGGATGACATTTGTGCAGCTGCCATTTTGGCTAAGCCCCACACTTTTATCAAGCATTACAAATTGGATCTGATCTCCAGGGGAAGAGCGGCCTTTGGCTCAATGGTTCTCAGGAATGTTCTTCCATAAGGGGCGCTTGGGTTCTCCAAGTAGCTGGGGACTCGGTCCCATCAGTGATGAATCAGAAGAAGATTAACAACTTCAGATAAAGAAGTTATGTCTTACCATAACGTTCCATCTGAGTTGTTGATCATCTTCCAGTCATCACACCCTCCCACTGACCCCCTCCTTAGGTTCCTGGTGGATCTTCTGGGTCTTCGTGGTGTATTAGGGTTTCTGCACAGAGATGGCCTCTTGCTTATTCTTTCTCTATATGTTGCATGCAAACTCGATCTGAGGTAACTCTGCAAAGGGCATTGTGGGTAGCAGCTTAGCTTGAGAGTTTTTGGTGCATGCAAGCTTGGTATAAGGCCGACTCTGTTTCGAGGGCTCGAAATTGAACCCATCAGTGATGACTGGAAGATGATCAACAACTCAGATTGAACGTTATGGTAAGACATAACTTTTTTCTTGCCAAAAGTGGTTTCTGAGAACAATGTAAATCAATGTATTAAGTTTTCAGTATTTTCCCAAACTATTCTAACAAAGGAGAGTATTGTTTACATTCTTTGGGGGTACATAGACAATTACATTTCTACCTACACAGGGCAAAAATTCTTCAGAAAATTGGACCAGCTTTTCATCTCCTTCTCACATTCCAGATTGGGAAAAGTTGTATCCAAAGTCTCTCTAGTGAAGTGGCGTCTCTTCTCCAAGTTAGGTGTTACACTTACAAACCTCTCCCTAAGGCTCATTCTACAAGAGCTGTAGCTACTTCAACTGTTTGTTTGACATTTGTTAACTGGGATAGTCTGGCTGGTTCACAAGACCCGTTTTCAGCAGAGGCCCAGGGAGAAAAGGTCCACAATTTTAGAAAATGACAAGACTTACAAACTACAATATATAATTATACAGTGAATACATTGCTAACGTAATTATGATGACACTCCACACAAAGACTTATAAGCAAAATTAGTAAACATAAGTATACTGTGAATACATGTTTATCTTGATAACACTTTATGATAGTGTCACTGCCTCAGTGGTAGGATATTTGCATAATACCATTCTTCATGCTTGAATTGGAAGAATACTTGTGCTGTTTAGATTAGTTTATAATGAGGTAGAAAGATAGTAGTAGTATGGTACATTTTTTCCAGTCTTGACCGTGCTTAATGGTAGTGGACATATTAACGTATAGTATGGTAATTGTGAATTAGCCTGGGTTTATGCATGTGCATAGCCATGATTTATTTAGGTGTTCTTTTAGGAAAGCTTTAAAGAGAGGTAGGCTAGGAGTTAGCCTAATCTTGAGAAGGAGGGTATTCCAAGATTTAGCAATAGTGTGAGTATAGAGATTTTTCTGGGTTTCTAGGTGGTTTGTAGATTTCAAGGAGGTTTCTCTACAGATCTGAGGGGTCCATTTAGTTTGTATTATATTAGGTCATCTAAAGCTAGACAAGCAGAGTGGGCCTGTAAAATAGTTTGTGTGTTGTAATTAGGTGTTTATATGAAAGGTGTGTTAATTCTAACCAGTTTAATTCTTTGATGTACAGTGATGCATACAGTAGTTGGAGTTGGTTGCGAACTTTGCAACTTTGTTGTAGCATCACTCTAATTTAGTTTTGGTGGAGTTCTGCAGATCACTTAGTGTACAGGAACTGTAAAGAAGTGATGGGAGCAGCAAAATTTTAGCCGGGGTAGTGCTGGTCATATCGGTAAGGAATTGTCTGTTTCTGTAGAATAATCCTAGTTTTTTGTTTATATTTTGTTCAATATGAGGGTCAAAGTTGAGTTTATTATCAATTATAACACCAAGTAGTTTAGCTTCTTGAACAGTGTCTGTGATGGTATAACCAGCTGCTTAAATATTTAGCTGGCCTTGGTTGAGGGTGGTATTTTTGTGGTGGAATATCATAAGTTTTTTTGGGGGGGGGGGGGTAGAAAGAGTTGGGACTCTAAGGCATAATTAATTTGCTGAGAAAAATTGTTGGGTTTTGATTAGCGGTTCAGGGAGGGTACGGGAGGTGCAATTTAAGGCTCAATCATCTGCATACTGTATTAATTTTCAAGCTTAGAGCATCAATGGACGACATGTGCAGCAGCAACGTGGGCTAAACGCCATACTTTTATTACTCATTACAAATTGGATTTGGTCTGCAGGGGGTAGCGCATCATTTGTCTCAATGGTGCTTCCTTGCTTAGTCCACCCGGAAAGTAAGGTAACTGGGGACTGTATCCCATCCATTGAAGATGACATGAAAATTGACAACTTCAGATAAGTTATGTACTCACAATAACGTTCCATCTGAGTTGTCTGTTTTCATGTATCCTGAACTCCTCAGCCTCCCAACCCCCTACCTAATTCTTTTGGAAGAACGTGTGGTCTCTACCCTCTTTCATAATCTGGCTTACTGTTACAGTGGTGACAGACCCAGAGTCAGTTGGAAACATGGGAATTTTCTTTCCTCCTCCTACTTATTCTGTCAGTAACTTGATCTGAGGTATGCAACCAGGTGCATTATGGGTAAAGGGGGAGCTCAAGAGTTTTTGGTGCCTATGAGCTTTAGCAAGCAACCGAGGAGGTTCCGAGGGATCGGAACTGTGAACCCATCCATTGAGGATACATGAAAATGGACAATTCAGATGGAACGTTATGGTGAGTACATAAATTATTTTTTTTCTGTTGGGTCTAGGTTTATCTAGAATTTGCAAGTACCATCCAAGATTTCTTGCTGACTTCTTAGTCCTTAGCATTGCTCAGTATGTTTGGGTGGTGTAGAGAACCTAGTCCATTGAAGTTATTTTATTAATTTGAATAATTATAGAGAAAATGTTTAGTTAATGTTGTAACCTCTACCTTTTCACTTGATATGAGATAAAATGCTCTTTTTAGTTTTAGTAAGTTTTGATAAATAATCAAAAAGTGTTTTGGTTCCACTGGCATAAGTAGCAGTGAATTTAACTGCTGCCCAAGGAAGCTAGGTTTTGTTAATTTTGTAAAATGTTAATTTTTGTATTCCCTTAACACGAGTTTGTATTTGTTCTTTCTCTAATACCAGTGTTATTGTTTTAGTTCTGTTTCTAGACAGTGTCTGAAATTTTGTATGAAGCCTAATGTAAGGATTCTCAGAGAGTATCCTAAAATGTTTTAAGTGGAAGTCAGAATGATCCAAATGTAGTGGTATTGTATTGACACATCAGTATTTGACTAAGAAATTGTGTAACAATTAGTAAGTCGATCTGGTAGCAGTGTTTGTGTACAAATAAGATTAACATTCTTTATGTGGGTATAGATATCTATATAGATCTGTTGCACTATTTGTTCCCTAATGTACATACTGCAATAATAGCTGTGTAGCCAAAGAGCTAACTCGTTCTCTGATGCATTGTAATTGCCTTCAAGTCCCCAGCAGTTATTGGTAAACTTTTGTACAAGTTGGATTAAATCAGATTCAAATTCAGGTCAAGTATAAGGTGTATAGATGTTCAACAGTAAAACTGCTGTACAAGTATGTTAGCTGATGATGGCATTTCTGCCAGTTTGGCTATGTAGCATAAATTATTTCCAATATTTTGATTTTCTTTTCTCTCTCGATTTTTATCAGTAAGATGACCCCTGCGTTTTTTGTAATTTCTAAGGTCAGTAATAGATTGATATTAGTCTACCGGAAATAATGTGTGGGTTTAGACTGGTTTGTGAAGCTTTTAAGTAAAAAGGGTGAAAATTCTGATCTGAAGTAGTTTATCTGCAACCTGTGGGTATTTGGATCCATATCTGATCCGAGCCAGCAACTTTACAAGCATCTGCTCCAAGCTCCTCCCCTTTACCCATAACACACCACCATCTCCTAAATTCCCCCAGGTCTCGCTTGCCGCTTCGTGATCTCCGTAGCTCTGAGCCTTAGGGCTATTCTAAGTGCTTTTGGGGTTGTTTTTGTGTTGAGACAGAGGGAGAAAGAGAAGAAAGGGGATAGCCCCGTAAACAGTCTCCAGATCAGGAGTCCTTCCGTAGCCCGCCTTCTATGGTCTCTAGACCTGTCTTTCCTTGGCTTCACTCCCCCATATTCTCCCCGGAGCCTACGGAGCCGAGGCCTTCCTCCAGATCCTGCCAGCGACAGTACTTTTAATGAGGTGAATACATTTTTTTTGTTTTTAACACTATTGTTAATAAGGTCGAAACGTATCTTGATTTTTTGATGGAGATAAACATTTGCAAAAAGTTGTGTCAAATAACATAACTAAAAACACTTTTGGTTTTAATAGTAAGTTGAAGGGTATTACTGTTTTAGACAATGACTTATTAGTAACTTTAGATATAAAGTCATTATATACAGTGATACCAAATGTTGAAGGATATGGAAACAGTTAAGATTAGAATTATTGAGATCTAAATTATTTTCAAATACCGTGAGCTTATTAATGGAATTGCTAGATGTAATTGTAAGTTACATTTTTTTTGTTTTTAATAATATTTTTTTTTATCACCAAACCAATATTATTGCAATGGGGCAGGAATGGCCCCCAGTTATGCAAATTTATGCATGGATGGGAGACTGTAAATGTGCTACAGAGTGATTATATGAAGAACATGATCAGTGTATCGGTTTATTGAACAATAGGAGTCGTATGGTACATTTTTTTCCAGTCCTGACGGTGCTTAATGGTAGTGGACATGTTAATGTATAGTATGGTAGATTGTGTATTAGCCTGGATTTTATGCATGTGCATAGCCATGATTTATTTAGGTGTTCTTTTAGGAAGGCTTTAAAGAGAGATGTTCTTTGTGTTTCACTGTTGCAGTCATCACATTTGGGTTCTCTGCCTGCAGGTAGCCCTCAGCCGGCCTGAATACCAGAGTCTTCGGATTTTTGCATCGCTTCTTCCATGACGTCAGGTTGTCAGGGGTATAAAACATGCAGCCGATGCCATTACATTAGTCTTTCTTGCCGCACGGTGCCCAAAGCAGAAGCAGTTCGCAAGTGCTGGTCGGCCGACTCCTGAAATTTTTGTTTTCGAGTTTCAGACCAAATGTCTTCAAAAAAGCTAAGTACCCCGTTGGGGATCCTTTTTCTTGCTCTAACCGATGCCATTAAAAATTAACAATTGTCTTACCTGTAGAAAGCAAATACCTCATAGAGATTTTCATTGTTATTGCATCCCCTGCTTAGGCCCAGACCATGACGTCCCTTGTTGTCAGTTTTGTGCCTTATTCAATGCCCGAACTATCCATTGTTGGGCTATTTTTGCAGCTAATTATTTTCGTACTTGTTCTGTGTACTCCGGAATGGCTTCATCAAGCCATTCGACTACTGATCTTCCAAAAAAAGTAAGGATAAAGACGGAGACAGACTGCATAGGTCCAAAACTGCCGGCGCTTCCGTTAAGCTAGTTGCCAGTCTGCCCGGTACTCAGTGAGGCGCTTTCACAGCCCCTGATGCCCGCTACTTCTGATTCGCAGGCCTCTACTGAGACCCATTCGGGTATGCCACGAAATGCTTTTTCGACTGTGGAAGCTGCGGATGTCTCTACTTTGAATGGGTCTGGAGCCGCTGTGCAGGCACCAGCTGCTGAGGGTGTATTCAGGCCTACAGACATTCATATTAAACTGATGCCATCGTTTTCATGCAGACCTAAAACTCGCACCACTCCTAGAAAACCGACGACCAAACTGCAGGCTCAGGCCCATATGCCTAAAAAACAAATGCTTAGAATGTCTGAAGACCTCATTATCTTGATTAAGGGAAGCCAGCCTCCCCCCCCCCCCTCTAGGAGACCTAGAACTGAGTTTCTTTCTGATTCTTCTGATCAGGAATCTGATTTTTCTGCTCCTTCTGATTACCAGGATTTGCCCTTATCTACTTATGAGGATTCTGATGCAGAGGATTCCATTCCCTCTGCTTCCCCTCCATAAGATTTTTCTTTCGGTGGAACCTTGCACACTCTTAGGGAGCATTTCCGCTGGGAAAGCCAGGATTACTCTGACTCCAAAAAGAGGGTTAGGGAATTCTACCTCAACACAGGCATTTAGCTATCCCTCCTGTTCTGGACATTGTAGATGATGCTTTCTTGGAATCTAGCCTGTCCCCAAACACTTTACCTCCAGCTCCCAGAAAACCTGACTGGTATTACCCTACTCTCACAAGTTCCTCTTCACAAATCCTTCTTTGAATCCAGAGACCATTTTCCAAGGACCAAAAGGCGTTAAGGCTACTGCTGTCAAAAATCCTGCCCCTTCTGATAGAGATTCTAGAGCCTTAGACAGATGGCGTAAGAAGGTATACACTTCTGCTGCTTTGGCCATTAGGGCTTTAAATTGCCAGTTTCATATGTTCAAGTATCAGCAGCATGGTATGGGGCTACTTAAACAGAAAATTATGTTGATTCCTGACTGTACTGAACACAAAGAATTACAGGATTTAATGCATTCTGCAGAACAAGTTGGTAAACATACTTTGCAATGTGGTTTTGACGCTTTAGAAGCATGTTGCAGGGCTGCAGTCACTGGGTCTGTACTTAGAGGGCATGCTTGGCTTAAGGAATGTAAAAGCTAAATTACTGGATGCTCCCTTAAACCAAGACCACCTTTTTGGCAACAAAGCAGAAGTCCTCAAAAGGATGGAGGAAAAAGCTAAATCTATGCAAACTGTTAAAGATTTCCTACAAGTATAGCCTCCCAGATTCAGTAGGCATTGGGCTTCAAAGAACTGGTCCTTTCCAGTCCCTTCTAGGCCTTTTCAGTCCAAACCCAGGGACAGCAGACCACCTAGGCTATAGTCTCAGGCTTCGCACAAACCTAAGCAGTGGGGGGCTCCCACTTCCAAAGCAGAGAGTAGTAAGCCACCCCCTACAGAAAAATGGCACAATGACTTAACCTTAACCCTTCCAAGCCCTGCTCTACTACCTGCTCCCTTAGGAGGAAAGCTCGCCCTGCATGCAAAAAACTGGGAACTCGTTACCCAGGACAGTTGGGCTTTGAACATAGTTTCCCAAGGATACAGATTGCACTTCCACACCCTACCAACACCAAATGGTTAGCCAGACCTACCCCCAAATCAATGGGCGGAGGCCCAACAGCAGGTTCTCTCTCTCCTCAATATCAGGGCTATTCAGCCTGTCCCAGCAGAACAAAGGGGACAAGGCTTTTATTCAAGACTTTTCCTGGTACCCAGAAAAGTCAACTCCTGGCGTCCTATCGTGGACCTCTCTATTCTCAACATCTTTCTGGTAGTTCCAAAATTCTAACTCTGCAACAGCTTCTTCCCATGCTAGCCAAGGATGCCTGGCTGGCAACCCTAGACTTAAAGGAAACTTACCTGCATATGCATATCCCAATAAGGGAATCTTAAAGGAAATACCTATGCTTCAGGGCAGGTTCCATGCATCAGTTCTCTGCACTTCCCTTTGGCTTATCTACTGCACCCAGGGTATTCACAAAGTGCCTAGCTCCAGCCATTGCATTTTGCAGGCAGAGAAATATTCAAATTTACCCATATTTGGACGATTGTCTGATTCAGGCAGAAAGCTAGGACTTGCTATTGCAACACCTGGCATTCGTAAAGAAACTTCTAACCTCAGTGGGGTACACCATCAACGAAAAGAAATGCCACCTAGTACCCTGCCAATAGATTGTATTGCTGGGAGCAAGCTTGAGCACAACTTTCCCAATGGCATTCCCCACTCCAGAAAAACAAGTTTATTTGACAACCTACTGCAAACTATTGGCCGCAAAACCCCAGCTATCTACAAGGAAAGTACTGCAAGAACTGGGGTTTATGGCCTGTTGCATTTTACTAATTCCGTAAGCAAGACTGCATATGAGGAAACTCCAATGGTATCTAAAAAGCCTATGGTGTCAACATTCTCAGGACCTAGAAATAATGATTTCTATCATTCCTTGTATCAAAACAGAGTCCCTTTGGTGGGCAGAAGCCGGCTATCACAACAAGGGACTCCCTTTCACTCTACCCCCTGCCGCCCAAACCCTAACAGATGCATCAGACTATGCATGGGGAGGCTTACATGGCAGGGCAGTGCATTCAGGGCAAATGGAACCCGAGACAGATGCACCTGCATATCAATCAAAAAGAAATGTTAGCTGTACAGAATGCTCTGACAGCCTTCAAAGACTGTATTCTTCCAGGACAACTATTGGTAAATACAGACAACACCACAGTTATGTGGTACATAAACAAGCAGGGGGGAACTCGCTCGTACCCTTTCTGCAGACTAGCCATGGCTCTGTGGAACACAGCCTTGAGCTACCAAGTACACCTGCAAGCTCCGTTCCTGCCAGGCATACTAAATTCACTGGCAGACGACTTAAGCAGAAATCTCATGGACCCACACGAATGGAAACTAGAAGCCAAAATATTCAACCTCTTGAGGAACAAATGGGGGACTCCAGAGATAGACCTGTTTGCCTCCCTTCAGAACTACCAATTGAACAAATTCTGCACAAGAACTCCCCACAGCCAAGCTTGGAAAGTGGATGCCCTGTCCTTTACCTGGGAAAGCCTCTCAGTTGATACCTTTCCCCCTCTGCCTCTCCTCTCGAAGGTTCTACTAAAGATTAAACAGGACAAGCCAAGGACAATACTGATTGCACCAAACTGGCCATGCCAGCACTGGTACCCCCTCTTGCACAGCATGGCATCTGCCTCGTACCCCTTCCCTGCTGTCCCAGCAGGCGGGCCAGATTCTGCACCCTCAGCTTCAAACCCTGAACCTTGCAACCTGGCTAATTCCTTGAGCTCTCCCTTAGCATCCCTCAGTAAGCAGGTATTGGACGTCATTCTGGAGGCAAGGAGGCCTAGTACTAGAAAATCCTATGCTGAAAAGTGGAAGAAATACTGTTCCTGGAGTCTGGCTCAGGGGGATGGGCATAACTGTGCCCAGCTTACCTCAGATTCTACAGTACTTAATAGATGCTCCACAGGGTCCTATCCTTCTCGTCGGTTAAAATTCATGCCTCTGCCATTTCAGCACATTATAATACAGAGCCACCCATTTTCTCTGACCCCTTGCTAAAGCAATTCCTTAGAGGGGCCAAAAATTTAAGGACCCCCCCCCCCCAGGAGAGCTCCCACTCCAGCCTGGGACCTTAACTTTGTATTGGAAAAGCTCACTCCCCCCACTTTGAACCAAGCGGCTACAGCAGAGTTGAAAATTCCTCTCTCGGAAAACAACCTTCCTTCTAGCCATCACTTCAGCAAGAAGTGTGTCTGAATTACAGGCTCTCATGGCAGTGGAACCCTTCATTATCTTCCATACGTATAGGGTTTCCCTCAGGACTAACCCTTCCTTTATGCCCAAGGTGGTGTCTTCTGTGGCCCTAAATCAGTCCATTCAATTGCCTACCTTTTACCTAATCCAGAAAACAAAGGGGAATGAATACTGCACACTCTGGATGTGCACAGACAACTTGGATTCTGTTTGGACAGGACTAAGCCTACCAGAAAATCTGAGCAGCTGCTAGTTAGCTTTGCTGCAGGGGCAGAGGGGAAGGCCATTTCAAAGCAAACCATTTCCAAATGGATAGCCCATTGCATTCATTTCTGCTACAAGCACCATGGAAAACCTACCCCACAGGGGATAAGATCACATTCCACCAGGGCTGCATCTGCCTCTGTGGCATTTCTCAGAGGGGTCCCTACCAGGGACATCCTAGAAGCTGCTACCTGGAGCTCTGTACATACCTTCACCAAGCATTACCACTTGCCTATCTTTTCGAAATCCAGAGCTGGATTTGCCACTGCAGTCTTGCAGGGATTAATAGTTGGCCCTAATGCTCTTTAACTTTCTCCTCCCTTCCTTAGCTTTGGGAATCAACCCAAATGCGATGATTGCAACAGTGAAACACGAAGAACATAGTACAGTTGTGTACACTTACCATAAATGTAGATGTTCGAGTGTATTCACTGTTGTAGTCCTGGTTACCCTCCCTCCAGCCCCCTGACTTCTCTTGGCTCTACCTCTCCTTATGGTTGGTATGTCTATTTTTTTTTGTGTATTTGCTTTTTGATAGGGGTTTTACCGTACCATTTAATTGCTTCCTGTTATGGGGGCACCTGACATCTGGGGCAAGAAAAACTGATGTAATGGCATCGGCTGCATGTTTTATACCACTGACATCATGGAAGAAGCGACAGCATCCAATGCAGAAATACGAAGACTCTGGTATTCAGGCCAGCTGAGGGCTACCTGCAGGCAGATAACCCAAATGTGTGATGACTGCAACAGTGAATATACTCAAACATCTACATTTATGGTAAGTGTACACAACTGTACTGTAGGCTACAAGTTAGCCCAATCTTGGAAAGGAGGGTGTTCCAGGATTTAGCAATAGAGTGTGAGTATAGAGATTTTTCTGGGTTTCTAGGAGGTTTGTAGATTTCAAGGAGGTTTATCTACAGATCTGAGAGGTCTGTTTGGTTTGTATTATATTAGGTCTTTTAGAGCTAGACAGGTAGTGGGCTTATAAAATAGGTTGTGTGTTGTAATTAGGTGTTTATATGAAAAGTGTTGTGTTAATTCTAACCAGTTTAATTCTTTGATGTACAGTGATGCATGCAGTAGTTGGTTACAAACTTTGCAACTTTGTTGTAGCATCGCTCTAATTTTAATTTTGGTGGAGCTCTGCAGATTGGTTAGTGTACAGCAACCGTAGAGAAGTGATGGGAGCAGGAAAGTTTTAGCCAGGGTAGTGTTGGTTGTATCGGTAAAGAATTGTCTGTTTCTGTAGAGTAATCCTATTTTTTTTTTTGATATTTTGTTGAATATGTCGGTCAAAGTTGAGTTTATCATCAATTATAACACCAAGTAGTTTAGTTTGTCTAAGATGGTATTACCAGCTGCTTAAATATTTAGTTGGCCTGGGTTGAGGGTGGTATTTTTAGGGTGGAATAGCATAAGTTTGTTTTTTTTTTTTGGGGGGGGGGGGGTGTAGAAAGAGTTGGGACTCTAAGCCATGATTCAGTTGCTGAGAAAAATTGTTGGGTTTTGATTAGAGGTTCAGGGAGGACACGGGAGGTGCAGTTTAAGGTTCAGTCATCTGCATACTGTATTAATTTTCAACCTAGAGCATCTATGGACAACATATGTGCAGCAGCAACATGGTCTAAACTCCATATATGTATTACTCATTACAAATTGGATTTGGTCTGCATGGGTAGAGCATCATTTGTCTCAATGGTGATGTGCAACATCCTTCCTTAGTCCACCCAGAAAGTAAGGTAACTGGGGACTCTGTCCCATCCATTGAGGATAACATTGAAAATTGACGACTTCAGGTAAAGAAGTTAAGTACTCACAGTAATGTTCCATCTGAGTTGTCCATTTTCATGTTTCCTGAACTCCTCAGCCTCCAGCTCTCTACCTGATTCTTTTGGAAGAACGTGTGGTCTCTACCCTCTTTCGTGGTCTGGCTTACTGTTACAGTGGTGACAGACCCAGAGTCAGTTGGAAACATGGGAATTTTCTTTCCTCCTCCCCTGCTTATTCTGTCAGCAAACTTGATCTGAGGTATTCAGTCAGGTGCATTATGGGTAAAGGGGGGACGCTCAAGAGTTTTCTTTTTTCTGTTAGGTCTAGGTTTTTTAAATAGAATTTACAAATACCATCCAAGATTTCTTGCTGACTTATTAGTCCTTAGTATTGCTCAGTATTTTGGGTGGTGTAGAGAACTTAGTCCATGAAATTATTCTATTATTTTGAATAATTTTAGAGAAAATGTTTAGTTAGTTATTGTTGTAACCTCTACATTTTCACTTGATATGAGATAAAATACTCCTATTAGTTTTACTAAGTTTTGATAAATAATAAAAAAGTGTTTTGGTTCCACTGGCATAAGTAGCGGTGAATTTAACTGCTGCCCAAGGAAGCTAGGTTTTGTTAATTTTGTAAAATGTTAATTTCTGTATTCCCTTAACACAAGTTTGCATTTGTTCTTTCTCTAATACCATGTTATTTTTTTAGTTCTGTTTCTAGACCGTTTCTGTAATTTAATATGAAGCTTAATGTAAGGATTCTCTGAGAGTATCCTAAAATGTTTTAAATGCAAGTCGGAATGATCCAAAGGTAGTGGTATTGCATTGTGACACATCAGTATTTGACTAAGAAATAGTGTAAAGATTAGTAAGTCGTTCTGGTAGCAGTGTTTGTGTACAAATAAGATTAACATTCTTTATGTGGGTATAGATATCTAAATAGACCTGTTGCACTCTTTGTTCCCTAAGATACATACTGCAGATGTTCATCGTGCATACAGCTGCAGTCATAACAGATGGGTTCTCCTGCCGTCAGGCGGGTCCTCGGTCGGCTGAATTCCAAAGTCTAGGTCCGGCGTCGGTTGTTGTCGCTTCTTCCCTGATGTCAGTGCGACAGGGGTATAAAGGAACCAGCCGACGCCATTTTCTCCAGTCTTTCTTGCCGCGTGGTGCCCGAAGCAGAAGCAGTTCGCAAGTGCCGGTCGGCCAGCTCCTGAAATTACGAAAATTTTGAAACCGAAGTCTTCTTGAAAGCTAAGTACCCCGTTGGGGAAACTTTTCTTGCTTCAGACCGATGTCAGACAAAGTTAATAATTGTATTTCATGTGGGAAGCAAATACCGCATAAGGATTTCCATTCCCTCTGTATACATTGTTTAGGCCCAGACCACGACGTCTCGGTCTGTCGCTTTTGTGCTACATTCAACAAACGCACCATTAAGCGTCGGGCGGAGTTCGCCCAGCATTATTTTGGAAAAACATTTAACTATATTATGTCGTCGGATACTCCGACTCCAGTTTTGTCTAAAAAACGCAAAGATAAGGACCGACACACGAGGTCCGCGGCCTCTTCCGACACCACGCCAAAGCCGACTACACGTGGTCCGGTTCTCAGCGAAGCGCCTATGCAGCCCCTGACTACCGACGACACTTCATTGGCAGTGTCTCCTGTGCCCGAGGTCGCAGGCTCCTCGGCCCACACCCCTACAGATACCGAAGCCACTCTTGGCGTTGAACCTCAAAATGTGGACAGGTCTACCTCCACTCAAGGTGTCTTCAGACCTTCCTCTTCTTTTTCCATCAAGGCTTTCACTAAGTCTAAAGCAGCCATACATTCTAAGAAACAAGCTACACAGGGCCCATCTACAGGCCCCATGCCTAAGAAACAGATGCTTAAAATGGCTGAGGATTTAATTACTCTTATCAGGGGTTCTCAACCCCCACCGGACAAAAGGCCCAGAGTGGAGGAAGAATCCCACTCCTCTGATCAGGGCTCCATTATTTCAGAGCACTCTGATGATCAGGAACATTCTTACTCCCCTTTTGAAGACTCTGATGCAGAGGAGTCCATTCCTTCTGTATCCCCCCCAGAGGATTACTCATTTGGGGAAACTTTGCATACCTTAAGGGAACACTTCCACTGGGAAGGCCAAGATTATTCAGATTCCAAGAAAAGGCTTAGGGAATTTCTCTTGCTACCTCAGCACAGGCCTCTGGCTATACCTCCTGTCTTGGACATCCTAGATGATGTTTACTCTGAGGCCTGCCTTAACCCGAATTCTCTGCCTCCAGCCCCAGTCAAGCCTGACAGGTACTACAGGGTTCCTGACTCTCACCAATTTCTATACAAAAGCCATGCTGCTGACCCAGAAACCATCTCACAGGGCCCCAAGGGAATTAAGGCCTCCACTGCTAAAAATCCATTACCTTCCAAGAGAGATTCCAGATCCTTAGAAAGGTGGGGAAAAAAGGTATATACCTTGGCTACCTTAACCATGAGGGCTGTAAACTGTCAGTTCCATATGCTAAAATACCAACAGTTTTTGTTATCACAATTGAAAAGTAAAATGTCACAACCTGAACAACCAGACTTGAAGGAGTTGCAGGATTTGATGCATAGTGCGGAACAAGTGGGTAAGCATACCTTACAATGTGGTTTTGATGCTCTAGAGGCCTCATGTAGAGCTGCTGTTACAGGATCAGTCATACCTAGACATGCCTGGCTCAAGGAATAAACCTTGCCTGATCATGTCAAAGCTAAATTACTAGATGCCCCTCTACAAAAGGATGTATTATTTGGTGCTAATGCTGTGGAGGTATTAAGGAAAATGGAGGAAAAGGCTAAATCAATGCAAACTGTGAAAGATTTTCTACAGGTACAACCCCCACGTTTCAGTAGAAATTGGTCCTTTCCAGCCACGGACAGACCCCAAAGAGGTAGATACAGACACCCGAGGGGCAAGGGACAATCCCAATGATTGTTTAGAGGCAGACAATGGCAAGCTCCTACACAAAGAGGAGGATAACTCGCAATCATTCAGAAAGCAAGCCCAATGACTTTCCCCTTTGCATGCCAAGCGAGGCTCAAATGGCAGCCCCCTTAGGAGGAAAACTGGCATTATTTTCAAAAAATTGGCATATTGTCACAAAAGACAAATGGATCCTGGACATTATAAACAGAGGCTACAGATTCCATTTTCACACCCTTCCAAAAATGGGAGGCATGCCATACCTGCCACACAATCAAAGGGCAGAGGCATAAAGGCAAATTACAGATCTCATAAACATGAAAGCTATTCAAGAGGTACCTATGCACGAACAAGGTCAAGGTTTTTATTCCAGACTATTCCTGGTACCAAGGAAGGAAAAATATTGGAGACCTATTTTTGACCTATCCATCCTGAACACATCTCTACTCGTACCAAAATTCAAGATGCTCACTCTATAGCAGCTTCTTCCCATGCTGGGCAAGGAGTCTGACTGGTAACATTGGACCTCAAGGAGGCATACCTGCATGTCCCAATCAGGCTCATAACGGTAGGAGACTACTTTGTGAACCTGAACCTAATAACAGTCTACTTTTCTGTAATACTGAAAAGGACATAAGGTTGTTAACCAGTAATAGTTCTTTAGTCTTTATCTATGTAACATTAGATAGTGTCCTGATAGGGAATCAGCAGCATTGGCAATAAGCATTAAGGCCTCTCTCCTACTTTTGCAAAGTAGCACTCAAATAGCTACAGGCAAGAGATACAGTTTGTGTAAAATAATTGGCTTGTTTTTTAGCACTCCTATCCTTTTGTGCTCCATGCCTACTCTGTCTTGAACAGAACTCACAGATTGGCTCTGCAGTCCTGAGGTCTGGCTAAGCCCCGCTCCACTTCCCTACCCCCATTCCCACCCACCCCCAATACAGCCAAATATATTGCTAACACCATACCACCTGACCATCTCCAAAATCAATCAGCTACATATTCCTACCTACCCAAATCACACCCCCTACCCTCCTACCAAATAGACACTCACTATAACAAACACTCACCTCTTCCCCGCCCTATAGTTATCACTCATAACTGCTATTAGTCAGACACGGCTTCACTACTACAATGCAAACATCACCATCACTTCTCTTGCTTAACACCAGCCAGCTTAACTCACCGTACATCAACACAAACCAATTTACCTCTTCACAATACCTCCTACCACACAGCACATAGTATAGCATACCCCACAACTCACATACATTTCCCTATCTGCCCCTCACTATTTAGAGATACTTGTATACTACACTCATACAGGATTTGCCTATCAAATACATACACTAAACCATTACAGAATAAATCCTATATAGAAGTAGCTCGCACCATTAAACACATTATACTGTCCAGCATAAGGCTACTCATTTCAGGTGTTATACATCCAAACTCCGGACCATATACTACCCTACCCTCCAACAGGCATAAAACTGACCTAATTCACATAAATATCCATAGCATCTCTAACAAACTCGCAAATCTGCACTCATTTATATCCCAACACTCCCCAGACATACTTGCCATAACTGAAACCTGGCTGAAACCCAGTATCCTAAATGATGAAATCCTACCTCCAGGGTACAATATCTTAAGACTAGACAGAACAGGAAGGAAAGGAGGTGGAGTTGCAGTTTTGTTTAAAAATACACTCAACCTTCAACCCCTACAACTCTCATTGCCAAAATTCCAAAATGCAGAAACCTTAGGCTCCATGCTAACTGTAAGCAACACAAAGAGAATTAGCATTCTCTGTAGTTATATTCCTCCAGGAAACAACTCCCCAATAATTGGAGAAACCCTCTAGTGGATCTCGAACAACCTTCCACAAGAGACCATTATACTAGGTGATATAAATGTCAACTGGTCAACCTATAACTCCAATAACCCCACCAGTCACATTAACCTCTTCAGATTTACCCAACTTATCCAGGAACCCACTAGAACAGATAAAAAAATCCCATAAACAGTCTATTCTTGACTGGATACTAGTAAACTATCCCAAACCTAACAACACATCTGGCTGTTTTCCAGATGTCCTCAGCAACCACCACCCCCCCATCTTTCTCCTAAGGAAATGTGCCACTATTCCAACACCCGTAAAATATAGACAAGTTAGAGATGAGAGCAACTTAAAACCCCAGGAACTAAACACTATACTGAAAGTATGCAACTGGAAACCACTTCTGTCCCTAGGATTAGACCAAGCAGTCGACTACTTTAACAGCACATTTATCAATGTCCTTAATACTATTGCACCCATCAGGAAAATTAGGGCAAAAACAAATTATGCTCCATGGCTTACCAGGGATACTAGAGCCTTATTAAAATCTAGAGAAAAAGCCTGGAAACAGTGGAAAAAAGACGATTCCCCACAAAATAGGCATAGATATCAATTTCTCAGGAACCAAGCCAAAAAGCAGACAAATTTGGACAAACAGAACTATTTCCTAAGACTACAAAATAAACACTCAAAACACCCACAAAAATTTTGGCAAGCCATCAACTCCCTCTTAAAACCTGGTAGAACAACCACCCCCTGTAATAACAGTGAGATAGCTTCCCAGTTTAATCATCACTTTATAGACTCCATCCATTCACCATCTAAACAACTATCCTCAAATAACTCCTCACTCACTCTATCACAAAACCCCAAAAATATACCCTCCTTTACTCTTTCACCCATACCCACTTCCACCATTAAAAAAACTCCTAAAACTTAAACCTGCTACCCTTGCAGCTGATAATATACCTGAAAACTTTCTAAAAATAGCCACCAAATCCTTATCCTACCCCATTTTTATTCTTATTAACTGGTCTATTCAGGAAGCCTGTGATCCTCAGCTCTAGAAAGTTTCTCATGTCATTCCCCTCCACAAAGGTGGAAACACCTATGACTTCTCCAACTACCGCCCCTTCGCCTCCCCTTTCTAAACTTCTTGAGAAATGTATTCACACACAAGTCATGCAATTCCTTACTACTAATGACCTTCTCTCCCCCACACAACATGGTTTTTGCCCTCACTATGGTACAACCACTGTTCTCCTCTCATTTACACATCAAGTCAACCAGTACAGAAATGAAAATAACTTTTTCTTCCATATTTCTAGACCTATCAAAAGCATTCAGTATGGTCTCACATCATATCCTTTGCTCCTGCTACTATAGATTGGTTCGGAAACTACCTAGCCAACAGACAACAGTTAGTTCTATGGTAAGGAGTTCTAGCTCCCCAACTTCCAGTAACCATAGGTGTTCCACAGGGCTCAATCCTGGGTTCAATTATTTTCTCTCTCTTTACAAACAACCTTGCTACTGCTACCCAGCAAGCCTCACTCATACAGTATGCAGATGACTCACTTATCTGCGCATCCCCATGCCTTACCACTTTACAAAAGCTTACCCAAGAATCCTTTAGCTCCACAGAAAAATGGATGACAAACATCCAGCTTATTCTCAACCCAAACAAGACCAAGTTACTTCTGTTCTCTCCTAATAAATACAAACCCATCCCCCTCGCTTTCACCATCAACTCTGATAATGGCATTGTCATATCTCCAACCAAGCCATACTCTACTCCTTGGGGTAGAAATGGATAACATTTACTTTGATGTCCACATAGCCCAGACTATTAAAAAGGTACACAAAAAATGGGAACTGTCTATAGACAAAAAAACGCCCTACAGACAAGGCAAGAGTCACCCTCGCCCAAGCTCACCTTCTATCCACTCTGATGTATGCTGCACCTATCCTAATCCAAACCAGAAAAACAGATCTTACCAAACTTGAGGCATGCTGTAATAACATTGTTAGGTTTTTTAACCACTCTCTGTACAGAAGCCATCAGTGTCAGGCTCTAAGGGGCTTGCAATGGCTAAAACGTCTGCAACTACTTAGCTATCAACAACTTCTCACAGCCTTCAGCATACTCACTTACCCTGAAAAAACTCCTGCCTTAAATCACCTGCTATCTCACTGTTCTACCTCTCGCCCTCTTCGGTCAACTAATAAGTCTCTCCTTACTATTACTAGAGCAAGTAACACAGCAGGGAAAGCACTATTTTCTCACACCACAGCAAAAGGCTGGAATAAACTCCCTACTTCTGTTACGTCTGCCTCCTCCACCCAGACTTTCAAACACTTACTCAAACTTCATCTTACTAAAAACTGGATATGTCCATGTATCACATAATTACCCCTAGATACCCCTCTCTCCTTTACCTAATTTTTAGGATTACATACTTTGAATAGCTGTAGCCTGTTAACTTGATGAACAAATAACACTAGATAATTGTAAATATACTTGTTAGTACTACTGTATTTTTAATGTTTCACTGATTTATGGTTTTTGTTTGCTTGTTTGTCCTTCAGCTTTTAATTGTTGCTAATAAACTGTGGAGCTTTTCTCCCCGGGCCTCCGCTGTAAATGGACCTCTGTCCAGTCGGACTATCCCGGTTAACAAATGTAAAATAAAAATAAAATAACATTTTTTCTTTTTTCCCTTTTTGGGGATACTGTTCTTTGTGTTCTCCTCTTCTGTACTGCTTTCTACTTCCCCTTGCAAAAAATAAAAATAAAATAACTTAGCACTACGTAGGGTAATTTCTTCCCTCCTGTATTTTGGTCATGGTTTTTCTTTTTCTACCTTTGTAGTGTGGTTTGTTGTTGGTAATTAGTGCTAGTGTTGCTCTTGTTACTGTGCTTATTGTTATTGTCCTAGTCTTTTGTGGATAGTATTGGCGCTTTTCCCTTGTTTCAAGATGGTGATAAACCCACCTGGCTTTTAAAAAAAAATGCGTTTCTTGCAAGCATAAAATTCCCAACCAGGATGTCCACACACAGTGTGTACTGCTTAGGGGCATCACATTTGGAGAAACGGTCAAAGTTGTGCCCTTTGTGGAGCCAGGGCCATTGCTGAAAGGTGCAGTAAATTCAACTTAAGGGGCTTCTGTCTGCCATAATGAAAGAAGTTCCTCCTTCATAGTCTTCATGGTCTTTTTCCCTGGCAACCAAGAAGCTTCCAGAATTGTAGAAAACTGAAAAGAAAAAGGGAGTAGCACAAGATGGAGAGACTCTTGTTAAAAAAAAAAAATCAATCTCTGGAATATTTGAGTTCAAGTCCGATGCAGAAGATCCACATTCTGAAGTATCCTTCCTTCCTCCACTCTGAACATTGGCTCCTCCCTAATCCAACCTTTGGATTCGAGGCACCTGGAGCTGAGTGAGTCGCAGGGTTTACTCATGTCTGATCCAAAGGTTTGGACTTCATTGATGCCATCTGTTTCTCTGACCCAGTCGATCTCTGAGCTGAGGGGGTGGTGGCTGGCATTGTGGGATCAGGTTTGACACCAAAGTTGTCACAGCTGTCTCTTCCCCTCAGAGCTACAGCATTGGACAGCTTGGCACTGGTGTGTGCTTCAGAGCAGAGCCATATAGGTTCTCAGGGCTTCCCTTTGTCAGGATCATTGGATCCTACAGGGGTGGCATTCAGATCTGTCTCAGCATTGGCTTAGAGTCCTTTGAGAGACAACTCTGCCCAGGCTTACCTTGCCCCCACAAAGCTCTTTGGATCATTGTCTCCCGCATTCTTGTGAATTCTCTGTCTGCTCCAGAGAACGCCACTGGAGAGGGTCACTGAAAGCATTATGCAAAAGGAGGAAACTGGGCATGCAACTTAAGTCTGAGCCCTCCTCCAGTTAGTGAATCTTGGGTTCCCATGCAAACCAGTGATAGTTATAACTCCACATTGATTGTCCAGTGGGGAAAAGAAAACACCCATTTAACATCTAACTGTGACCCAGTAAAGGTAAGGACTCCCCCTCCTTTGAACTATGGTATGCAAGTAATTGTAACTGCTGTGATCCTCGCATTGCAAGATCTTTTTCATTCACTGCATTAGTTTCCTTGGATTCTCTCCTGCTGGCGTTATCCTTCCTTTAAGAAAAGGGCACAGACTGCCTTTAGAGCTCACATCTACCATAGAAGAATTTGTCTGGGTAGGCTGTTTTTGAATTTGGTATATGAGGATGGCAACAGTTCCAAGACTGAAGTCTTGTAAGGTGAGCACTGTGCTGCAAAGCAGACCGAGGGCATTCAGACCATGGACGTATACCATATTTCCTAAACTTGGGAGTGACAGGCCTTCCACCTACTAAGATTTTTTGAGGCTGATGCAGGACTTTATCATCAAGGCTGCAGGGTTGTAATAAAAAATAATCTTCTACACCTTAGGCCACATCAGAAGGAAATCTCTCCTATGTGGGACCTGAACTGTGTTGAAAAAGTTAACCTTCCCACAATTTGAGCCAGCAGTGAGAGCAACCCCTCAAGTACTTGACTTGGAAAACAGTCCTCTGAGAGGCAATAATGTCTTTCAGGTGAATATCTGAACTATAGGTGCTTATGTGCAAGTAGTCTTTTCTCATTTTCTATGTGGACAGAGAAACCCTGCACACCAACTTCACTTTCATGCCTAAGGTGATGAAAGAAGTCTCTCTAAACAGGCCATCAACCTCCCAGCATTCTTTCATATTCTGCCGAGCAAAAGGTTCTTGCATGTCCGGAATGTGTGTAGTCAGCAGACATTTTACCCAGAAAAAATTAAGTACTTGGATCAGTTATTCTTAGCCTTTACAGAGGAAAGGGAGGACAGCCCTGTCCCAGAACAGACTATCTCAAAATGGTTGCCCATTATATCTCCGTCTACTTTTCCCAAGGCAGAACTGTTTTAGGGCATGTAAGGGCCCTCTCCACAAGAGCAGCAGCTAAAAATACTTCCATAAGACAGCTCAACAGCTAGACCATTCTGGAAGCAGCTTATACAGTTTATCTGACCATGCCTTTTCCAAACACTACACTGTAGACATGACCTCTAGAGCCAGAGCAGGATTTGCCATGACCATCCTGCCGAAGTTTTTGCAGTCTGTACCTTCTCAAAGTCACCTTCTAGCCCATAAGCTGTGGGGATTCCTCCCCAAAAGTTAATACTACTGCAGCAGTAGTCAGTATGATGACCCTAGTACAGCTGCATAGGCACTTAACCATAATTGCAGTTGTTTGAGTGTGATCACTGTTTGAGTGTGGTCACTGTTGCAGTAATATTTCCCTCCTCTTGCTTTCTACCTGTTACTCACACTGGGGTTGATGTGGATACCCAGTCTTCCTGTTTCCACCATTCCCTCTCTGTTGACCTTACAAGTTTTTAATGTGAGGTCTTCTTGTTGGGCTGCCATCCTTGGGGGCATTTCCCACAAGTGCCTAGTTCACTAACTTCTATCAGACTCCTTTTGATTACTAGGGCAAGAAAGTAAGGAGGCACTGGTGGATGTGATTGTGTAGCGCAAGGTGCTGATGTCCAGGTGGGAGGGTGTCCTCTCAGCCTGAAGGAGGAAGATTACGAAGCTCTTAAAGTCGGATCAAACATTAGGGATGACTGCAATTAGCAGTATAGAGAATAGGCAAGAGGAAGCAAGAATTTACTGGAGAAAAATTGCAAAAGAACCAAGGTATTGGGAGCAAATAATTAGAGAGAGAATGGTAATAGAATGGCAGGGGGCCAATAATACTTTTGGACTCCAGGTTAGAGATTGCCTTCCCTGTCAAAGATTGGTATCTGTGTATACTGAAAGAGAAAGGAATACAGGAATCATAAGTGAAAGACCAGCTTTTAATAGAATCTTGAATAGGAGCTGTTGTTAAAAAAGGGATAATTACTAGAGCATGTAAACATTGCATGATAACTGTAGGAGTCAGAGGAGGTTAGGAGGATTGGTAATAGAGACTGGATATGCAATTCACAGAGAAACAGTGGGAGGATGTATGTATGGCTCCCAAATATTCAACAAAGTCTAGAAGATTTAAGATTTTTGCTTGAAAGTGTTTGCATAGGTGTTTTTATACCCCAAGCAGACTCTAGATGTCAATGTTGGAGGTGTGATGGAGAAGACAGAGATAATGGGGACCATATTTTTGGGGAATATATGAGCTGGCAGATGTAAAAAAAATACCTGCAGACTACTCTGTCAGAAATATAGGATGAGTTAATTGGTGTAACTAAGGAATTTTTTTTTTTTGAGCTGTGATAGAGAATCAGAATTGCCTAGATATAGTAAAGCCTTCCTAAGTTTAATTCTGGTAGTTGCTAAAGCCATTGCTAGAAAATGGAAATCTTTATAAACCAGTTGTACTAGAAATAGTGAATATAGTGAGAGAGATGAAAGAACTAAAGTGGGATCTTTAGAAAAGATTAGGAGCAAATTAGAAAAAATAGGAATTGTGGCAACAGTACATGCAGAATGTTTTGGATGAGGAATGATGTTTAAAAGAAGGCAGGAATTGAATAAGCTATGTAATGTTCAATTGACTGTGACTACATAGAACATTATATGTGATGTATTATGTTTGTAACTGAAAATGTCAATACGGTTTATTTTCATTTATGTATGATTGCCTATGTCATAAGTACTGATTCAATAAAGATGTTTCTGTAGGGGAAAAAAAAAAGTCAGGCCAGACGTTGAGTCTTCTGCAGCAGATGTCCCAAAAGTTAGCGCTACTTCAACAATCAATGTTGTTTGTAGGTCTTTTCATTCTCCAATAAGCCATGGAATCCATTTCAGTGGCAGTGAAGACAGGATCTATTATGGCACTCAGCATACATGAACTAATCCTAAAATAGGTGCTATCTTTGCCTAGCGTCTGCAGTTATAAGTTTGTACACAGCTGTACTTTTAATTAAAAAAAAATTGCTGTCTAATACAAACATACCATCCTATGAAGCCCTTAATGATTCAAAGAACAGAAGACACACAACCTGACAGTAGTCCCAGTATTTCCCCTGAAAAAGGGCACTTGTATCCTGCGGATTTACCTGGCCAACAAATTAATAAGTTAAAAGTATAGAGCAGTGCTAACATACACCAGTACCTTCATAGGCACCATCAATATTGGGTCTCTTAAAGAAAAGTGAGACAGTTGCACAGAATCTGGCCAGATAGAGGACACAAGAGTATAACCAAATTTTAAGATTTGCTGTTGCAGTGATTTCTTAAAGTCTACTCTTATTGTAGGTACCTTACATAACTGCTGAAGTTGCATTTCTGGTTGTGCTAACTTGATGCATGGAACTGAAATAGTGAGAAGAAGGGCTTTGTACACTGTGCTAGTCTGGTGTTGGGAACAAGAGAATTTCTAGAATTGTGCCAGTCTAAGGATGACAGAAGAGGAAATCCCAACAATTACTTCTAGAGAGGGTTCGTCTTAAAGGTCAGCTGATACAGTGAGTATGTATTTGTGTATGTAGATGTACTTGGAGGTAGCGTAGTCTTCACTGTATTTCATCCTGTAGCTATATTGAGGTAATCTGCAGTAGAAACCAGCAGTCTGCATGCAGTTTGACTGTATGGATGAGCAAGCAGTAACCTATGAAAAACTGCATCTCGCAGAAGCCATGGCTGCACTCATGTTGCACTTTTTTTTGACTGGGGCAGCTGTCAGGGTCACCTTTGTCATACTATTAAGATGGATGTATTGAACACTATGCATGTTGGTACAGATAAGTTAACTTTGCATTTTCTTGTGTGCCAGTGGATGTAGCATAGTTGAAAGCTTGAATACTGCATTTGAAGGATATTCTTGAAGTAAAATTGAGACCATTTTAATGTCCATAGAACTTTGAGCCCATATGTCACCAAGCTGTCACATTATTTTAATTGTCTTTCATGATTTTCGTTTTATTTTTATATCCTTTAATTTTGTGATGCACTGTTTTCCCTAGTAGGTGGTTTCCTAGTTTTTTAACATTTTCCATAAATTAATTTCTTGTTGCATCTGCTTGCAGTTTTTCCAGTTTCCATGATGCTGTGCTAATCCTCTTATTGGTCAGCTGATTCTTGTATTATTCTTTGTAGTTGTGCCTTTACACGAGCCTTATCCTTGGTAAGCCTTACCAGAGCATCTCTGTCTACACAGTGTTTCTTTCTTATTCAGTGTCGTACCTGCTCTTTCTTATTTCACTGTTTTTTCCTCGAGTCCTTCCATTAAGCCAGTTGTTGACTGTCCTTGCAACATTTCCATTTTGGAATTTTTTTTTTTTTAATCATTTTTAGTTATTTATTTTGGACGTAAAGACCCTTACATTTGTATTGTCTGTGCTGCACATTATTCTTTCATTAGGACATCTTTGCTAGCTTATTTCATTTTTTACATGATATTGTAGTTGTGGTACACTATTGTCTAGTTTCAGAAACTGCATTAAGTGCACTCTTAGATACATATTTGTTCCTGTCTGTCCCCCCAGCTCTTGACTGGTGTTTGCTCCTGAGATGGTCTTATTGGGCATCAAGGGTACGCACTGTTACTAATTCTTCACTGTCTTTTTTATAATCAGCCTAGTGAAAGTTTATCCTTAAGGTAGCCTCTATTCCTGTTTTAAAGTATCAGGTGTCACATTGTGTTTTCTCTAAAGATTTCCTAAACTGTTCCATCTCTGTCTGTTTGCCTGTGTTCATTTTTAGTTTTTTTTTTCCATTCTCCGATAAACCATTGAATCCATTTCAGTGCTATTGGGAATAGGATCTATTCTGGCACTCGGAACACATCATCCTAAATTCCTAATTATTCTTCCTAGGGTTTAGTTTATACTCTCCGTGACAAATTTCCTGCTGCTGTGGCACCATGTGTTACATCTTTGTCTTACAGTTTTTGACAGCTTGCCGGTTCTCTTAACCTAGCTACTGGTTACCTAGCTACTTGTTAAGTAGTGATTTTCCTTGTTATGCTAATTCAGTGTTCAGTCTGTACCTTTCTCCTTTTTGCTGATTATTCTTCCAATAAGTAGTCCCATTTCTTTTCTCACACTTTGCCTTTCCAGGTAGACTGTTTCACATTGCAGTTTGAAATATTGTCTAATATCGTCTTTTGTTAGCTTTGTTTGGGAGTGTGTCCAGTTGCCAGAGTTAGTTTTGGCGAATGTAAAAAGTTCAAAAATGATTTGCCAAAACTACTTTTGCCAGCAGTGGAGTTTGCCTCTTTCTCCACTATTGTGCATCCTCATAGTTGGTATATATGTCTGGGGATTTCTCCTCATATAGGGGATGCAGGGGTGGCTTGCCTCCCACAAAAAAAAAAAAGTTAGCTGAAGGTAATTTCGATGAACAGTTTTTACATTTTTCTGTTCACTGAAAATAAACTATTTGGTCGCAGTTTAACTGAAGTGCACAACAAACTGCAGTAGTTTCCGTGAAGTCATTTCTTGATAGGTGCTGTACTTGTTCATTGCTTACCAACTTTTACTGCAAGGGAAACTACTTATAAATTCTGGATGTGTCCTGTATTAGCAAGAGAGTTGTTTTGTAAGTGCGTATTCCATATCTAGTTTAATGTGCGAGTGGAAGTGTATATACAAAACAGTATCTTCGTTATTAAAGCTGTCTGACTTGCATTTTACCATGTTCACAGATGGAGTATACAGAGTTGATTGGCTGTGTGGATACTGTAGCAAAACAGTGGTAGCTGTATTTGAATGCTAGCTTATAGTCATGTATTGCGATTTGTTTGTGCTAGTGTTGGGA